>NC_048546.1:9246949-9570053 GCF_902806685.2 Maniola hyperantus
GAAGAATTGACTTTGTGGTCTGATAATTGTGTCGGTCATAATCGGAGCATGATAATCGTTATGGCTTACTTATGATTATTATAAGGATTACCACACTAAAAGGTGATAAATCACAAGCTTTATGCTAAAATGTAACATGTACCTACGTGGAGTAAGATGTAATCCATGCACAAATAGAAAAAAAGGGAACAGCTGAAAACAATGCAGATTACTAAACTAAGAGATTGGTCGCAGTTGACAAGAACATGCGAAGGAAACAAAACTTTTTGATAAGTTTGATTTGGCACTACAAAATATTTTTAAAGACCACATCCCTTTACAAAGGTGATAATATATCAGGACCGTTTGTTATATCAAAAAAAAAAAAGAACGGCGGGGATTTTCAGATTTCGGAATATATTACCTGGCTACAACTAACGCAATAATGCTGGGTGATATTATTTTATAAAAACTACTTTAAAGAAGACTTTTTTGTATTTCATTAGTATGTTATAGGTACATATAAACTTAAAATTCTTCCCCGCTTTCGCCCAATATACGACATAATGAGAAACCATTATCCACTGTAAAATATAACCAACTTTTGCAGTAGTTCCATGCTGACTTCCATTCTTACTTTACGTACCTAATCATTATAAGGAAAATCAGGCTATGTTGGCATGTTTTAGATTTCTATATTGATGTAACCGTCATGTATGCAATTCCACAAAAAATGTTTGGCCCACTGTAGGTTTCTAATTACTTTGTAATATTTTTTTCCAATTTTTGGCCGTTGTTTTTAATTAATGGGCTTTATTTGTGAATTTGTAAATGTTATTTTCATTCATTCAGAAGTCACAAGGTTTACACGGATGCAATGGTCAGACTATCGGGCGAATGCAATTATTATGTTTCAGATCTAACTAATCAGTTTCAGAAAAATCAGATAGGTACATTGTTGCTATCTCACAAAACTCCTAAATGATTTTTGTGAGATAACTACTGTGATCTTTTGTCCGAATATTACTTATGTATAATCAGTTAAGCAGTATTATGAAATATTAAGTAATAGATCCGACTTTTATTTCAAATTTGTAATAGTAAAAATTGCAGCCATAAAGTCGGTTTACAACTTATGTACACAATTTTTTAGCACAGTTACGAATATTACCAGCATAAAGTCGCATATCGTCCATTTTGAAGAAATTGTGAGTTTATATTTTATTTATTAATGATAAAGTATTTCTAGTAATGGTTAATGATAGGTACAGTTAAGTGTTAAATATAACAAAAACAATTGAAATTGTATCTCTAGTAGTTTATAAATTATGACCCGATTTCCCTAGCATTTTTGTTTTGGCTCTCCTGAAAAGTAGCAAAAATCCACATCCGACCTTATGATACTAGAGTCGAGATTTATTAGTATGGATTTTTATTTTTATTAAAACATCAAATTATTTTTGTTTCTACATACTCATAGCCATACAATATAAGCAAAAATAAAACGCAGTTTAGCAACCATGCAATTACGTTAACAGTAAAGTCAGTAAACTGCCAGCGGGCGTATGGACCCATTTAACCGCGTGGCACAATAAAAATGTCAATGCCTTACCATAGTCACCATGCTTACCATATGGCGAAAACGTTCAAAAGCATAATTATTATATTGGACAAAGGTTAACGGAGCTTATTAGGGAATATAGTTATAGAGAGAGAGAGAGAGAGAGCCAGGGAGTGCTAGACCTTCGTAATTTTATAAAAGCTGAAAGTTCCCCTGCGTGTTGTCCCCAACACAGGGAGGAACGATCAGCGACTATGAAGTTTGGATTATGGTGGCGTTGGGAGATAACAGGTAACAAAAGTGTAAAAAATCTTACGTCAAAGTATAAAGTCTAATTTTTTATATTTTCTTCGGAGAGTATTAGAAATCGCGTCATGCATTGCCAGGCACTTAGTATGGTGGCAACTCCCTGCCAGATACCCTTTAACTTTTAAACTTTAAGGGTCTTGGGGGCGATACCTACGCTTTTAGGAACGAAACTTTTAGCTTTTACAAAATAATGAAGGTCTGGCCTGCACTGGCTCCTAGTCCATTATATTGGACAAAAGTTAACGGAGCTTATTAAGGAATATAGTTACATTTAGCGAGATCGCCCCGAGCCAAACCGATAATTTGGGGCTAACCCCGGGAGACGAACAATCTCCATCGATTGCCATGCTGTGATTTACACTTGAATTGTATTTAGATTTATAATTCGCCTGCCAATTATGTATTTTATTGGGCAGCTGGGATCGAAACGGTGTGAAATTATTGTTACGAAATATGATTAGGTATAGGTACGTACCTTCGTTCGCAAATTAATTATTTCACTTGAGTGCATTTATTGTATTTATACATTTTTATTATTTAAATATATAAAAGGAAAAGGTGACTGATTGGCTGACTGATCTGTCAACGCACAGCTCAAACTACTGGACTTTTTGAAATTTGGCATGCAGCTAGCTATTATGACGTAGGCATCCGCTAAGAAAGGATTTTGGAAAATTCAGGCCCTGAAGGGGTGAAAGAGGGATTTGAAAATTGTGTAGTCCACGCGGACGAAGTCGTGAGCATAAGCTAGTCATCATTTAATATAATATGATGCTCGTGACTTTGAACGTGTGAATTTAGGTTTTTCAAAGTCTCATGAAAACTCTTTGATTTTCCAGAATAAAAAGTAGCCTATGTGCTTCCCCGTGATACTTGAGGCTATATTCTCTGCATCGCCCAAAATCAATTCAATTCATATGCTGTAAAAAGCTAGGAGGTAGACAGGCACACTTTCGCACAATATTATGTAATATGGATCTATCAAAAGTTGTAGAATTACATAGTAATAAATGAAATGGACACCAGAACAGCTTGTTTCTAATAGAATTTTCTTGTAGCTCCCAAAGACTGTGACTAGATTAGAGTAGGTATGTATATTTTCTAATTTTAGATTAGATAAATTGTAGAAAATATACTACACTACTCAATATGAATAAATGTAGGTAACGTGATATGTCATGTTTGAGCATTAATAAAATCATAATATTATAGGCGGAAAAGTGAGATTACATTTATCGCAAAATAAAATTCCATACTCCACCATAAAAGCAAGGCCGTGAGAAACATAAACAAATGTAATGAATTCCAACCCCCATGAATACGATATAATGATGCGTTTTGGCCGTTAATAAAATATAATTCGTAAAAAGCTCGCAATAAACCCCGCAGCTCGCTACAAAATATTATACTGTAATAAATAATGGTACACCCCGAATTCGCCGATCGGTGCACGCTCAACTAAATAGGTGCACAACCCTACATTTAAATTTGATTCAATTCATTGTAGGACATAAAATGTTCAGCGCGGACTTATTATTTATTACGACCCCGCATGTGTCTCCCGAAAAACACAAAGAGACATTCGAGATTATTACATCTTGCCACGTTTAATTGTACACAATGGGTAAACAACAAAAGCCGAATTTTACATTTGTAACAGTTGCTAGCAATTCATAAATGCGATGCGTAGATTCGATAAAAGAACGCTTTCGTTGCGGCCTCGGTTTTGTATAAAATTTGAATGATAAAGCTTGATAAGTTCGGCCCGTTCACAGCACGTGAGTACATGAAGATATATTAATCTAGTTGGGGTTAAATTGTTATTAAAACTATGATTAATGATGCCCGTTAATGGCCCCCAGATTAAGGAGCGGGCTACACGCAATGTTTAAAATCTACGTAGTCCCGTGATATTGAGGATGAATTTATCTTCATCATCAGAGCGTTAACTTCGATTATAAGAATATAACTGGGTACGACGTGGTCCTTGATTCGGTGTGGTAAATTGAGGAATTCCGGCCCTACAAAAATGTAATTGACTAGGTACTGAGTCATTTATAACAGAGACGTTGGGTAGACTTTTTGTAAGTTGGCTTGACACACTGGCCGTGTGTCTTGATACTTATACTTTATATAAATCCACACGGTGAAACAAGAGGAAAGTTTAAATAAATATGTGGAATGTTAAAATGGGTTGGTCTACAAACTAATGATATAGAGTTGTAAGTAGTTTGTTGTGGGCTCTTCTCAGACCTGGGTGCGTTTGGAACCCTCGTAGCTTTAGAGTTTACCTAATTAATTATCACCATTACATTATGATCTTACAAATTCCACAATCTGACAATCAAAAAGTGTACAATGATACCCAATTTGAATAAATTATTTGAATTTTGATTTTGATTTTTGACTACCCGTTATGCAAAAGTGTTTGTTTGTTGATTTGTCTTTCCATTTATGATAACAGAGCAACAGAATGACACAATGTGCTAATTTTCAAGGTGAATAAAGACTTGAGGTCATATAGGCTATTTTTATCCTGGAAATTCAAAGAGACCCTACGAAATTATTAAATTACTAGCTGATGCTCGCGACTTCGTCCGCGTGGATTTAGTTTTTGAAAATCCCGTGGGGAACTTTGATATTCCCGGATAAAAAGTAGCCTATGTCCTTCCCCGGGATGCAAGCTATCGCTGTGCCAAATTTCGTCAAAATCGGTTGAACGGATGGGCCGTGAAAGGCCCAGACAGACAGACAGACGGACAGACAGACACACTTTCGCATTTATAATATTAGTAAGTATGGATGATAACTATGATGATTGATGTCGCAGGTATCAGCTATCTTTCAGTAGTAAATAAATAAACTGGCGATATTCATGATCATAATTTACAAACAAATTTTGACGCATACAGTTATTAACTCATAATGAGCAAAGAAAATTTCACATCACGTCAAAGTTTAACCGCTCGGTGGTTTATAAACAGAATTATCCTGCATGGCCCAGGGAGTCTGTTCCCCTTCGATTTCATATGATAAACAAGCTAATACTCCAAGAGTCCACGTCAGAAACGATGTCTCGCTTTAAACGCTTTTCATCTACGTTTATGATACCAACTGCAACGGTTTGTGCCTTTTGACGCAGCGCCATAATAGCCATAATGTCTGCGTCATCATCAAAGTCAAAGTCAAAGTCAAAGGATTTATTCAAAATAGGTAATTAATAACGCTTTTTGATGGTCAGATGTCGGATTTCGAAGATATAGTGGTGATAATTACGCAAACTTAAAACTAAAGCTACGAGGGTTCCAAACGCGCCCAGGTCTGAGAAGAGCCCACAACAAACTCAGCCGGGTATTCTTTTTATTATCACCACTTTACAAAATTATTGAAACTTATTAGAACTATCACAATCACTACACAAATATCATCATCTTAATCCTACACCAACCCACTACTGAGATCGGGACTCTTCTCAGAATGACAAGGCTTTAGGCCATAGTTCACCAAGCTGGCCAAAGGCGGCCACCTCAACAATGCACAATTACAAAGAGAATCACTATGCAACTATGAATTGTGGAGTCTACATCCCCTGAGGATGCTCCAATGTCGGAAACGTGCGTTGAGTGTGTTCTATAGAAGATTGTGTAATGTTGTGTATTGGCTTTTGCTTGCTTTTCCTGCTTTCCTTATTAATTACCATATAGATTTGTCTCTTTTGGCAAATTATGGCGAATTAAGGATGTGCTTTATCGTATTCTATAAATATATAAAAGAAAAAGGTGACTGACTGACTGATCTATCAACGCACAGCTCAAACTACTAGACGGATCGGGCTGAAATTTAGCATGCAGATAGCTATTATAACCTAGGCACCTGCTAAGAAAGTATTTTTGAAAACTCACCCCCTAAGGGGATAAAATAGGGGTTTGAAATTTGTGTAGTCCACGCGGACGAAGTCGCGAGCATGAAAAAATCTGTGCAGCAAACTTACACAAGTGTTATCTTAAACAATCCCGTAGGCTGACTTTTCAGTAAGCTCTGTGCCTATTATATCGGCTTAAGGTAAACATGGTCGTAAATTTTACTACGGTAGGTATGAATCGTACAGGAAACTCAGCATCAAATCTAAATTTCGCTACTTTCCCTGTTGTTTTGTGTCAGAATCGATGTTTTACTTTCGATGTTCTATACACGGTATGTTTATTTTCACAATTACAGTGTTATTAAATACATTTTAAGCTATTTCCAGGTAGATATTTACCTAACATTTTATTTAAATTAGCCAAATATTATTTCAAAGTTTGTTGAAGTTATTTAAGCGCCTATTCAGGACCAGCGACTTCGTCCGCATTGACTGCACAAATTTCAAACCCCTATTTTACCTCCTTAGGGGTTGAATTTTCAAAAATCCTCTCTTACCAGATGCCGACGACGTCATAATAGCTATCTTCATGCCAAATTTCAGCTCGATCCGTCCAGTAGTTTGAGCTGCGCGTTGATAGATCAGTCAGTCAGTCATTTAGCCAGTTTTTCCTTTTATATACCTATTATTATGTATGTAGATGATAGGCTACGCGTAAATATTTGAAACTCTGTGTCGTTGTATATAGACTATGTGTTATAGACTTGTAAAACATTGATGGCGTTTGTATAATACACAAAATACGCTACTCCCCAACACGAACACGACCGTTAAATCAAGAACACGACACGTTGACATTGTTATGTGCAAACTGATCCCGCAACAAACGGCCGGACGAAATCAATCGAACGGGTTTTATTGGCATACAGTATGTTAATATTGCGTGTGGCTGCCATTGATGTTGTAAGACTAGCGGATACCCAGACCCCAGACGCTGAAAAAATGAAAATACTCTAAAACCATCATCGCATTATTGCCTTTCTAATGAAACCAAACCAGTTTGGGGCACATCGGTTGGATGGTTTACAAATTCCAAGTCTATAACGGACTCAGGTAGAAACATTCTTTTTGTGTTTCATATATTAAAAAGAAAATTAAGATTTTTAAGAATAGAATAGAATAGAATAGAATGTTTTTTTATTCATGTAAACTTTTTACAAGCACTTATGAATAGTCAGGTAGGTAAGACGAAGATTGATGCCAAATATACACAATTCAAAATAAGATAAACTCAGAAAATTATCGCTTACCTACTGGATGATGCCCGCGACTTTATCCGCGTGGAAATAATTATTTAAAAAATTCCGTGGGAGCTTTTTGATCTGATGCAATCTATTTCTGTATCAAATAGATGATGCCCACGATGAACTGCTAACAGATAGACCGACACACTTACGCATTTATAATTATTGTAAGTGTGGATTCTACTATCTTCGTTGACTTATACATCAATAATGTGCTACAAAAAAAAAGGTTCTAAGAGCACCACAGCAAATGAAAATTCGATAATAAAATTAGCATTTAATCAATACAAAAGTCATTGATGTTGATGCACCCCGCGGTCTATAGCAGTGTATTAAAGTTTATTGGCAAACTTCCACCAGTTTACATACGTACTTTGTGTGCACAGAATTGAAATTAAAGCATTATTTCATGCAAACGACTGCCTATAACGACATTATTTTGATTTAATCTATGTAAACGTTAGCTAGTTTGAGACTCGATTATTGATATTGGCTCGTTTGTTTGCGTGTAAACAAGGTGGGTAATTGGTTTTGCTTTTTTATAACGGGTTTAACGAATACTATAAAATGTTATGTGAAATGTAAAATGGTTGGATTGGAACTGCCTTTAGTCGATTTATCTTCGTCCTTTCATGTATACGTAGTTTAACTAGGGTCTGCGTATTGTTATGAGCCCATGTTTGGCATAAAGCGATTCTCATCTGACCTTTACAACCTATGTACTAACGGTAGCTCAGGTTTAGACTTTAGGATGAATAATTTCCACTTTAGGTTTAAAATTGTCATTTGATGTTGATGATAACAAACTAAGGCTCGATTGTTTGAAATCGTCTGTTATCGTTACATACATCCGTTAAAATGGTTTTCTTTGACATTTTGTTCTGGTAACCCGTGTTTAACGGTTACGTGTCTGTTAAAATTTGTTGAAGCAACCATGCCTAAGAGATGTTTTCACATCTGAATTATTTTTTATGTTCCAATTCATAAGTTCTAAAACCAATAGGTATATTTTCTCATTAAACATGATTATATTATTGTATACCTAACTCCTTATAATTGTCAAATGAACACAATATCAATTTTATTGCATCGATTTTTTTAAATCCTGCTACTCGACGTATCGAATATAGTGTCCTGACTTAAAATGACTAAACCTTTTGAGTTAGTGCATAGTTATACGACCTCATTAGCACTCAGTAATAAAAAAATTATAATGCATATAAATAAAAAACCGGCCAAGTGCGAAACTCGCGCACGAAAATTCAAAAACTATTATGTCTAAAAATAAAGAAAAATCTGTTTTAGAATGTACAAGTAAAGCCCCTTTCATGTGATACCCCATTTGGTACAGTAATCTCACAGAGAAGGGTTTTAAGACAAACACAACTCCAAAAAGTTAGAGGTGCGTGCCCGGGATCGAACCCCCGGCCTCCGGAACAGGAGGCGGACGTCCACCAATAACGCATCACGGCTATATAACTGAAAGCTAGTTAAAACACGACAATAGTGATACGACTTAGTTAAACCCTAGGTTCTCTATACCATCGTACCTATATCTGATACGGGCAAAGTCTACCGGCCGGGCGGGAGTTCAGAACACAATTATGTACTTTGAAGACAGGGCGTGCATTCAGGAGGGCTCGAGACAATATTGCAAGAGATAACCTCTAGGGGAAGTCCGCAAGGATCCGGTATTAGATGGCTATTAGCATGGAAAATTAATGATTAGATGATGCCCGTAACTTCGTCCGCGTGGATTTAGGTTTCTTATAAATTTCTATATTTTGAAAACCTAAATCTACGCAGACAAAGTCACGGGCATAATCTTGATTATAATATTTTTAGCTTTTTAGTGTAGGTAATTCAAATCACTGCATAATATTATATTAACATAAGAATTGTAATGTATTTGTAATAACCTATCTGTAGTACCTATCTATATGGCTCTACATAATTATTTTATTTCAATAAAAAAATAGGAATTAGGATCGTACAATAGAATTTAAATGGAAAAGGGAATTTAATAAGTATACCTACCTACTTGCAAAATAGGATTTTAGCCATTAACTAACTACGTTTCAAAATATTCTGCAAAATCATGAAATCCATTTAATCTTGAGTTTTTTTTTTTTTTTTTTAATAGATATAGCGAGCAAGCGAGCAGGCGGGTCACCTGATGTTAAGTGATTACCGCCGCCCATGAACATTTGCAGCACCAGAGGAGCCGCCGATGCGTTGCCGGCCTTTTAGGAATTTGTTGGTCCGCCCCTTGAATAACCCCATGTTATAATCTAGTGGGAACACCGCCGATGGGAGTTGGTTCCACAGTTTGCACGTGCGTGGAAAGAAGGATCTGGCGCAGCGGACGGTCGAAGTGCACCAGACACCCAGATGGTGAGGGTGAAATTCCTTACGGTGGCGCGCGATGCGGTTGTAGAAAAAAGAGGGTGGAATGAGGTCAAAAAGCTCTTCAGAGCACTCCCCATTATACAGGCGATAGAACACGCATAGAGAGCTAACGTCTCTGCGGTGCTCCAGGCTTTCCAACGAGCCGGTTAGTAGTAGTAGGTAGTAGTAGTAGGGAGATAAGATTATTACAAATATCTGAATCTCCAAGGTTTTGCAAATCACCTCTTTAACCTGGACAGGTATAAACGATTTTTTGCTCCTCACAGTTAACCATCTAATCTTTAAAATTTCATGTGTCACGATTTACATTATCCCATGGCATACAAAATTAATAATTATCAAATTCTCGATTATTGATTAATGCCATTTAATTAATTAGTAATTAGGTGTATGCATTTGCTAATTACGATGTCATTAATAATGGTAGGCATAAGGCCGGTTGCATCAACATAGTTTAACGCACACGTAACTTTTAAACATGGCTTAACGAACCATTAAAAACCAACCAGTGCTGATTCACCATCGGTTAGAACGTTTCTAAATAAGTTACGTTTAGTGCTCAAAGCGTTATAGGTTATCGTTCAATTTTGGTCAGTTACAAGTGGCATAATATGTTATGTACTATAACGTGTAATATGTATTAATATGTATTATAACACTGTAGCAGTATTTTACAGTGTCATAAATTAAAATGACATTAATTCTTGTTAATTAAAATTTTCATGTTGAAGCAGCATAAATGACAATGTTAGTAAAATTTTTCAGAAAATAATACGAAAAGTAAAATAAGCATCATTTCAAAAGCCACCATGAATACAGGCATCAAATTCATATAAACTTATTTCTGAAAACAGCAAAATATATCCTACTCGACAAAATAGTACACAACTTGCAAGGAACTCCGCGTCGAAACAACATTCATATTAATTTGGTCGAGCCAGTCCATTCTCATCTGCACTACAAACTTAGACAATTACGTCATAGTGCACGTAATACCACAAATTCAAGTTTACTGACCTAATAAATTTATTGTGCCATAACTAGCTCTATTGGTGAGTTATGCTTCGCTTCAACTCACTGTTTCCATTCGCTCGGAACTTTATGAACGGGTGTGATAATAAATGAGTAATTGGGCTCTGCTCGTAGTTTATGCTTGAATTTTCCACTATTTTGTATTTTTTCTCACTTTTTTACCAGCAAAGGAATAGTGACGCTTTAGGGATGAAGTATGCCAATACGTAAATGCACGGCCCGCGGCCGCCACGTGATGGTATAAATCATCCCGTATGCGTTAGCAGTAAGACGCTATAGGACTTTTAAACGAGCAATTCAGGTTTCTATTATCTGTCTACTGGCTTGTTAAATTATATTATTTTTTATTATCTGGTTACAATTGAATATTGTAATATCCCTACCTACCTCAATATCCAATCGATATTAAGTGGTATAACTTTTAATATACTCAAACTACTGGAATTAGGATAAAATCTTGTGAATAAAATATATTACAACTGTACCATATATAGTACGCGACAGGTCGAGATAGCAATCGGGGTATAAGGCGGGGGGACGCCCCGCACACTCAAACAGCGCCCGCGCTAGCCCGCCGCGGGATAGCGCGGGTGACGTGCGAGTGTACGGGGCGTCCCCACTCCGATTGCCATCTCGACTTGTTGCGTACTAGTATTATTTGGACTACTAAATAGGACAAACATGTTATCATTTTTCTTGTATATGAAAAACATGAAAACTCTGGTTCTTGGTATCGAAATAATATATTACGTCTTGTGTGTAACCACAATAGGAAACTTCCTTTTACGACCAAACCCGTGTAATAAGCCTCTGTTAATAAAAAACTTTCACATAGTAAACAATAATAAAGGACTTCGTAACAATACGTTATCGTGCTGTCCTGGAATAGCAAATAAGGAAAAAATAATGAAGGTTAATAAAGGCCCTTTTACACGGGGAAAATACACAACACCCTTTTTGTCAGTCTTTTCTATGCTTGTCGGTAAAATTCACAAGAGTTAAGCCACTCTTTACCATTGGAAAAAAGTTGTCGCAGAAAATGGGAATGGCCCACGGATGACTTCATAGTCATCCGTGTGTCATTTCTACGCTACTGTGAAATCTCAGAAGATATTTCATATTCCCACTAATATTCAAATGTTCAAATGAACCAAGATGTTGTTAAAAAACATCAAAAGATGGCATTTCTTAACATATCAAAACAACGATATAAATTTTTCGGGTTACATCTTTACGTAGTTATTTAATAGGAATCTTAACAGTCACAAAGAAATGTCACTAAGATTAAATTTGTCAGAAAATATAGCCAGTCTATATAGATAGTATTTTCCCTTTTATATTTTAGAGAAACATTCCCCATCTCACAACAAAGTCTTGAAAATATATACTTACACGCTCAATATTATTTATCACGAAATTTGGATCACAATTGAGAAAATGGAACGAACATAGAAATGAGTATAAGTACCTATAATGATATATCAATTTCTCTCAGCGTCATATTTTTCATTGCTGAGGACTGTGACTTCTAATAATCACATAATGGGACACGTTTTCTTCTGATAATAATGTGGTGAGCTTTCAGATCATTCCGCAAACAACTGTACTAAAAAACGATTTCAACTGTTAGATTTAAAGATCATATACCTACAGATATGTAACAGAAATATTAGTTGTTCTCTGATGTATTGAGGAATAGGATGCATCATTACGCTGAAGTATACACTCAAATACAAATATAATATCACAATCCAGGATAGCAATCCAAGTATCGTGATAATAATATATTGAGTGTATGACTTGCGCTTAAAAGTGATGAAAGAATTCTCCTTGATGTGCAAAAGGATCCTTATAAGACATGCTTAAATCACACGTAAAGTGTTATTCAAAACTCGGCCACGCTCAGTATACTTTCTATTTCCGTATAATAAATTGTTACAGTCTTCTCACCAACTTCGCAGTGTAAAGTTTCTGGAAACTGTTGACAGCGACAGTTATTTTCGGCGGCCAACTAACTAGCTGAAAGAATAACATCTCTGTCCATCAAAAACTAATTTTGTAAAAGTAATTCCAAGTCTTTCAAGTTTGAAATGTGAGCTTCGTTAGTTTAAACTAATTTGGAAACTTTATTTAATTGAGGTTTGTTTTGATTTTCAATTTTAATTACATTTACAAATTAGTTTGACTCATTCTTTTGTTTCATTTTTCACATTTACAATCTTAGATCAATTTAGGGAGTTGGAATCATTGTGGCTAATTCCGTTGTACACAATCTCTAAACTAAACTAAAATGGCACGTCTAAATCTATTGCTATCCCTTTCATAATGTTGCTTGCGGAAAAGGATAGCACTAGAGTTAGACCTGTTAATTTAGTTTAGTTTAGAGATTGTGTACAAGAGAATCGGCCCCATTGTTTCATTACTTTAAAGTGATTTTATCAAACCAAAGCTAATACAAGAAAAATAATTATGAGTTATGTACACGATTACGCTCACATGGGGAGAAGCTTAATCTTAGGTTTTGGGTGATCTATTTGATCAAAGTTTAATAAATTATTGAGTCTGACTTTAATTTTTTGGCTTAACTTTAATTGTGTACTTTTGTTTCTTTTTCGGTAATGCGCGTGTTATATTACGATAAAATTGGATACATAATTATTATGCTAAAATTCATCTAATCATAAACTTGGGAGTCTGAAGTAAATGTTTGTTGTGATATTTAAAACAGAATCGTAATTCCGTTTCCGGATTCAATATCAATGTACGGAAAGAGTATGATTTAATTAGTATCTTTTCTTGTATGTTGTTTAATTTAATATTTAGGAATGTGACAATACGATAAATAATATTATGGGAATTGTCAATACTGGTAACTAATTATTCATTGTAAAATTGTAAATTAAATAGTGTCAATGTACGGAAAGGGTATGATTTGAATAGTATCTTTTCTTGTATGTTGTTTAATTTAATATTTAGGAATGTGACAATACGATAAATAATATTATGTGAATTGTCAATACTGGTAACTAATTATTCATTGTAAATTAAATACTGTCAATGCACTAAGAGTGACATTATACTAAGCTATTGTCAACATACAGTTGGCAATAGCTATTATGTGAAATAATAATGTTGTGTAAACTGACAATTTAAGTCGCTTATTATTATTGTAAATTATTAATACGTAGACCATCAATGTCACTGATTTTATTATTGTAAATTGGGTGTGTCAACATACCTTTTGTCAACAAACCTAAAATAAATAATGATTAATATTAAGATCATGTGATAGTCGACATCCGCCTGGTTTGCGATGGCAGTGTTATAAAAGTACCCTACCTCGACAGAGAGGGGACAGTCTTGTATCGACAGCCCAGAGCAAACACAGCGGACCTTACTGAAGTTAAGTATTCTTATATTGTATTATAATTATAATGTAATGTAATCATTTGCCTTTTATAGGTTACCTGTTGTAACTGTGTACCAAATCTGTACCTACTACTTTGCTCAACGTTCTAATGTTTTAAAAGATGTGTGTTATGGAGTTTCTTTGCCCTTTCTTCTCCATGACTAAACACCTTAGCGAAATGGGTGGTAGATTCATTTTAATATAAATAGATCAATGCTGAACAATACAATTCAATTATTATTCGACTTGGTTGGTTTTACTTCTGTATTTATCACCTACCCTCTTGTGCTATTTATTTTACACATTGAGATAAAAGTAAACACTAGGTTGTTAGCTTCTAATTATTATAGAAGCCTGTTTAGATGATTAGGATTCTTACTTTGAAATAGTACGGCAGATGCTTTGCTTGATTTTTAATTACTTATTATTTGGCCTTACCTGACAAATAATTGATAAATGATAACTTTCATTAGTAATCATTGGATTTAATTTATCATCACTATTAAAGCCCACTGTCTTAACTTCTTATTTTATCAAATCTCACATCAGAAGTGGGATACGATAATTCTTTTCTTGTCGAAATACTAATACTTTTCAAATGCTTTTAGCAATCGTGGATGCGGCTTCTCCTCGAAGCAACAGGCTACTGCCTGTCATCGGCAGCACTTGGTATTGGTGCCCGATGATCACAAAGCGATGGGCAACGCTGTTGTCAGCGGCACTTGGTGCTGGTGTGACGCCGCTGATCGAAACGTCGCGTCGCTCCAATTGTGAAAGATAAGTGAAGTGTAATTATGTGCTGCTTTAAAGTGATCTTAAAACCACGTTTGTGGTATTGTTTCTATGAAAAAGTTTTTGTGAGGGTAATCATAAAAGATTTTAATTAGTTAGATAAACCACGTGTTGTGGTATAATTTATTTGGATAAGAATAAGTCTAGTTAGAGGTCAGATTGGCCGAACGGTTTTTGATAAAGTATATGTAGATGTGAAATCATTTAGAACGTTATGATATACCGAAACAAAAAGGTTTGCTTTTAAGAAATCGCACCGTACTTACAGCTCAAAACTTGAAGAAATTAACTTATTCTGATTAATTAAACTTAAACATAAACTATATTTATTTATTTTGCTTCTTAAAATAATTCAACTATTTGTCTTTTCTTAAAACAACACAAGAGATTATCCATTCGAACAATTTTGTCGTTCAACTAATTTCCTTTTCTTAAAACAACGCAAAGCAGATTGCCTACTCAAGTATTTTTTTTCTACTCAGTGACGTTATTATAACATTTAACATTTTTTTTAATAAATAAGGATTAAGATTACCAAACTGTTTCCACATACAAAATAATAATAATAATAATATAACTACAAATTCTTTGAGATTTCTTACATTAATTTTATTCTTAACTCTATAATATTATTATAACTTCGCTTAAGAATAATTCCCCTTAAATATAGTTTGTTTTATATTTTAATCTTCTTTTGTCGAAATATCTCATTTCAAAAGTATTTTCTTATTTAATAAAATATTCTTATTGTTCCCACATATCAGCAATAAACTTTGAGGTTAGGTTGAACCTGATTTTATTTTATCTTATTATTTTGACAAACCAATCAAGTAAATAGGAACCTATTTTTTTTTTCTATTGGTCATCCTACTAAAAATAATAATACGTCCTACATTTTATTTTAGGAAATACCTACGTTACAACGTGTTATTAATTTATTCCTGTTTTGAGTTTGTTTGATATACATACAAATCAAATAAAGAACATATTTATTCAAGCGGTAATAAAAAAAAACTGGAGATCATAGGAGTAAACCAAAACCTGTTTGTACATTTGGCGTTCCTCAGGGATCAATATTAGGGCCTTTGTTATTCCTGATCTATATTGATAGTATAAATGAAATAGGTTTAAAAGGAAACATACTGTTGTACGCTGATGATACATGTTTATTTTACTATGGCAACTCAATACACACAATCATCACAGATGCACAAAATGACTTAATACTACTCAATAAATGGTTTCAATAATATAACACCTACTTACAATTAATACCTCAAAAAAAAACCATATGCTACATTACATAGTTACATATAAATATAACTACAATATATTTTCATACTAAATTCACATACATGACTATAAAAATAAAAATAAAATACAAACATATAAACATTTTTAAATATACGTGTCGCACTAGTGATGCAGTGCTGTCGTGACTCAGAGAATGACTTTTTCAGAATCGACGAAAAACTGATTATTCACTTCCTGTTATAGATTTTATAAAGTGCTTACTTTATAAGGTTTATAAATAATATTAACGCAATTATCATTTACTAATTATTTCAAAATTACAGGTAGTAACTGTAATTCGCAATTTTTGAGTTAAGACTGTATTGCTCAAAAAAAAAAAGTTTTCAGAAAGAGTAATTATTTTAGTTGTATAGTTATTGCTGAAAATTTTTGAGTTACTATAAATAATGTTTGACTTTTTCCTTATGGTTTTGAGTATAATTTTGTAGTTACAACAATTATTTAATTTAGTTTTAAGTTTTATAGTTCCCTCCAAAAAAATAATTTTCACATTCAGGTTTGGACATTGATAAATAAAACCAGATAATCAAGAAAGTTCAATCAGATAATCAGTTTTTATTTATAAAAAGTAATAATTTAATTTCAACAATTTCTGCCTTTTTCAACAAAAAAAAAACCTTCCAAAACAATAAACAAAATTTGTCTTGAATACAAAAAAAAAACAGAGCCAATCAAAATATTTTTTTTTAACTTAAATAATCAGCTATTGTTGTTACTGCACAGTAATTGTACGTAGTCACTAAATTGGAGCTAGGCAAAATTAAATAATAGTATTTCTATAATAATAGTATACTTAAACTAGTTTTACATCAGTCTGTTTCTAATAATTAGCATCAAAATGACAGCAATATTTTTTATTTAAGTACTTAAAATCAACCAGTCAAACTTCGCAAGTAAGATTCATAATAGGTCCTGGGAATCATATTTTGTCGAGCAGTTCTTTCGTCTTTTAATATTTTTGTTTAATTGTTTATGCTGGTGTCAAAGCAACAGAAAAATAACGTTTGGTTTCCAGCTTCACATTAAAATTACTACCCCACTGGTCACAATTTAACTCACATTAAAATGACTTACTAAACCAATAAGGGTGTCTTAAGTGAAAATACTATTTTAAATTTCATTTCTGTGAATCGATAATAGTGTAATAACTAGAAATACACCTACACACTAGAAATATCTATTTAGGTTTAAATCAGCTATATTGTATTAACTCGAATTCATAGTTGAACTTTTACATACCTGATTCAACAATATCGTTCCAATTTGAATTAATGCGGTCTAAACAGTAAACTGTCACGTCCTTCTTCGTCGAATTTAGATGTAACTAAAGATGATGCAATATTGGTTAGGGTATCACGACAGTTAGTCAGTCACTCAAATTTGACATGTTTTGGGTTGCGACAGTGTGTCGTCGGTGCGATATATGTATACATTTATATATACTATAAACCCTATACTTACTATAATACATATGTAATACATACACATAGGTACAGATATTATTACTATTATACTACTACCAAGCCGTTTCTAGTAATCCGTGTTTTGCCAATTCTATTTCTACCCACTTTATTTTGTATAAAATCGCAGTGGATGTGTGGATAAGATACCTACTGTTTATTTGTTAAATTTCTCATGTAAGTGAATTTATTTCTTAGTGAGAATAAAGTTCTTTAACCGTAATAGTAGTAACCGTATACATATTAACATTGGGGAACATTGTTTGGTAACAACAAAGAAAACATATTCTATTCTACTCTGATTTCGGTCTGACGTCTGGCTATCCTGGTTTTTATGACAGTAACATTGACATTGAATCATTGAATATCGTTTTGTGAATGGAGCAATCTTATTTTTTTTGTTATGTCGGTACTTTTGTTGCCGCTGTTCATTTAAGTTCACTGGCTGCATTTTTCTATTTTTCTATGTACTTCGGGAACGAAGTACTTATCAAGATGGCCGAATGGTAATAAAACATACTAATAATTTATGCTAAATGACAGAACAGAGGAAGAAAAAAAAAAAATATGCTCAATGGATACAAAATGTTAAGACTCACAATGTGACAAAATGTTAAGACTCCCGAATGTAGCAACCAACAAAAAAAAAAAAAAAAAAAAAAAAAATCCAATGATTATCCCCGAATGGGACAAATGTTATTATTCCCGTATGGAAATGTTATAAGGGTTCTTTCGAAAATGTTTTTAAAAAAAGATTTATTTAATAACTAAAAGAAATACACTTTAATTAATCAATTAAACTTGAAAAATAAAATAAACTAGGAATAGAACACGGATATTTGGAAGAGTCAAGAGACGTTTACCCTCTTCAGAGGTCTAGCACGGACTGACTGGGAAAGCTACCTTATCCACCGGCGGTCAAGTCAGAGTCGGTCTGTCATCAGCTCTTTTGGGTACAGTTAAGGGGTGTAACAGCCCCCCGCTTAAGTGTAAACTTGCGCGTTGTAGGCGAAGTTTACCAACTTAAACAATTCTCAAGCGTGGTTCAGAAAGAGGGATGTCGTTGTTGCTGTCCGGGTTGTCTGTGTTGCTAGGGGAAGAGGTTACTCTGTATTTTGAGTAAAAGGTTAAACATCTCTTGTTACAAAAGTAGTATAATACAAATACTATACAAAAACTTATAAAAACATATGAAATTATAGAATGAGTC
Organism: Maniola hyperantus; assembly: GCF_902806685.2. Lineage (NCBI taxonomy): Eukaryota > Metazoa > Arthropoda > Insecta > Lepidoptera > Nymphalidae > Maniola > Maniola hyperantus. The sequence continues at coordinate 9,265,591 of NC_048546.1, forward strand.
GGTATTGATTCGGTGTTAGTCTGGGATTCTAATTCTTTTAATAGAGTTAGAGCGTCGTTTGCTCTAATATTTAATTTCATAAAATTATCAGAGTTGATCTGAGAATAAGGAGGTTTTAAGGGTGAAGTGAGATTCAATTTATTAAATGTTGTAAGGTTGCAGCAAGTGTCATTAATTAAATTAAAGTCTGAAAATATTTTATTTATTTTAATTGTAAGGTTGGTTGTACCAATGAGTTTTGTGTTTTTGCAATAACCATTGCATCTTGGTTTTAGAGTTATTATCCCTGTGCCAAGTAGGATAGTATCCAGGTTTTCATTTTCGCAGTCAATGTGTAGTTTTGTTGGTTCAGAATGGGTAAAAACCCATTGGTTGTTTCCAATGTCTTGCCAAATATGGACAGTGCCTGAGATAAAATTAATTTTGCATTCGTTTGGGAGTGAGTGTATGACTTTGGTGATTATTTCCGTTTCACATATCGGCTCATTCAAAATATTAAATTTAGCAACTTCATTACATATATACGAATTCTTAACTATAAGTTTACATTTACTATTTAGATCGTTAAAGGTACAATATTCTGATTTGTCCCTGCTCATGGCAATGTAGGATGCTGAAGGTATGATAAGGGCAAATGAGTTAGGTGTCCTAGCGTTATGTGCTACAGGGATAGGAATGACTTTGTACAGGTTGAAAGGAGAAATTAGGACTAGGGGAATCTTAATTGTGTATACCAACTTATTATCTAAAATGCACGATATTATTTCTGACAGTTTGATTATTATGTGTATATTATACAGCTCTAAATTTACAGGGAATTCCGAGAATTTCGGTAGGTGTTTTACATTGGCAACCAATTCATTATACAGGTCCTTCGGTGTTATAACGGACGGATGTAATGTATTGGTTTTTGCGAATAAGATAGAGTTTACAATATCTTCTAGTTTATAGGATAAACTTAATAAACTTGCTTGGAGCGCACTAAACACTTCTTGCATGGTGGTCTTGATCAGAATTGAATTCGTGATAATAGTCACATTGTTAATGTGTGACGTCAAATTTTCGACAACGTCATTAAGACGTTTTTCGTTCTTGTTAATTTCGATTAGGGTCTCATTAAAGTTAATTATAGCTGTCTTGGAGATAAGAATGTTTTCTTTAACTAAATTTAGTAATTTTTTATCATTGTTTTTTAATTGTTGTATAGCGTTACCATATTTGATTGCATCATCTTCGTCCATGGTACCGAAGATGTGTTTAAAAATGATACCGATACCAGGTATCCATGCTGACCTTTTACTTCTGGATGAAATCAGATGCGATAAAGAATGGTAGTCCCGTGTTAAATCTTCGAGCATGGGAATGAGTGGTTGGAATATATTCTGACATTCAAGACCGGTTAATGTATTACTTTTTGTGCAAAGATGCTGGGATGTATGTAGAACACTATTGATGTTGTCAATGTGGGGTTCTATATATTCTAACTCTATGGGTATAACTACATGTAAATAATCATTAACTAATTTAATTGAACCTATTGGGTTGAAATGAATTCCAGGACTGCTTGTAATCTGCTCGATGTAGCCATCGTGTCTTATGCCTTGACATAATACCGCTGGACTGGAAATATAAATATATATATATATATATGTCTATTTTGTATATATTTTACTTAAATTTAAATTTAAAATATGTAAGTACTAAACTAGGCTTAATATAACAAACTTAACTAACTTAATTTACTGAACTTAACCTAATTAAGTTGTTGCCAACTTTATTTCGTCATAGTGTTGTTTAACATGACGCCGGTTAATTAAAACGGAAAGTGTATGGTTACCGTGGACCTTAATTACTTTATATGGTCCCTTCCATACTGGTGAAAGAGCTTTACGTAGGCGTACGTGGTTCTTTACATAAACCATGTCACCTACTTTGTATTCAACTGGACGGGAATGTCTGTCATAATACTGCTTGGATCTTTCTTTGGATTTCGTGATGTATTCCAGGGCTTTTTCACGTGATAGTTTTAATCGGTGATGAAGCATTTTAATATATTCGTGATAGGTCCCTGATGGATTGGGTTCAAAAAGAGAGTTCGGGAAATAGGGTTTTTGGCCAAATAATAATTCATGTGGAGAGAACTTGGTAGTACAATGGACATTGGTATTGTAAGCTAGGATGGCAGTATAGATATATTTGTGCCAGTCTGATTGGTTTTCATTTACGAAGGATTTAAGGTATTCCTTAATGGTTGAATGGCTCCGCTCAAGAGCGCCTTGAGTTTGGGGATGATAAGGTGAAGACCAAATCTGTTTGATTTTTAGGAATTTACAGGTTTCTTTAAAGAGTTCGGCGGTGAAGTTAGTGCCCTGGTCCGTTAGGATCATTTTGGGCAACCCAAAAAGGGAGATGAAATGAACAAGACATTCTAGACATTCTTCTGCAGTGATGTTAGTAATGGGATAAGCTGTAGAGAATTTGGTCAAATCGTCTTGCAAGGTGAGTATGTACTTCAAGGAGATTCTACCAGCTTCTGGTAGTGGACCCACAATGTCCAGACTGATTCTTTCGAAGGGTGCAGTGGATGTTGACGTGATTTGCATTGGGGCCCTGTTGATCTGGCGTAGTGCCTTGTTGGATTGGCATTGAGTACATTTTCTAACATAGTTCTCTATATCTGACCTCATGTTCTTCCAGCTATACCTTTCTTTAATTCGGTTTAACATTCTTGTAGAACCCACATGACCCGCAATGGGTAGATCGTGATTTTCCCTAAGTATAGTGGGGATTTCACTAGGGGTCGGATATATTAGGGTATTCCTATAAATTTTGATGGTAATGTGAGTGTTATGGAATAGGTAGGCCAGGATGTTATATAGTTTAGTATAGGATAATTTTACGAAAGGGTCTTTGAAATCAGATATTGAAATTTCATTAGGACTCTCAGGTTGTAAGAGCAATTCATTTCGGAGATTTTGTAGAGTTTTATATAACTCAGGATAAGTTATATCGTCGAAGTAGTGCACCTTGGCGAAAAGGAAATAGTAGTGTTTATCGCCTGACTCCAGAGTTATGAATGAATGAAGTGATCTTTCCCTATTTAGGAATTCACTGTTGTCGTTGTTGTTGGCGAGAATTTCTTCGACGTTTGGATTTGTTTCGTCTAGGTCAATTGAAGTAGGAACAATAATTATTTTGGAATCGGAAGATAGCAATTTATTGGCATATTCGTGAATTGTGGTATTATATTTATAATTTTTATTTGACATTGCTTTCAGATAATCAGAATAGGAATCACCGGATGTATTAGCAGGATTTGGTATATTAACAGGTAAATGTCCACGGTTGGGATTAGTAGGATTTAGTAGGGTTTCAGGATTAAACGGAGAGTTTGGAAGGCTGAGATCTAGGTCTAAAGGATTTAGAACGGGCAGGTCGTTTGAAGTAGACGGGTTTAGTACAATTTCAGGGTTATTAACAATATCCCTTTCTGGTTCATGATTCGAAGAAGTGCCAGGGAGATCGAAATCTATATGTTCAAAAGGAATCGGAGATAATGAGCCTAGATCAACACTCAATGGACTCGGAATAAGCTGTTCATCACCCAGCTGTTCTATTGGGTCAGCAATTATATTTAGTGGAGGTAAGTTATCTTCTCCACGAGCATCGTCAGTATTGATTGCATTCACAGGGTTTAGAAAATCAGATGGATATCGAGACAGGGCATCAGCTGCCGAATTGAGTCTACCTTTTCTGTATACTATCTCATATTCATATTCTTCGAGTTTGAGTCTCCATCTTTGGAGTTTGCTGGATGGATCTTTGTGATTAAAAAGCCATTTTAATGGGCGATGGTCAGTTACAATCTGGAATTTACGGCCATATAGATAAGGCCGGAAGGTTTTACAGCCAAATATTATAGCAAGGAGTTCCTTCTCCGTAGTGCTGTAATTACATTCACTTTTATTTAGTGTCCTAGAAGCGTAGGCAATTGGTCTTTCCCTGCCTATGGGACCTTGGGAGAGTACTGAGCCTATTGCGTGATTTGAGGCATCACATGTTAGGATAAATGGCTTTGTAAAGTCTGGATAAATCAAGACAGGAGCAGAGGTGAGTTTAGTTTTTAGCTCATCAAAGGCTACTTGTTGTTGATTTTGCCAATCAAAGGGAGTATCTTTTCTTAGTAAATGAGTCAGTGGTTTGGCAATTTTCGAGAAATCTGGAATAAATCTACGGTAGTATGAAACTAGACCAAGGAAGGATTTTATGTGTTTCGGGGTTTCCGGTCTTGGAAAGTTGGTCACGGCTTCTATCTTTTCAGGATTAGGTTTTACGCCTTGTTCTGTAATTATATGGCCAAGGTAGGCGACTTCTCGCCTCAGGAACTCGCACTTGTCAGGTTGCAACTTAAGGTTGTATTCTCTTAGACGTTGGAAAACACATTGTAGGTTATTTATGGCTTGATCAAGGTCATAACCGTAAAGGACAATGTCATCCAGGTACACAAAACATCGTGTTCCTTGGAGACCGGATAGAGTCGAGTTCATTAATCTCTGGAATGTGGAAGGGGCGTTTTTGAGCCCAAATGGCATACGAGTGAATTGATAGTGACCTTCAGGGACTGAGAAAGCAGTTTTTGCTTTATCTTCTTCTTCTACAAGGATTTGGTGAAAACCAGAGGCGAGATCTAGAGTACTGAAATATTTACTGGAACCAAGTTGGTCAAGAATTTCATTGATTTGAGGTATTGGGTAGGTATCTCCTATGGTCACGTCATTGAGTTGACGATAGTCAATGACAATACGCCATTTTCTTTGACCAGACGAATCTAACTTTTTAGGGACCACCCATATGGGGGCTGACCATGGAGAGTTGGAAGGTTCTATTATTCCCTGAGATAGCATTTGGTCAACTTGTTTCTTTACTTCAGCTTTGTGGATTTCAGGAAATCGATAGGATTTGGCATGAATTGGATTCTGAGATGTGGTTTTTATAGAATGCTTTAGTGCATTAGTGTATGTTAACTTCTCACTTGGAAGGTGGAAGATGTCGGAGTACTCGGAACAGAGATTATATAGAGCATTTACTTCTTCTGAATTTAAATGCGACGTTCTGAGTTGGTTCAGAACTTCCTGGGTACGGCGGTAAGAATCTTGATATTGGATATTATTAACGGGATGCAAATGAGGTTGTTGATCAGGACATGTTTGGAGTTCTTCTACTGGACTCAGAGTAAAATTTAAGTTGGAATTTACGGATATAGACGATTCTGATGTATTAACTACAGTCAAGTTTATTCTATTATTCTTTTTGACCTTGACTAGGCAATTGGCTACCAGGAGATCCTTGACCAGTTTTTGGTCTTGTATAATACCTTCTTTTATTTCTGGATTTGAGACAGAGCATTCGATGACCATTTCAGATCTTGGAGGGATGTTATATACAGGTTCGTGGAATAGTAATTTTATATTTACATCATTGATTCTTAGAGTGTTCTTAGTGTAATTAATGTTACATCCAAAAGCGTTTAGCATATCGGTTCCGATTATGCCGTCATAAGGTAAGTCAATTTCTCTTACGACATGGAATTTGTAGCTGATTGGTTTTTGTTTGGAGTCCAGGAGTTGTAATTTTAAATTAAAGTGGCCCATGGTCTTTGTTGACTCTTGACCAGGATCTATTCCTTTTAGGTTAATTGGCTCTCTGATAAGAGTGAGATACGTTTGGATGGAGTCATATTTAATGAGACTAATTGCTGAACCTGAATCAATGAGTAATGAAAGAGGTATATCTGAAACAGAGGATTTGACGAGGACATGAGGGAGCAATATTTTTGCAGGATTAGCAGTAATTTCAAAAACTTTATTACCTTTAACGGCGTCTGACTTTGAATCTTTTACAGGATTGGAATTCTGGGATTTAGAATCGGATTTGGAAGGTCTGAATCCTTCACTTCGAACTTCAGACTGGATTTTCGCTTGCGAGGCGGATACGGAGGGTTTTGTCACGGATGCAGAGGTTGTGTTCACAGATCCAGAAGATTTCTTCACGGACACGGAGGGTTTCGAATCGGATACGGAAGTTTTCTTCACGGATACAGAGGGTTCTAACTCGGATACAGGGGTTTTATTCACAGATACAGAGAGTTTCGACTCGGATACAGAGGTTTTATTCACAGATACAGAGGGTTTCGGCTCGGATACAGAGGTTTTTTTCACAGATACAGAGGGTTTCGACTCGGATACAGAGGTTTTATTCACAGATACAGAGGGTTTCGACTCGGATACAGAGGTTTTTTTCACAGATACAGAGGGTTTCGAGTCGGATACAGAGGTTTTCTTCACGGATACAGAGGTTCTTGACTCGGATACAGAGGTTTCATTTACAGATACAGAGGGTTTCGAGTCGGATACAGAGGTTTTCTTCACGGATACAGAGGTTCCTGATTTGGATACAGAGGGTTTTGACACAGACACGGAGGGTCGTGACACGGACACGGAGGGTCGTGACACAGACACGGAGGGTTTTGACACGGATACAGATGGTTTTGGCACGGATACAGAGGGTTTGGCATCGATTTTAAATTTTTGGTGTCCCGTACGGCACCAAGACGGGACCTTTATTCGTTTAAATGATTTGGAGAATACTCGTTCTCAGAGCCGGAGTCCACCTCATCACGAGATTCGATATTCTCTTCTTGCGTGAAATTTACACGACTGGGGCCTGGCCTAGAGAATGAGTTGGGATTACGAGCAGGGGCTTGCGCCTGAAAGTTGCGAGAACGGCTATTATTGTATTCTCGTTTCTTGCAATTCAATAAAATGTGACCTTCGGCTTTGCAGTATCGGCAAATTACCGGGGATTTAGCAGGCATGTCATTGGTTTGAGAGTAAGTGGGCCGTTGCGCAAAGTTCGGCCTTGGAAGGGGCGTAAATGAATTTCTAGGTTTATTACCTTTGTTTTCAGCGGGCTGGGACCTCCTATACAGAGTCTGTTGAATACGCTCCTCGGATACAGCTATATTAATGGCTTCGTTCAAGGTTCTTGGAGACCTGCATCTCACTATCGTGGATATGCGAGGGAGTAAACCCATTGTGAAATGATGGAGGGCGAGATCCTCCATGGCTGCAGACCGACCGGCTAACTGAACCGATTCGGCATTAGTTAGTGAAATCTCCGTTAGGAGTTGTGACAGGCAAGTCTCCACCTTAAGCGCGAATTGGCTAACATTCTCGAGCGGGCTTTGCTTGCTCTCCTGTAGGTCTGCTAGCAGGTGTGAGTAATGTTTCCTCTCACAGAATTGTTCCTTAAGGAAATTTTTTAATTGCAACCAGCAGGTGAAATCTTTTATGGAGCAAGCAATTTCCGCCTTCCCTTTTAGCTGACATAGTATGAACTTAAGCAAAATAGGTTTTTGTACATCACTGGCAAGTGAAATAGCATTGTCGCAATTTATGAGGAATGAATTGAGAGTTTCACGGCACCCATCGTATGGTTTCACAAACTTGAATAACACATTTAGTTCCATCTCGATATTTGACTGTTTCACTGTTATCTTCTGTAAGACCGGAGATTGCTCAGCGGATTCTGGGCTCTTGACATCGAAAGGCATATTTGATATGAGGCCAGACGGATTTGTTTATGTTTGAGATAAGACGAGTTCAAATGTATTGTCTTTGAATAACAAGCTCGACTCACATTAATACGTGGGCGGCGATAACGGCGATCAGCGACGCTTGCATTTCGGGGATTGCGGATGCCCCGATGGCTCAGTGGTAGATTCCTCGACAGGACACAGAGGGCACAGAGGTACACAGAGGGACACAGAGGGACACAGAGTAGCACATATGTTACTAACACTGTAATAGTTTCACTTCACGTTTGACACTTTGATATAGTAATTAGTTCACTTTGTCACTGATTTACACAGAGGGTCCAGGGATATTAATTTGTATCCCTTTACGCTGCCACCAATGTTATAAGGGTTCTTTCGAAAATGTTTTTAAAAAAAGATTTATTTAATAACTAAAAGAAATACACTTTAATTAATCAATTAAACTTGAAAAATAAAATAAACTAGGAATAGAACACGGATATTTGGAAGAGTCAAGAGACGTTTACCCTCTTCAGAGGTCTAGCACGGACTGACTGGGAAAGCTACCTTATCCACCGGCGGTCAAGTCAGAGTCGGTCTGTCATCAGCTCTTTTGGGTACAGTTAAGGGGTGTAACAGAACGGATGTTATTATTCCCAAAGGGGACAATTTTTTATTCCCGTATGAAACGGATGTTATTATTCCCAAAGGGGACAATTTTTATTATTCAAACATATAAAACAAAGGGAGTTAGGTTAGTTAGGTCTGCCTGGCACTAATCATTGCCCTTTTCATTGGTCGGGTAATGTTAGACGGCTCGACTTGACAGTGCTGGTATTACACCATTGGTGTGATACATCTTATTGGTGATAATTCAGTAATGTCCTGGTACGAGACCCATTTATGGGGGCGGCAGACAGTTAGCTAGGTAGTTAGGCTGCCTGGCACTAATCATTACTAGTACCAATAAAAAAAAAAAAAAAAAAAAAAGAGTTAAAAAATATTGGTTAGTAATGTTAGACGGCTTGTTCGGACGGTGCCAGTAAGTAGCGAGGTCTAGTAATAACCTCTACTGGGCAAGAGTCTAGTACAAGACCCATTTATGGGGAGGCAGCGGTTAGGCCAGTTAGTTAGGCTGCCCGGCACTAATCATTACTAGTACCAATAAAAAAAAAAAAAAAAGAGTTAAAAAATATTGGTTAGTAATGTTAGACGGCTTGTTCGGACGGTGCCAGTAAGTAGCGAGGTGTAGTAATGACCTCTACTGGGCAAGAGTCTAGTACAAGACCCATTTATGGGGGGGCAGCGGTTAGGCCAGTTAGTTAGGGCTGCCGGCACTAATCATTACTAGTACCAATAAAAAAAAAAAGTTTAAAAATATTGGTTGGTAATGTTAGACGGCTTGTTCGGACGGTGCCAGTAAGTAGCGAGGTCTAGTAATGACCTCTACTGGGCAAGAGTCTAGTACAAGACCCCTTGCTTTATAAAACTAATAAAAATAAAACAAAAACTAAACATATTATACAAAAAAAATAAAAATTAAACATTAAATTATGGGGCGCAGCCAGTTAGGGACAGTTAAACTAGGTAGCTGTAGCTTATAGATCATTTTAGCTTATAGATCTTCCTTAGCTTATAGATCTTTTTAGCTTACAGTAATTTTTTTTATTTAGCTCTTAGCTAGATTTTTTTTCTTTTCTTTCTAATTTCCCTATGTACTTCGGGAACGAAGTACTTGTCAGTATGGCCGTGTTATATTACGATAAAATTGGATACATAATTATTATGCTAAAATTCATCTAATCATAAACTTGGGAGTCTGAAGTAAATGTTTGTTGTGATATTTAAAACAGAATCGTAATTCCGTTTCCGGATTCAATATCAATGTACGGAAAGAGTATGATTTAATTAGTATCTTTTCTTGTATGTTGTTTAATTTAATATTTAGGAATGTGACAATACGATAAATAATATTATGGGAATTGTCAATACTGGTAACTAATTATTCATTGTAAAATTGTAAATTAAATACTGTCAATGTACGGAAAGGGTATGATTTGAATAGTATCTTTTCTTGTATGTTGTTTAATTTAATATTTAGGAATGTGACAATACGATAAATAATATTATGTGAATTGTCAATACTGGTAACTAATTATTCATTGTAAATTAAATACTGTCAATGCACTAAGAGTGACATTATACTAAGCTATTGTCAACATACAGTTGGCAATAGCTATTATGTGAAATAATAATGTTGTGTAAACTGACAATTTAAGTCGCTTATTATTATTGTAAATTATTAATACGTAGACCATCAATGTCACTGATTTTATTATTGTAAATTGGGTGTGTCAACATACCTTTTGTCAACAAACCTAAAATAAATAATGATTAATATTAAGATCATGTGATAGTCGACATCCGCCTGGTTTGCGATGGCAGTGTTATAAAAGTACCCTACCTCGACAGAGAGGGGACAGTCTTGTATCGACAGCCCAGAGCAAACACAGCGGACCTTACTGAAGTTAAGTATTCTTATATTGTATTATAATTATAATGTAATGTAATCATTTGCCTTTTATAGGTTACCTGTTGTAACTGTGTACCAAATCTGTACCTACTACTTTGCTCAACGTTCTAATGTTTTAAAAGATGTGTGTTATGGAGTTTCTTTGCCCTTTCTTCTCCATGACTAAACACCTTAGCGAAATGGGTGGTAGATTCATTTTAATATAAATAGATCAATGCTGAACAATACAATTCAATTATTATTCGACTTGGTTGGTTTTACTTCTGTATTTATCACCTACCCTCTTGTGCTATTTATTTTACACATTGAGATAAAAGTAAACACTAGGTTGTTAGCTTCTAATTATTATAGAAGCCTGTTTAGATGATTAGGATTCTTACTTTGAAATAGTACGGCAGATGCTTTGCTTGATTTTTAATTACTTATTATTTGGCCTTACCTGACAAATAATTGATAAATGATAACTTTCATTAGTAATCATTGGATTTAATTTATCATCACTATTAAAGCCCACTGTCTTAACTTCTTATTTTATCAAATCTCACACGCGCACAGGTAAACTAAAATCAAAAAGAGCCTTATTAGATATGCAAAATTGCAATTGTGAGTTTCTAAGTTACAAGAGGACACAAATAGTTCTGTCCTTTTTAGAACTTGGCTGACACACTGTCATATATTTATCTAGAATTCTAGACAGATTGTTAAAGAGGAGCAAAGAACAGATATAATTTATCAATGATATTGTACGACTCGCAAAAACCAATTACTCAAATCACAAACAACTAATAATGTCAATGCGGTAAGATAAGGGGGGTGAGTTTGATTCGGAACCAAAACAACCCCAATCATTAAATAGTGCCAGCTTAAATAAATAAATACATACAGGAAAAATAAATACTTAGGGGTGTTTTAGTCATAGTCATGGTTGACAAGGGAGTTCCCCGTTTCGCTAGAAAAATATGGGATTTTTAACTATCATCATCATCATGATCAACCCATCGCTGGCTCACTACAGAGCACGGGTCTCCTCTCAGAGTGAGAAGGGTTTTGACCATGGTCTACCACGCTGGCCATGTGCGGATTTTTAACTATGGCTCAATTAAATTATTTCAATAGAATTCCAGTCCAATTATCTAATCTGGTGCTGGATTGCTTCTGGAATGATGTTAATAATATTTTGATTTAAGAACATAGAATCTAGTGAATAACTTAGTCAAGTAATTACCTATGAACTATTGGAATAGTAAAACCGACGCTTTCCATTCAAATTCAATGTAGACTGCAATCCAAGCATAGTGCTTGGATTACAGTCCATTCCAGTCTAGTACGAATCTTTTTGCGGCTTTTCCATCGACAATCTTTCGACATTTTTATTTGAGATTAAAAGACTTTGGCCATGGTCATAGGACACTTATCCGCTAAATACCAAGTAGGGTAGGTATGTGAAAATATATCTTAAAAATTTATTTTAACGTAATTTTCGTTTCATAGTCACGTAAAACACTTGATGCCTCCATAAATTGCGATCCATAAAGCTGCATGACCACATGGCGTATCGTTAAAATTAAATCTTTAATGTCACAATGAATTACCAGCAGTTATGAAGCGTTATGACCGGTAAGGAAAATATACTAACGTTACGTCCCCGTAATGGGACTTATTACAGCTTCTTTATTTATTAATTTTCATACTGACCGTAAAAGGACCATTATGTTATTATTTGGGGCCGTAGAAAGCATTAGAGTTTCCAATGAGATGTGTCTGTGAGTGTTCGTTTGTTTCAAAAAGGAGATGCAAGTTTTTAAAAATTCATTTTGTAGTCACCCAGAAAATAAAGTAAAGTCGCGAGTTAGTAGCTAGTGGATCTATTTGTACGAAATGTTGATATAGCGAGCGGGGTTGCAAACTTTTGATCCCCTGACATAAATCTCCATCAGAAAATAGGGAGGGACGTAACCGGCTTAAGCTTAGCTGTTACTAGCACCGTACCTTGCTTTAAATGTGCCTCTAGATTATACACTCAACTTTGTATATCTAAAACAGTTGGTTTAGCTGACTATCATCATCATTATGATCAACCCATCGCCGGCCCACTACAGAGCATGGGTCTCCTCTCAGAGTGAGAAGTTTTTTGGCAATAGTCTACCACGCTGCCCATGTGCGGATTGGTAGACATGCAATATACTATCGTGAACTTTTACAAAATATAGGATTTTTAAAAATATTTTGCACGTTTTTTATTTGTGGTATTATATCAGTAATCATCAGTACTATCACTCGTCTTCGTTTTTGCCAGCGTTCTGGTTACACCCTCTATATTCTTTACGGACAGATACCTACGTCCTACGTACTTTCAATTTGGAATATTTTTACATCAACAATATGTTATAAAATATGTTATAAAATATGTTATAAAATATTTCCTGATTGTAGACCTTAATGCTTCCAAACTCTTAATATTACCGTGCTCAGGCTCTATGTTTTACCAAAATTCTTACGTACAGAGAATATATTTCAAACTGTAATGGCGCTTGTGCACTCATCCGTGATTTCACGGATCCGTCAAAAAAAATCGAATCGAATGTACGTATTTGTATGGCGGCCACTTCGAAGAATCGCGGTTACGAACCAAATACGGATGAGTGCACAAACGCCCTAAGAGGTAAAGGTATATTCTCCCTTGTCCACTGAATTAGCGGATTATGTTCAATTTTCAAACAAGTTTTACTTTTATAAGCAGCATAAAAGTAGAGATTATAACAAAGTGAACTCTAATTTCGACCCCTATTTACACCAATATTACAGTTTAGTAATAATAATAGAACCGGCTATTTATTTTCGAAATGTGGACGCAAATATTGTTTCATATTTCGTCCCCTATATCGGGTAAACAGATTTGTATCGTCGCTAGTAATCTTATTCCTTTAGTCAGCTAATCTGAGCTGAGTATTTTGTACTGTGTTTACTGTGGGAGAAATAACAACAGCTTTACTTAATAGTAATATTTTTTACTGAGGGAATTTTCCTTTCTCTGTAAAAACATTATTTCATTATTTTTGTTTTTGAGTAAACTATTTTGTCAAAAGCTTACCTATATAGAGAGCCAGCGCCTGCCAGACTTTTGTTATTTTATAAAAGCTGAAAGTTTTATTCCATGGATCATGGTGACTTTGGGAGATAACAGGTATGTAATAAAGGTGTACAAAATCTTACGTCAAGGTATATATACAGTCTATATTTTCTTGTTTTGTTTTGAAAAATTAGATGTTCAGCTGCTGAAATAAGCGATCTGTAAAATTAATCAGATAAGAGTAGGTACCTAACAGAATTCAAATTCTTCGATGTTTGTTTGAAAATATGTACTACAATATTTTCCCCCATTGGTATCATAAAATGATCATAAAAATCATTAGTTTTTTGGGTACATAGGTAATCAGCAGAAAACTTTAAGTAATAAAAATAAAGTGCTCGTGAGTCGCGATATCTATTTATTCCACAGGGATGCATACCACAGAAACCGAAATAAGTACCTATATCAAGATTTATTATAATGTCTCAATAAAGGCATATCCATGTACGAACGCACATTTTCAATAACGTCCATAACAATAATTTTGCGTTAATCATGTCATATTAATGCTTTTATTTTATGTCTCTACCAAATGTTTCTATAATGCGTTTTGTGATTTTGTGTTAGAATATTGGGGATATGTCGAGGAAGAGTTAAATAACTGACAATTTGTGATAAAAGATTGTTTTTCGCACGAGTTTCGTTTTTGAATTTTTTGAAAAATGTGAAGGAGGTAAAGATTGGCATGGTTCGTATGGAGTTAAAATGATTTTAGAGGAAATATTCTTAAAAAAAATTGTTTATCTCAAAATATATAGGTAAGAGGAAAAGGTATACGGACTGACTGATCTATCAACGCACAGCTCAAACTACTGGACAGATCGGGCTTAATTTATGCTATTATGACCCTGCATCCGCTAAGAAAGGATTTTTGAAAATTCAACCCCTAAGAGGGTGAAATAGGGGCTTAAAATTTGTGTAGTCCACGCGAACGAAGTCGCGAGCATAGGCTAGTCCCTAATAATCATCATTTCAAACCAATGCCCGCCCACTTCTCTCCTCTCAGAATGAGAAGGGTTTAGTCCATATTTCATTACGCTAGCCAATTTTAGATCGGCAGACTTTTCACACATTTGAGAAAATTATTACTCTCAGGCAAGCAGGTTTCATAACGATGATTTCCTTCACTGATTGCTTAAAACTTAAAACACACATAGATAACTTCAAAAACTTAGAGGTGCTTGCACGGGATCGAACACCGCGTCCCCCAATACTAGGCTGATTTCTAAACCAATAAGCACGCCCGCTGATAAATAAATATAATATATCTATGTATGTATTTCATAAAATATGTCAGTAAAGTTTTCCTATCACTAATACAAATCCATATTAGCCTTTCGCGCTCTATGGTGAATCTCAGCGGCATATTATTGGTTAATGGTATCATTTGCCATACTTCGATTCCAATGGGTTTGCGGGTTTGCTGTGTGATTTTTTATTAGGGTTCCCTAGAGCAAAATACCGATTCTGAAAATTCTTGTACTGATAGATAGATATATAGATAGATATTGTTCCCGAGTGGTATAGGCTTTAAATTATATTATCAGACCGGCGCCGGCGCGGCGCGGCAAAGTCGAGGGTAAAGGCTAGTATTTATAAAAGAAGAACCTGATTCTGTCAATCAACATAATCACCGTCTAGCTCAAACCACTAGGTCTAGAAACTTTATAATATTTTGTAGATTTTGTGTATAACATAGACTAAAAAGTATTTTTAGAAATTTAACCCGAGCGAAGCCGAAAATAATATGTTCATGAACATATAATTACAATTTTAAACATTCAAAGTAAAAATATATTTAGTGGGGTATCATATGAAAGGGCACATATTCTAAAACAGATTTTTATATTTTATTTTTATGCGTAATATGTCTTGATTTGTCGTTCAAAATATCAAAAAATACGACTGTAGCACGGAACCCTCGGTGCGCGAGTCTGACCCGCACTTGGCTGTTTTTTTTGTCCTTTGACGTTTATACACACGACCCAAATGTCGGAAACCAATACGACAGGTCGGCTGGAGCAACGTGAAACGGTTTCGATGTTACACTCGAGTGGGGTGATTTTTTTCTCTCTTTGGCCACAAATCGACGTACACTGTAGAGCACGCAACAGGTCGAGATGGCAATCTGGGTATGTGGCGGAGGGACACCTCGCACACTCGCACGTCACCCACGCTCGCCCACACCGGGTTAGCGCGGGAACTGTGCGGGTGTGCGGGGCATTCCCTCCCCGACTGCCATTTCGACCTGTCGCGTAGTATACATGTAGTGAACCAGATTCCTGAAATACGGAATTTAATGAAAAAGGGAAACATCGTGAGCAGACCTGCATCATGCATGCCTTAGAGTTTTCTACTATGTTCCGCAAGTTGTATGAAACCTGCTAATCCGCCTTTAGCCGCCTTTAGCCGGTCAACCAATGCTTAGTAGCAAGCTAGCGATAGGTTGTTGTTGATTATGATGATGATGATACCTCTTTATTTTTACATAAGTAGGAACGTGTCCACTCAAGAGCAAATAATATTAATCTAACTTTAATCCGCCCATTGGAAACTCATTGAGAATTCAGCAAACACAAATAAGGGTCGATTTCCAAAGATAGAATGTATTTTACACGTGTCAACCTCTGGCATATAAATTAGGGGTTGGTGGATTGTAATTATACCCACAACAAAAGAGACACCGGACCGCATGATTTCACTGTCACACTGAATACGTGAACACTGAGCAATGAGCATCATGGCATAGACTAAAGAGAATAAATTATATCACGGTTCCTACCTAAAATCTATAATAAGTTACCAAAAGAACTCGCAGATAAATCTCTTAGTATAACTATGTTGAAGCACAAACTTAAGGAATTTCTTGTACAAAAATGCTACTATTACATAAACGATTACTTTGATGATAAATAATAATAAACTTTCAAAATTGTTCTTCAGACTTGTTTTATATTATTTTAACTATAAAATGCTTACATCTATACTAAACATTAATTATTATTCTAATGTTCTTTAATATTCTTAATAGAGTAGATAGTTTATCCCGGAAAATTAAAGAGTTCCCACGGGATTTTTAAAAATCTAATTCCACGCGGATGAAGTCGCGGGTATCAGCTAGTGATATTATAAATATGACATAATGACATGTCTACTAAAAATATACTCTCTATGAAGACTAGTTATCAAAGGGTATTTCACCAAAATGTGGTTTATGGTATACGGGTGAAAATTTAATAATGGCCACCGAGCGATTGCATATTTCAATGGTTTCATTATAATTTTATTACACCCCTACAATTACTGTTGTCGAAGTGTTTAAACATGTGGGTCTCTTTAATGTTGATACTTCCGAAATAACCCACACCGCAAATGTTAGTGAAGTATTTAGGTACACATTTAACGGTTAATTGTTTTAGCCGCAAACTAGACAAAGTACTCGTACCTATGGAACTATTTTGGAATATTAAACTACGTGAGCGAGTGTGTTTATAATATGCAATATGAGATGGGTTGTTAGATAGTTCTGTTGTTAGACGTAGATGGAGAAATGGTTCGAGATTTGAATTATAGAGTCTAAACAAGCACCTCAAAGTTTGTATCATCTTATTTGCATTAGGATTAAACCAGGTTTTAACAGGTTTAGCTTAACTATAAATGTAAACCAATTTCATTTGGCTAATTAGATAAATAAAACTTGATGACGTCCGTGACTCCGTCCGCGTGGATATCTGTCGATAAGTTATGTACTTAGCTCACGACAGTTACCTTGTAACAAAACGTCGAGGCTTCGACATTACCTACTGGCAGGCGTCAAATGTTCCTACATTTGACGCTTGGTAGCCTATGAATATCCTATTTTTCTTTGATTTCACGTCACCCTTAGCCTAATATTTGGCATACCGTCGATTCTGGATCAAAACCGAGAGTTTACACTGACAATTAAAAATTCATGGGTTTTTTGACAAATTACAACGTTTCTAAGCAACTTATCGATGGATTACAGATATAATAAAATAAAAAAATAATAAATAAATTACAGGATTACAGATATATTAATTATTAATTTCAGTCCTAAATGAATGTTTGAAATGTAGCGCAAGCTCTCCGAAAGCTTTATGTTACAACAAAAGCTTATTTGGAAAATGTCGGAGGCTTAGCAGGAACAAAATGTAGGAAATCCAAAGTGGCATTCGCTCAAACCTGTTCAGAATCCCTTTTGCTCAAACAATTCGCCACTCAAGATATCGGTGAAGGGGTACAAATTCACGTTTACACAAGAACTAGATGGGGTGAGTCTAAATCGCATTTAAATTTTCCGATCCGAGATAAGCAAAATCATGAGTTAGGCCGGGGGTTGGAAGGGGTAAAGAAAACCGCGTGCCACCGCATAATTTCGTTTCCCGAGTCTACGTTTATATAGAGATTTACGTAAAAGGTAGAGCAGCTATTATGAACATAATAATCATGGTACCTACTATTGAGTTACATAATATTTATTCCTAGAGAGAAGAACCAAGGACTGCAAAATAATTCTGGCAGTAACAGAAGGGCTGGATTGTTTAATTTGGCCACCACTTTACGCGAGCATGCAAGCTAACTTATTCCCGTGACTTCGTCCGCGTGGACCACACAAATTTCCACCCCCTGTTTTACCTCTTTAGGGATTGAATTTCCAAAAATCCTTTTTTAGCGGATGTCTACGTCATAATAGCTATCTGCATGCCAAATTTTAACCCGATCCGTCCAGTAGTTTGAGCGTGCGTTGATAAATCAGTCACTCAGTCAGTTACCTTTTCCTAATATATTAGTTTTACTTTTACAATTTCAGTAAAAATACAATTTTATCTCATGCTTTTTAAAACCATAATATGTACATAATATTATAAGCACTATAACAGTGTTATTTTTAGACAATAAAAAGTAAATTTATAAAATTTCCCTTAGAATTATAGGTTACTTTATCCTCTCTGTAACTAATACAAGGTTCAAATATCATTGGCTTATACTAGAATATATTGGCTTACTTCGAACCTTCACATGCAAATACGCTTAAATTCTGTAAGATTATGGAACATACCACCTTAACTTTGCGCAGGCGATGAGAAAATTTTACTACAATTATTCTTTGCGGTAAATTTTGCTTTTCAACTAAAGCTTTCGTCAGGAACTTTTTTTAACGTTGGAAAATGCATTTACGTATCCGTCCCGTGAACGGGCAAGGTATGTGAGACTCGCCAGCCACCGGAATACCCACTTAAACTCAACGGCGCTCCTGCGCTGCTCTGATGACTGGGTCACGAGAACACCGAAGCACTTATACCGCGCCCAGCTAGCGACGACCACCGATCGGACCCTCCACCCTTTACGTCAGGTCCACCTAAAGGTGGGTGAGAAAACTACCTGAACAGCTTGAAAAATATTTTCCCAAACTTATCTAAGAAGCAGTGACAGCCTAGTGGTTAAGACGTCATTAAGGTTAGCCTTTTTAGAGTTATGTGCATTTCAAACACTTTAACGGAGCAGGAAAACATCGTGAGGATAATTTCATGCTTAAGTGTTCTCCATAATGTTCTCAAAGGTGTGTAAAGTCTGCCAATCTGTACTTGGCCAGCATCGTGGACTATGCTTAACTATGCCTAACCTTTCTTATTCTGAGAGGAGATCCGCAATCCGTTGATATGATGACTGTAAATACGGTATCATGCGGGTGGGTCCACATAATTTAATTATGCAAACATCCTGTTGTAACGTGTCACATTTTATTTTACAAACCCGTTTTCACCCGCGGTTCGGCTATAATTAAGGCCCCTAATCCCCACTTCAGAAAGGGTGAAAGAGGGAAAAAAAGGGTGATTAAAGATAAACAACGGTCCAATGCTGAATCCTGGGTAATTTGCAATTGTATCATTATCTGCAGCGGTAAATTAAGCTTGACTTTTATGTCTTTCGAAGGCGGTCAGTAAGATTTATTGGGAGGATTAGTTAGCAGCTAGGAGTTATTTGGTGATTTCTGAACTGTTGAACGCTGTTAAATAAATTATTGTCTTAGTCAAATAGACCTGTACTTTTATACTATTAAGTACCATACTGGTACTATGTATTTACAAAATAAGCATAATAAAATTTATCGCCGCGACTTCGTCTGCGTAGATTTAGGTTTTAAAACTCTTTGATTTTCCCGAATAAGTCAGTTTCCAGGTCTTACCTAACCAGGTCCATAAAAAAATTACATCGATCTATTGCTCCGTTGCGGCGTGATTGAAGAACAATCCAACAAACGAACACTCACGTTTATAGCAGGTAATTATGATAGGTTGTGATTAGTGGGAAGTAGGATATTAATAGGATACATCTTGTCTGCTTTGAGCTTAAAATTCTCATTGAAAAACTCATCATCAAACAAAACATCAAAAGAAGGTCACTCTGAATATATGAGTACAACTTTTATTATTTATTTACCTTTAAATTCCGAATTGAACGGAAAAATACATATTCAAAATTTTACTACGAGACAGAAGTTTCTTCACCTTTCCCCTGCGACCACCTGCGACTCTCGAATTCTAGCAACGTTTGGTGAGACGTAAAATCGTATACTACGGGTAGAGTGTGCCTAGTGGGAGATTTCCTACCTATTCGATCGCGTAAAAGTTAACTACGATTTGTATATAATTGAAACAGCGCCATCTAGTGCCAAGTAGGAGAAACATAAATAGTGAATGCAAGTTTTTTACGTCCTCGGGACCGACTAATGTTTACCGACTCGCATTCGAAAGTGACAACGTGAGCGCACGTGATTGGTCGATTTAAGCATGAGGTGAGTGTGAGTTTCAAATTTGGACAACTTGCGAAGTAAATCGAGTAACCACGACGCTAACGCGATCCATAAGTTGTCACATAGATTTTTGCAGTGAGAGTAGGGTGAGAACTAATAATAAAGACATTTATTTTCATTTAAGCGGTGATAGCTTGGGGTGAAGATGATGGTCTCCTAGTTGGTGGGTCCGGGGTTCAATCCCGCGCATGCAACTCTTACTTTTCGGAGTTATATTTGCGTTTTAAGGAATTATAATAATATTATATCCCTTGCTTTAACGGTGAAGGAAAACCCGTACTTGTCAGATTTGCATTCTGCGAGAAGAACCGTACTCAGTAGTGGGTCGGCTATGGATTGATGATGATGATGATGATGATTTTCAATTAACTTTTGTGTGACCATGGCACTTAATTAAACTAATATTATAGGGGAACAGTAAAAAGTCTTGTGCAGTCAAAACTACTTTTAATTTACTTTTCTAGGCTCTAAAATAATTTTAAAAATGTGTTCATAAACATACCTAATTAGTTTTCTAAATCACATATAGATGACGCTGTTGTCATTAACTTACAGTTTTGCTCAAAAAATTATTAAAATATCTTGTACGATGGTGCGAAAGCCTTCGTGTGCGAGTCCGACTCGCACTTGACCGGTTTTACCTACAAAGACGATGATTTCAAAACATAAACATAGACAGTAGATATAACCAGTTTAATTTTAATAGACAGCTGCTTCCATACAATCACTTCATAGAAATTTCATTCTAAATTTGGTTGGTTTATATCACGACGCCAACTTAACAAAAATAATAAACGCCATTCACGGTGAGTACACGCGTATGGGCTGGTTAGCTTCGGTGGTAACTCACACTCGCTTGCTCGCGATTCTCGATGCGTTTGAGGTTAGCTCGATTAACGCAGTAGTGAAGTCATTTGAATAATTTTGTGGAACTCCCACTCGGCACACAGATAGCTTTTGGTTCCTTGTGTTTATTCGAAAATAATAAGTCACGTGTGTTATTATTATACCTACTCAAATTTAATATCGTTTTAATATCCAATAATTTTATTATTATTAAAACGAGGATTAATATATTTCATTGTGACAAAGATATCTTCGATACTATTTTTAATGCATGAGCACGTGTAAGGAAATCTTTAATAGTTTATTTGAAAGGAATAAACAGCTGATGGTATTAGTTTATTAATTTATGGCAGTCATTTGTTAAGAAAAGCGCAAGTGTTCGCCCTCCGACAGATACTAACAGTGCACGTTCGAACCGTTAGCTTATAGAAGAGTAATTGCTTAGAGAGTCTCCAGGAATGATAATCCAGAGTGTTCTCGTTGCAGACATTACATGCATTTTATCTTTCCAAACGAACATTAGGCACAACCCACACCTGCAGCATAGAATACTAACTATTACTACCGTTGACGTATATATAACTTCGTATGGACAGGGCCATTGAACAAACAAAATGGCACCGACTAATTGGTACTTTAGCACCAATGCAACCTCAGTGACGTCTGGATTTCAAACGGGTCGATCATTAGTATCTAAGAAGTGGCGCTGATTTATTTGGTTCCAAAACCGTGAAAATTTTTGTTCGCTTGGGCATATCTTGTCGTTTATATCGATGATTACTCCCTATTACTAGTTTACTACGTAAAGAAGCGACACTACGTTAGTTCTATTATATATTCTGTGGCGACACTCACTGCCCTTCGCCAATTTATCGTCACCCGCAGATTGATAGCACGGCTAGTGGCACTGCCGCGCTGGCATCACTCGGTCCTCACATCACACCACGTGTCGGTGGTGTTCCTACAGAGACAAGTGAAGCCAAGACTTTCTTTCTTCGTCTTTTTAGGGTTCCGTAGCCGAATGGCAAAAAACGGAACCCTTATAGATTCGTCATGTCTGTCTATCCGTCTGTCTGTCCGTCCGTATTTCACAGCCACTTTTTTCCGAAACTATACTGTTGAACCTTGGTAAGTAGATGTATTCTGTGAACCGCATTAAGATTTTTACACAAAAATAGAAAAAAAAAAACAATAAACTTTGGGGTTCCCCATACTTAGAACTGAAACTCAAAAAAAATGTTTTCATCAAACCTATACGTGTGGGGTATCTATGGATAGGTCTTCGGAAATGATATTGAGGTTTCTAATATCATTTTTTTGTAAACTGGATAGTTTGCGCGAGAGACACTTCCAAAGTGGTAAAATGTGTGTCCCCTCCCCTGTAACTTCTAAAATAAGAGAATGATAAAATTAAAAAAATATATGATGTACATTACCATGCAAACTTCCACCGAAAATTGGTTTGAACGAGATCTAGTTAGTAGTTTTTGATTTATCGTGCAAAATGTTGATAAAATACGATTGTACCGTAGTAGGGGAAAGCAGGTAGGATTCGTACAGAGGGAGCATTCGTACAACAGTCATATCTACACTATGCAACATAGTGACGCGTTTGTGTTTTTGTATATGTGAGGCCCGCTCATATTCATAGGCTCACAGCTAAGTGCAGTGGCTGTAAAACACTCCGTTTTTTTGAATAAGTCAAAACGTGTTTTCACACCGCGAAAATAATTTTTCGACTCATCTTTGACGACATTAATTCGTAATAAGCTTGGCTCAAATTGTTAAAGTAACATATAATAGTCTTTGGATAAGTGCCTTAGATTCATGTGTAAACATTAATTTTGGGATAGCCTTCACCGTTATTTTTATTTTAAATTTATTGTTTGATTTTTTTGGTTGGGGTACCTTCGTGCAGTTAGGAGTGGGGTGGATTCGTACTTTACGAATGCACCCCGCGTGAGTTCAGATCGTTTTTGCACTAACTGGGTTATGGGATTCCAATTCTAAATCACTCCCAGATGATAACATGCAACAAATAGTGGTGGTGCCTAGACTAGCAGAGTAGAACTAGAGTGAAGAAACTTTCGGTTTGATCCTGAAATCGACATCTGCTAAATATTAGGCTAGGGGTGTCGTTAAATCAAAAATACCTAGTAGTTTCATAGCCTACCAAGCGTCAAATACAGGCGACATTTGACGCCTGCCAGTGTGGGTGAAACCTCGATGTTTTCTTTCTTCGAAGTTTTATGCCTGTCGTGAGCTGCGCTATAAGTCAAATTAGCAACTTCTTATCAAACGTCAAAACGCTGGCTTAGTACCTATGGCAGCTTGTATAAAAGATATACATAGATATGACGTCATAAACATTTGACGTACCTACTCTTTATATTTAAATCAACAACTTTAGAATCAGTTTTGAATGGTTAAAACTTACAATGGACGTGGATTTTACGAAATTTGGAAGACCCTCTGTTTAATAATAATTACTAAGAAATCGTTTATTTTTGACATAGGCGCTATCCCAATTCAACTCCCAAAGAAATAGCTCTTACTCAACAAGATCTATCATCAAGATTGCCACCTCCATCACCATCTACATCAACTGTGGGATGATGACGCCAGAAATTATGCAACCTTTTACCTTAGCCTAAAAAGACCTAAAAAGACACAAAGAAAGGAAAAGTATTATAAAAATTAAGGATATAACATATAATCCCGAAAAAAATAGACTGATAGAAAAGGAAAGAGCAAAAAAGATGAAAAAAGGAGAACAAGAGAGAAAACAGAAGGCTAAAGAGATGAAACGCGAGTTACTATAACGGTAAATTAGAATGTTGATTAATGAATGACTTAAATTGTAATAAATTGTTTGTAAACACCATATTGTTAATTATTACTATATTTAAGGTTGATTCTGTGTTAATTTTGATATCAATAAATGTTTAATTTCATATAAAATAGCCTTTTTAATTCCTGTGTACGAAAGCTCCCCACTATGTACGAATGTACTCTAGTCGATGTACGAAGCTACCTCGCGTGTGGGGTGCTTTCGTACGATTTCCATTTTTTGGGAAATTCATCATAGCTTTGTCATCTTACTTTGCATCAACACTGAACTACACTATAATTAAAGCCAGATAACTAGGTAATCCAGCAGCGTTGAAATTATTTTGAAATATTTATTAGTTTTGTTTTTACATGACCTAGAGTAAAAAGTGTACGAATCCTACCTGCTTTCCCCTACACCGCACTGAGGGTTCCGTAGAACCCTCAGTGCGCGAGTCTGATTCGCACTTGGCCGGTTTTTTTTTTTACTACAAGTTAAACTTAGCTTATTTAGAGAAGGTTATTTATTTATACGTTATAGTCAAGAATTTTTATAAGCAACATGAAACTCTATGTAATTATGTTCTCTTGCAACCACAACGGGTTCAATCAAAAAATCATTTTTTAACAATAAGTATAAGGACACGCTAGTTGACTCCACACAAATGACTTATAAAGATAACTTGATAACTATGATCATGAAATAATAGATTACCGACTTGTTTTGATTAGAGACGGCCGAAGAAATTGTGATATGTAAAACTTTTGTGATTAAGTTAAAATATCACAGATCGGAAAAACTGTTGAACCGTAGTTATGTAACCTAATTTACTTTGAAGTAAACGCAATACTTACTATAATGTAAAAACGCATAAAAATCGGTTCAACAGATTCTGAGAATACAAATAGAATCTCTTATTACCACCCTAAAAGCATTATGTAATACCGTTTCTATTTTGCCACGGTCGTGCGTAAAAATTGTCTCTGTTAAAACTTAAAAGTTCAACTTTTCTTTTAAAAATGAAAAATACTATCTCACACTTATTTGAAGTAAAATATAATGAACAACGGACATAAATGAGAAATAAAAGAAAAAATCTTCGCAAGTTGCGACTTCGCACGGTAAAAATTCGTACACGTAAAAATATTCATAGAGTTTATTCTCTAGAGGACATGCCGTGACTTGATGAAATGTGTGTACTTTTATTTAGAAAAATGTTTGTTTCTTTTATTTTGCTTAGTACTATTTAGGGTCTTATAGAAAATCTATCTTAATTTATCAATATTTACATTTCATTCTAAGTATTTTTTGGCCGCGACTTTGTACCTACACGTGGATTTAGGTTTTTTAAATATCGTACAGGGACTTATTGTTCTCCCGGAATAAAAAATAGCTTATCTTCGTCTCCAAGATGGTATTTTTGTATTGAACGAGTATCAGTTTAGCGGAAGCCATGAACTTGTCACACACAGCCAGACATTATAATAACACACATTATTAATAGCTATGGCATCTATCGACGATAGGTTGGTAGGTAAGTATCATTAGTTTCAACCCATGGCTCTCGCGAGGAAAGCACTAGGTGGACCGAAGCAAACGAATCGCAGACATCCGCTGGATTCAGGCGGCGCAGGACCGTGGTGTGTAGAAATCGCTACAAGAAACCTATGTACAGCAGTGGACGACTATCGGTTGATATACTTAATGGTGATGATGATGAATCAAACAATATTTGCAACTAGCTGACCCGCCCCGGCTTCGCTCCGGCCCTCAGGGGTGCAACCTTTCTTAGTGGATACCTACTCTTTACAAAGTACACACCCTGCAAATTTCATATCCCTAGGACCAGCATTTTAGGTTTGTGCGTTGATATATAAGTCAGTCAGTCAGTCAGTCAGTCAGGACTTTGAATTTTATATATTATATAAGATTTTGTCATAATAGTTCTTTTCACTTCATAATAATTATTATTATTGTTACGTAGAATACCTATTCACATTGTTGCCATAAGCATTCATGTGTTAATTAATGTAACCTAGGCTGATATACCTATTACGGAATTAAAAATAAAAAGATTTATTACGAGCAGGGTAGTCTATTTACTCGTTGAGCCATATTTGCTTCATTCGATATGACTGAGTAAGTAGGTCAGAATATAGGTTGGTTTATCTGCATTATGAATATTTTATTTTAAACAAATTAATTTTATGATAATTAGATATATAGTCCATTGCCATTTCGGCTGTGCGACCCGTTGATCTATGTCAATTACTCTAGTTCTCCCTATATCCCCTGGATCTTCTCATATTTTTCGATCTAACCTCGCAGAAAAAACTCCAAGCATATTATAGTGCATAGGCACATAGTTTGAAAAACTGATAGAAAGGGTCTATCTAGTTGACGATGGTAATGATAATAATTAATACATAGCTTCAGCACCAGCACTGATAGCCAATTAGCTATTTATAATTAAATATTACATAAAAGTAACAATAATATCAGTGTTTCGGTTATTGTCGAGAATGAATTGCTATTTAGCCTCAATAGGTTAGCTTTAATTTATGGAGCGGAATGAAATCCGAGAAGTCATAGACTCTAACCTCACCCGTTGAACTACATTCGTAAGTATACTCATAGCACACTTCATACAAAATAATAATTGGGTGATATGGTTTTTACCCGACTAAAGCAACGCCAAAAGGGTTGTGATTTCAGATGGATTTCAGCATGTGTTTTTGTCTTTAAACCATAAACTCGCCTAAACTACTGAGACAATTTTGACGAATTAAGAGTCACTCAATTCGTTATTATAGTCCTGGTGACCTTGATTAATTTTTGTATGAACGGGATCATTGTGATGTTATATCTAAAAAGTGGAGGTCTCTGATTTTTTTGCTATGGGTATTAAGCAGAATGTCAAATGAAAGAGGACAAAATTCTAAGTTCATATTAATATAAATATAGTAGATACAATACAACAACTTGGCCTCTTTAATAGATTAAAATGTTAAAGTTTTTGGAACCAAAAAAAAATAATTAGCAGACAGCAGTTCTAGTATTTTCAAAACTCACGCTGCAAGGGTTTCGTGGAGGCCGTAATAACATCATTTTGCTGGGATTTGGCTTGGAACAAAAAGGGTAATTTTAGAATGAAAAAATTGACGCTATAAAAACTCTCCTCGTACCTACGTAAGAGTGAAGCCACACGATGCGTTGCGTTGGCGATGCGATGCCTGAGCGGTACCGCTGCGTCATCCTACATAGAAATGACTGTACCATGCTGCACGATGCTTTACGAGACGTCGTACACAACGGACTTGAGACTAGCTAGAGAGACGAGGCACGGAGGGGTGCTGCAGAAAACACCATACATCTGCCGAAGCGGCAACGCAGTGTCCGTGTGGCACCGAATACTCAAATCCACACCGGTGCGGCGCCGGAATGCACCGAAAACGCAACGTGTGGCCTCAGCCTTAGACCGGATTCTCGGTCAAAAGACTCGATGTTTCTGATATTGGAAAAGGAAATATGCATAATTTACGCGGTGCTCGCCAATGAATATTGAAGTCTTCTTTTATTTTGCCCGGCCTTTCAGAAGTCTCAGGTGAATAAAAATCCCTTAGACAATTTCATTGTATTTTTTGCAGGAAATTTTTGTGAGCAATTTTGACAAAATGGAATATAGAAAAATATCAAAAACATCTGAAATGCAGCCAGTATTCTTGGCACCATTCCACGTGGGCATGATTTGTATAGTAATTAGATAAGACTAGCTTTAAGTTTCATTGTAATATTTTCATTTAAAAAAACATATTTGATGTCACTAATAGACGAGCCATAATTATTGATACTAAATTATTATTAATCCAGGAAACAATCTTGCAAGCAATAATGTTTGAAGTAGCACTCCTAACTAACTAATTATTAAATGCAATGACTGAATAAGTGAATATGTATTATATATAATATCTGTCCCGGCTTTACTCACGTGTTTAGTCGACGTTAGCCCGACTATGTATTATTTTTATACTCAGACTGACTATCCTATATTAATGAGAGAGTTTAATTTTGCTCCTAAAAGGATTAAAAAGGGTAAAGTACAATGAAAATTCGCACACCGCCTCGTAAGTTCTGTTCTAAATAAATACCCATTTACCCGAGCAAAAGCCTGATTTTTAATAAAACACAGTAAGATGAAATGAGAAATCTCTCATAAAAGAGATTTCTTATAATACTCGATGCAATATTATCGATATTGCGCCTGTGTTGGGCATGTCTAATGAAAAGGAAGGCATTTGAGAAAAACTAATAACTACTGTTTGAAAATTTATTAAAGAAGGAAGTTCATTATTAAAAGTATCCAGCCAGACTCCGGACTGGTCAACTAATCGATCGAAATGTTTTAGATTATTTATATACATTGGTTATATAAAGCGATGATAGTTTTAAGGATTCTTGTACTCATTTTATAATTATTCTAGTACCGTTAGACCATTCCATTTCTTACCAAAAAGGTCTGTACGTCTTGACTGGCTATGTGTTGAGATAATGATGATAAGTAAAACCAGAAGAATGTGCTACAGCTTGGATGCTTATACAATATAGCAAAACTTCCATCATCTATTCGCAATCCATTTTTCTTCCTACACGGTTCCAGCAGAGAGCAGCAAGAAGCGTGAGGAATGTGGAAGGTATCCTAATGTGGTTCGTTTTCAATCAACTTGCCCGAATTTTTTTTGATACGTACTACGGTGTTGAACGCCCTTCCTGCCACGCACCTATACATGGTAGAACCAGAACGCTAGCAAAAACGAAGACAGGTGATAGTACTGATGATTACTGATATTATACCACAATAAAATACCTAAAATATACAAATAACCTATTTTTTGTAAAAGTTCAAGACGTATTGCAAATAAAATATCTGACTGATGCTAGAAGTCAACTAACGTTGCGTAAGTAGGCCACTCGGAGTCAATACCGCGTCGTAGACTCGTTGCCCCATTGGCCCGAGTTTTGCACATTGTGGATTTCAAAAATACTAAATCTCTTGTAATGAGGGAAATGGTTATTAGTATTGGATTGTGTTTAGGTAATATAACAATAAGGCTAAGTTTTTGCTAGCGTTCTGGTTACACCCTGTATAACTTGAGTCCCATAAAGTAGAAGTGAATAGGTAAACGGTCCCCTATTCAGACTTCACCATTGTTTTCTATTGGACACTATAATCATCAGGCGCAAGCCTATCTTGCATTAAAAAGTTGCCATATGACAGCCGAAATTATCTCGCGTACGAAATTACCGAGAACATGCTTCAGCCAAAACAAAATACAATGTGCGAAACCGTTGAAAGGCAAACGTGTAAATTATTGGCTAAAATTGGAGAAGCGTGACTGTACACACCTCGTTACCTCCAAGGCTAAAACAAAAAGACGCGTCGAAATTTGTAGAAGATACTTCCCATCGGCAATTGACCTGTAGAATTATAGGCACTTATTTCACACGTATGACTACAAACATTACAAGAAAATAATATCCTGTAATCGTGGTCGTGTCAAAGTAAAGGTAAGGCCACAACACTGCGGTGCGACATCGCATCGCAAATACGATGCCGCACAGCACTGCGATCCGTTGACGCAACGTAAAAATTTCATCGCTTACGGCATCGTACGAGAAAACCCTGACCATCAATTTCTAGTAACCCATGGACCGCACTACACGTATTCTACTTCTACTTGCGTTAAGACGCATCAAGAAAAACACACACAACACAGAATGGCACACAAAGAGGTGTGGACACCGACTGAACGGAAATACGTCGTCGCATCGCAAGTTTGTAGGTACGGTGCGGCACCGCATCGAAAAGCGCAGTGCATTGTATGACGTCGGCCAAATAAATACTGAGTACGGGTCTACTACCAAAATGAAAAAGGTTTAGACCATAGTGGCCATGCTGGCCAAGTGCAGAATTCATACACTTTTGAGAACATTATGGAACAATGGACCGTAAAAATTATTATAGAGACTAACTTTGAGAAAGTACGTTCACGTGGTTCGTAGATACCTACTAACGACGACATATGGCCCAGACGTTTTTGTCCAAAACGTATGGAAGTAACGACGCAAAATTGCCATCCAAAACAAGGGCACAAATTATCATCCAATAGACGAGGGTGGACGTGATAAAAACATATCTCCTAACACGTAATTACATAATTGCGCGCCCTCGACGCCGCGCCTCGGGTAACGATGCTTCACGAATATGGGTTAAACAGAACTAAAAAATAAAATTGGTGTTGTTAGCCACAGTGTGGACATGGTCAATTTGTTTAATTTTGAAAATATGAACCATTAAGGGCGGCTACAGACTAGTGTTTTTTTCTGCGCACATAACACTCGTCTTGGCATACGCTACAATTTGCGCTTCAATAAATGGAATGTATGTAGTGTACTCATTTTGGCATGTTTAATTGAACCAGTGGGAACTGGGAATCAGTAGCAATTATGGATACTGACAAAGAACTGGCTCGGGCGTATACAAGCTTAGGTTTAAGCGTGTCTACGCTCTACAAGATGCACGTGTGACAAAAGGCGTGCTTTTACGCGCGTATCGCCCATCGCCGGCTCACTACTGAGCACGGTACTCCTCTCAAAATGAGCAGGGTTTGGCCATAGTCTACAACGCTGGCCAAGCGCGGATCGGCAGAAAGCTAATATGCGCAAAAAAATGTTAATCTGAAACCGCTCTAAAGGAGGCTGGTTTATTTTTTGTGCATAGAATCATCCTGGTTGTTCAGCGTGGACTTTTAAAATAATAATTAACTTTGGTTATGTAGCTATTAGGTTGAAAACTATTTTCAGTGCACCTCACGCCACCACGCTTGGGTGAATTTCGGTCAAACTCTATGTCACGTTTTTGATCAAACTACATGGCCGCAACTTCATACGCGTGTGGATTTAGGTTTCTGAAAATCCTGTAGAAACTCTTTAATTTTCTGAGCTATAAAGTAACCCATGTCACTGTATACCCATGCAAAATATCACGTCGATCCGTTGCTCCGTTGCGGCATGATAGAAGGACAAACAAACAAACCAATAAACTGACAAACTAACGCACTTTCGCATTCATTATTTATAGGTGGGTACGGTAGTGCTTAAATAAAAATAATATCTACTCCGAAATAACAACCAACAAAGAAATAACTCAAGTATAAATTCTTATCCACATTATTACCGCAGCGATGCGTAAAGATAGAACAGAAAGGCCGAAACAAGTTTTAATAAGAAGGTGGAAGTAAAATATTTTCTGTACCGGAATTGTTAATAACTGTTCGTTGCGGTCGGACGGCTAGCTGGGCGCCGATTCCCTTTTAATTTAAAGCCTGAGCAGGAAAGAGAATGTTAACAAGACACCTAATAACAGCTCCGACGAAGAACAAATAAGATTGAAGGCGATTTCGGTTTGTTATGACGCCATATGGCATGTGTTCGTTATTATGCATCGAAAGATTATAACCTTGTTTGGAGTCAAAGCACACACGATAATTTTAGCATCCGCGAAGATTACGAGACAGCAAAGAATTGAGTGACAGAAGACATCAAACGAGTCGCAGGGACTTCAGACTAGGCGGCGCAAGACTGTGGCGTGTGGAAATCCCTACAAGAGACCTATGTCAAGTAGTAGACGTCTATCGGTTAACGATGATGATGATGATGATGTGTTTTAGCGATGTTGTTAATTGTAAAAAAATAACATACAATTATTGATAAATAACAATGTTGCTAAGTAGCTAACCTATCGACAGATTACAGATGGGATTGATTATTAATTTCTGCTGTCATCAATCGATGCTGAACCACGGATGACTTTTTGGTATCAAAATAAGCGTTTGCTTTGATGAAGCTTCGCGTTTTTTTATAATAGTTGACAAGATAACTCTTGACTGCCATCTCACCCGGTGTTAAGTTATGATGGAATATAAGATGGAAGCGGGATAACCTGGAAAGGGTACGGAAGTTTTATTAAATCCATCCCATTCTACGCGGCATTGTACCGGAAAGTCTTGACGACTTGTTGTGTTAGAACGTGGGAACGTGGTACCTTAATGACATAATATGCTAGAGTATGGCTAGTGAAAGTTTGAAGTGAAAAGTGGCGGTAAATTAAAAAATAGGTCGTGTATCCTCGGATTAGCTAAGAGTTGTCACACTGTACAGTACCCGGCAGGAAATATTGTACATCGACCTTTGGAAAGAGATAGCGGTTTTGTAGAGCGTTGTCTCTTTCGTTGAGACCGACAAAACGTGTGTCACATACCTGTGAGTGACAGAGAGTAGAGACAACGCTCTACAAAGCCGAAATCTCATTCGGCTCGATGTACAATATTTCTTGCCGGCTACTGTAGCAGTAATTTTACCGTATAGTAATCCCTAGCCAGCTAGGTCATATAGAGTACCATTTAGTAGCCCTAGCTTTTCTTAGATATACTCTAGTGTCAATCTAGCTGAACTACTTTAACTGACTTCGCATCATGAGCGAAGTGAATCGTGCAGTCGCTGGAAAGCTTCCGATACTAACGATCGCAAATTTAAAAAACTAAGGGAATTTCAGTTTGATCCTGTAAGTCAATTTCGTAAAACCTGCATCAATCATTATTACAATCTCAATTGATCTGAATTTGTGCGATTCTTGTTGCAACAATACATTGTAGCCAATAGTGAGCGAGCACCAACCAATCAGAGATTGTTGTGATCGTGACATTGTAGCTGTCATTCGACCGCAATCGCGCACCTGAATCGACGATAGGTCAAATATTAGGCTATGGTGATGTAAGAAGTTCCCTAGCTGTCGTGAACTGTGACTTTGAGCTTCCGAAATGCAATCCAATCGCGAATCGTGGATGCCATTGTAAAAGTATCATGTGTGCGATGACTCTAGATTACGGATTGCGCTCGCAAGATTTGTGCTCGCAGATTATAGTAATTTGTTCGCTTTTCGGTGTTTGTTTCACAGCGTTAATATAGACCGTCCAGGACCAGTTCTTAGCAAGTTCACAGCGTGATTTTGTTCGGGATTAAAATAAAAAATATCGATGGTCTTTTTCATGTAGTGTACAGTATATACCTACTATTAGGACCCTTATTATAAATGCGAAAGTGTGTTTGTTTGTTGGTTTGTTGGTTTGTCCTTCAATCACGTCGCAATGGAGCAACGGATCGTTGTGATTTTTGCATGGGCATAGTTAAAGACCTGGAGAGTGACATAGGCTACTTTTTATCCCGGAAAATCAAAGAGTTCCCACGTGATTTTTAAATCTTAAATCCACGCGTACGAAGTCCTTCTCCGGGATGCAAGCCATCTCTGTACAAAATTTTATTAAAATTAGTTGAACGGATGGGCCGTGAAAAGCTAGCAGACAGACAGATAAACAGATAGACAGTGAGACACACTTTCGCATTTATAATATTAGTATGGATGTATAACAATATAATGAATTGATTCATTTTCAACGTTCAATAACACTTTAATCTAAAATGGATGATCATGAAATATCCTGTAATATATTCTAACCACTACCTATAAGATCGTATTTGCTCTTCATTATGGAAACATTACTCGCAACAACATTAACGCACATCTCGAATACCGTATAAATTAGCACGTAATACCATATTCCGATCTTGAGATTTTAAATTAGTTCTGAAGTTTGACTAAAATTACCCACCTCCGATAGCGAACAACCATTCTAGCGTTATGCATATTAATGAGCTGGCATGTTATTAGTAGGTTGTATATTATCCACTGAATATGCCTTTTACAGTGATCCTTGGTCTACTGAGCCTGCATGATAAGTTATTAGTCGATAAATATTCATGTAGACGGCGATACCGGGGCTCCAAGTTGTTATAGGTAATTTATCGAATAAAATTCCCGCTTAGTATGAGTTATGAAACACTTTGACGGGCTCATTTTAAAGACATAAGTACCTACACTGTTATTTTGGAATAACTGATTTATCATGTTAAACTTTAATGTATTGATTATGTTATGAAAAATATAACGTTGATCATTTTGTAATTGCTTTCGTTTTACCTAATTTATTCCCGGTTTCATTTTTTATTAAGTACAATCTTTCATACAACGTTTATGTTTTATCAAACGCTTGGATACTTAAGCAATGCGTATAAAAAACTAAGCAGCAGCAATAAAATATACTATTGCAGCTTTATTGCTCGTAGATAGGATCACATTATCTAGCGGGTAGGAATCAAAAGTCCCACGCGGACCTATGATTCCACGAAATAAATAACAATTATGATAATTATCACGCCATCACCAGTTTAATCTCCAAAACGGCTATAACAATAATTAAGACTGTGAAGTGTTATCGGCACGAAACCAGTAAGGTTCAAACAAAAACACTGTCACCGTCAACTTCTTGATTTCGATTTACGACATTCAACGGAAGTTTTTTATGTACTTTTAAGTGCAAATAGATCCATGTAATATAGTCCATAAAGTAGTTGAAATAAAGTTCAAAATTGTATGAGATGCTTAAGGATCAATGGCAACATTACGCTGGCCAGAAAAGCTTGAATTAAAAGAGATAAAGTATCAAGTTCTCACAGGCCCCATTAAAGTATCAAAACGTAGATGCGGCAGCGCTTCTTTCCAAATTTAAATGAATTATAATTATAAACAATTACGAGCTGATTTAATGAATAAAGGTAAACGGTAGACGGCATGAGGGAGACAGATTGTTTGCTGTACGATACAGAGTGAAAAGGAAGTGTAATAGAGAACGCCTACGTGGTATCATCGGATATATGATTCGGCGAGCGATAAAAATCGCCGGTCTTATTCGTCAGTCTTTTTTTAATTAGTGAGGGTCTGTCATGTGAACCGAGGTGGCAGCGGCCATTGTGTATAGAAATAAATACGACATTTATAAATGATCAGGCTTCCGACATAGACATTGAGAAGGACGTAAGATAAAACAAGATTCGGAAGGGACGGGCTTTATTCTATTCAAATGAGCATACGAAATTTGTAGGTCCATTTCTCAACTCGTCGCTCCTCGATTTGGGTCCTGTTTTGGGATCCGTCCCCATATTAGGTTCCTATATTTGAAAAAAATATAAATCGACATAATTCAAGTGCAAGCACGATATTGCAGAGAAAAGATTTCAAGGTGTTCTCTCTTTATTCTAATGTGTCTTAAAAAAATAAAAGGAGAGGTGGCAGGTAAGTAATACGTGAGAGAAGACCGGTTTGTGGTAGTGAATCGCTTGATGATGGTGATGAAATTACCTAATAGAAATTTTGAGCTGTTATGTACTTGTATTAAAGTCTTATCTCCAATGTTTTAATGTGTCCTCTGTCTGCCGTAACCATCTCTGTTGAAGGTTGTGAGTTGTGGCCTCTTTTCCTTAATTCCATAAGGCTTTCTTAGGATAATAATGCATAAGGGACACAGATTCTTATTAAGAGTAGATTTAGTTTAAAGTTCATCTGATGTTCGTGAGTGATAAAAGACAAATTCAGATTTCAGAACTCTGTATTAATTTAGTCATCCTTCCAGTGATCAATTTAGATTAACACTAGCTGATGCACACGACTTCGTCCGCGTGGAATTAGGTTTTTCAAAAATCCCGTGGGAACTCTTTGATTTTCCGGGTTAAAAGTAGCCTATGTCACTCTCCTAGTCTTTATCTATACCCATGCAAAAAATCACGTCAATCCGTTGCACCCGTTGCGATGTGATTGTAGGACAAACCAACAAACAAACACACTTTCGCATTTATAATAAGGGTACTGATTGCTTTCCAAGCACAATCGATTGATAATAATTCTCTCGCTTTAATAGTACTTACGCTATTCATACGAATTCACAAACAGACACGTTTCCAAAAACAATCCTCCTATACTTAAAGGTATAACCAATTATATAGCAAGTGAAAGAACCCTAGAGGGCTTTACAATTAAAGCAGGATTAGCATATCTAATGGTTCGGTATATGACTGAACATCAGACGGATAAATGATACGTTACCTAAACTAATTTATGTAGATTAGACCGCAAAATTATATCTTTGTAGCCCCGCTATATAAAGTGGATATAAGTAGTTTGGATTCCTTTTTTCAGCAAGGGATCGAAATATTAAGTAGGTAGATAGTATTAGATGGTCGGCATAGTCTTTCCAGGCAACAATCACTTATAAATCACCTGAAATTTCTATAATTTTTATTTAAAGCCCTAATTACCCGGACTGAAATTTGGCATGCAGTTAGCATAGCGGATAGCATAGCTATTATGACTAAGGCATCCGCTAAGAAAGGATTTTTTCAAATTAAACCCCTAAGGGGCTTGAAATGTGTACTCCACTCCACGCCAATGACTCTTAAACTCTTGGCTTAACGAATGGATGTTTGGTCCACGCGGATGAAGTTGCGGGCATAAGCTAGGTATTTTATATATTTAGAAGTATGTATCAATATTACAGCGGTTGTTCTATAGAGCAATTCGTGTTAGAAGATTTTTTTAAAGATGCTACAAGTTTGTCTAAAGTTCGGTGAAGACGATTGGATTTGATGATTTTCTTAAAGAAACCCTAGAAAATAGAACTTTATTATTAGATGTAAAATCTGTTTTAGGTACATAAATATTCCATGCCTATAATAGGGGCTTGATATGAAAACGGTTGTGCAAACAGACTACAATATTAGCTTTGGGGTTATAGGTATCATTTGGGAGTAGAAAGCTTGTCGGCAGAAGGCTTTGATCTAAACTTGATTTACCATATTTACACTTTGTATTCCCACACGTAGTTTAGTGTTATGTAATTTAGAAAATGCGGAATCAGTTTGTGTGGATGATAATAATCAAATTGGGAAATGAAAGAATTTAAAAATAGAGCATTTTTGCGCGCTACCGCTCTCTGAATAGAA
Source organism: Maniola hyperantus (assembly GCF_902806685.2). NCBI lineage: Eukaryota > Metazoa > Arthropoda > Insecta > Lepidoptera > Nymphalidae > Maniola > Maniola hyperantus. The sequence goes on from NC_048546.1 coordinate 9,302,307, forward strand.
TAAAAAGGGTTTTTTTCAAAAAAAATATTGGTTAAACTCCTTCCTGCTACGCGATTGCGGGAGAATGACAGCTACAATGTCACGGTCGCAATCATCTCTGATTGGTTAACGCTCGCTCACTATTGGCTACAATGCATTGTTGCAACAAGAATCGCACAAATTCAACCAATCAGAACAATTGAGATTGTAATAATGATTGATGCAGGTTTTAGACAATCGCCCTACTGGTGTTAGCAAGTTTAACATAGAAGTAAATTATTAGAGATCGTTATGTAAAACTGACCTAAAAGGTTTTTAGCGGCAAAAGAGGTAAATGTTATATTGAACATCTGGTTAAATACCAAGGGAATCTTGAAATTAAACAAACACAGTGGTAGGTTTCATATGATACGGAATATTCATTAAGTATACGTTCATAACCCATAAAAATATGAAATGTATGTGGAATCAGGGCAGGTGTATAGAAACTAAAAAATGAACTAAAAACCAATAGAGGCATTGAAGTTAAAATCACAATGGAGACGACATATGACAATCTAAAGGACTAGCACAATGGTTTTTGAGCATCACAATGACATTTATTTTTCTCTAACCCAACGGAATAAGGCTCAAAATTGTAAAGCAGGAAATCGTACTTTGAGTGACATGTTCAAAAATGTCTCCGGTTTTTTTGGACAATACTCGGTAATTGGTGGGTTGGGTACCTGGATATGGTTTTGTAGTTGACAATAGTGTTGGTTTAATCACAAAGGGTCGCACGGTACTGGAGTAATTCGCTCAATGAAATAATGTGGATTTGGATTGATCAAAAGGCTTTGATTGATTATATTGTGATTATATAATGTACCAGTAGTACCTACCTAGTACGGTCAAATAAAATTAACCGTACTGTATAAATAGTAAGAACGATTATATTTATGTTAAAGCTGATCGCTATTTTTACTATTTTAAACAAAAATGATAATTATAATAGTGTTGATTTCGATGAAAAATGGGTTGCGGTGATAATGATCAGAGATGAGTAATATACACTCAAGTTTTGAATATGCAGGGATTGTCAGTTTCTCAGTTCATTTGTCTCTAACTAGATGATGGAGAATTGAATGACATTGCATTTGGGATTAAAAAAAATATCTCAAAAAGGTTTTTCCATTACCACAAAGTATGTTCTCATAAATGTTTTACGGTTAAAAGTTCAAGTATACCTAGTAGTTTTATTTAAAAAAAACCGCCGAGTTTCAACTATTCAAGAATGCACAAAGAATAAATTGTTCAAAGACTGCTATAACAATTTTCTCATTTCCGTAATAATAAGATATGTAGTACATAACCGACTTTGTGTGAAAAAAAGGGAGCTAAAAATGACGTGCTCTGTGAAAAGAAAAATATTTCCACTCAAAAGAAACGTGGGAGATGAGGAGAGATATTTTTATGGTTCCGTACCTCAAAAGGAAAAATAAACCCTCATAATATCACTTCGTTTTCTGTCTCTGTCTGTCTGTCCCATGTCTGTCTGTTGTGTCTGTCAAGAAAACCTATAGAGTATGTACATCCCGTTGACCTAGAACCATGAAATTTGATAGCTAGGTAGGTCTTATAGCACAAGTAAAGAAATAAATCCAAAAACCGTGAATTTGTGGTTACATCACACAAAAAAAAATTGTGTTAATGAACAAATAATTAGTATTTTCAATATATGAAAAGACTCTAATTGTGAATTCTAAAACAGATTTTTATTTATTTTTATGCGTAATCGTTTTTGATTTATCATACAAAATGTCGAAAAAAATACCCGAGTACGGAACCCTCGGTGGGCGAGTCTGATTCGCACTTGGCAGGTATTTTTTAAACCTGTTTTCCATACAGCGCATCCGGGAAAGACGTAAAAGAAATACATAGAGTTAATTAAGCTAAAAGAGGGTAACATTAGTACAGACTCAGTAGCTCTGCGTGGTGAGGATTTTCTATAGAGGCACTACTGTGCCCACCAGTGGCGTGCACAGTGTTTGAAGCCAGGGTAGGCATTAGTTAGGTAGAAACCTGTTTACTGGCAGGTCATAATGAAAAATATGCATTGAGCTATTACAACTGGGGTAAGCAGTGCATTTATGCCTCTATGACCTGCACGCCACTGATGCCCACTGTGGTATATACGAGAATTTGTATGGACTGCTATTTTGTTTGTTTCATTTTTCTGACCATGAGGTTTTTTATGTTTCACCAAATTACATTTGTGATCCTATTCATTGGGCGGATCCCCATTAAGGATGGAAATCTGGAGAGGGTTCACTGTGTCCGACAGTCAATGATAAAAAAGCTTGGATTTGACTCTCTCCAGCAATGCACGGGGCTACAAATGCTTGTATAGTAAGTATGGTATAATAATATTGTAAATTGATCACTTGAAAAGAGTAACCGCCGAGTTTCTTGCTGGTTCTTCTCGGTAGGAATGACATTCCGAACCAGTGGTAAATTAAACAAATTTACGATTCAAAAGCTCTTGTAAAAGTTTACTTGAATAAAAATATATTCTATTCTATTCAAACTGTTCTATACCTATACCGCGATAGACGGGTAATTCCGAAGTCCGAACAAAAGTTTTTTGTTTCTTTAAATAAATGCCATTACGTGATTAATAGAATCAGCACCGACCCTCAGTACAGAGAGGAATACAACGCACAGAGAGACAAGCTTATCATTGTATGTTCGATACCTTGTGTGAATAGTTGATGAAAACTTCATGGCTTGGCCTGTAAGGTGGTAACTAGCCACAGCCTAAGTCTCCCACCAGACCAGACCAGAAATTTAAAAATTATAAAATTCCAAACCCCTGCTAGGAATCGTACCTGGGACCTTCCACTAATAAGATCACAGCGCTTACCGCTTACGCGCCAGGGAGGTCACTTTGCGTAAAACTAAATTTTAAACTCAACCTTACCATAGTCGGAGCTAATAAAACAAGTAGGTATGTACTATGTACTTACATTAAAATACTAAACATATGAACGATTTACTTAGTATATTTAACCAGACAACCCTTAACTCCAAGCAGAGCTTTTAGTTACACCGAAATTCGTAAACCGCAACAGCTGGTACACCTACTATCATTGTAGCTACAATCACACAGATTGCATTTTATAATAAGCTTCTGATTCAAATAGATTTAGACTCTATGTAACATGTGGAAAGGGTATAATTTTATTTGTCGCTAAGTGTAGTACTTGTATGCCGCTTAGGACATTTCTGTAACGGAAGTATGTAGCTTCAATCTGTTGTCTCGCCTGTTGGTAGGATCGAACCATTCCACACAGATGCGAATTGCGAGATGAAAAGACACAAACCCGATTTCACCGCAGGCGAAAATGAAAACCACGAAAACTTTATACGTAATAGAAATACTTTTGAATTCACATTAGCTTCACGTAGATCGTACAATGAGGGTTGAACAACTTCTGCAGTATAATCTGCATTTGTGTACCTACCGAGTAGGTAACGATCAAATGCAACTCTAAGACAACTTAGAAGCAATGTTTGTTATTGTTTAAGTTTTCAAAGAAATTAAAGAAAATCGACAAGAATAAACAATAAATAAAGCCAGTTTCTCCTCCATGTATAGTCGAAATCATTCACGTTAGTATAAAAGCTAAAATAAACGATTTCAAACGCGTGGATTTAGGTTTTTAAAATTCCTGGGAACTCTTTGATTTTCCGGGCCTAAAAAGTAAAAAGTAGCCTATTTCACTTTCCAGGTCTTTAACTATACCCATGTATGCAAAATAACGTTGATCCGTTGCTCCGTTGCGACGTGCTTGAAGGATAAAACAACAAACCAATAAACCAACAAACATACACACTTTCGCATTTATGAGGAAGTATTGATGTACTAAAATACTCTCTGTAGTCTATGTTAAATGCGAGTATTCCATGTATTTCCTTGTTCCTCACTAAATAAGTTTCTGGGAAATTGTAATATTAAAGAAAGTTAGCAGTAGGATTGCGCAGAGAGATCAAATAACCAAGTTTTAATATTTCCCCTCTTTCATGTATTTCGCTTCTCATTTGTAACATCTTATGTATAAAGTTGTTCACACACTGCCGCAAGAGCTAAGAGCCGCAAGAACCGCACGCAACGGATTTTTCAGTTAGGTCTATGTATATTATATGAAAATTAAAATGATGGCGTCATTAATTTGAATTTTCAGTATTCAGATTTAGCAGTATAAGATAACCGAATCGCACGCACTTAATAAGGCATGATTTATATTAGGCGGGACGGAGCATGGTTGAAAGAATATAAATATATAAAACGAAAGGTGAGTGACTGACTGACTGATCTATCAATGCACAGCTCATCTGCACACAGCTGGACGGATCGGGCTGAAATTTGGCATGCAGATAGCTATTATGACGTAGACATCCGCTAAGAAAGGATTTTTGAAAATTCAAACCCTAAGGGTAAAACTAGGGGTCCGAAATTTGTGTAGTCCACGCAGACGAAGTCCTGGGCATAAGCTAGTTATGATAAAATTATTGTCTGAAGTACCCATACCCCAACTGGGCACAAAATATTATGTAGGTATTTTGTTTTGTAAGTAGGGGTGTGCACTTTGCAAAATAAATTGACCTTTAATGGAGCTGCTACTGATGTCATTTGCATATTAGTGCTTACTGAAAAATAATTTTGCGGCTCTTGCGCGTCATTCAGCTCTTGCGTCATTATGTGATGAGCTTTATGAAGAATGTGGAATTTTCTCGGCGAAAACATTTATTGTATTTCTTGCATAGATATGAACAAAAATATTTTATTAACATTTCTTGAAAAAATTTCAGTGTCTGTTAGGGTTTATATAATACATGCTTATAAAGTTAATATTTAACAAGTTTTGCCTATGCCTAAGTTGATTTCGGATCCAAGCTAACTCAGTGTCTTTTATTGAAATCGATCAAGAACACACAAACAAACAGACACACTTTCAGAGTTAAAATAGTAAATAATGATATCTATGTACCTAGTACCTACCTACTTAAAAAATAATGGAATTATCAAAAAGCACACAACACTTTTTTGTAAATTATATCAAAAGCAACTAAAATGTTGACAGACTATGATTATAAGTCATCGCGATACATTAGTGGACATGCACCTACTATTTTAGACGATGATTCACAGACAATTAATTTCATGTTTATTTTTAGGCACTTAGCGTCGAGACGACATGTGATGAGTGATGACTGATGAGTGACCAATCTTTGAATATTATCGTCCAGGTCATTTAATGTTTTTATGGATCAAAAAGAAATAACATTGTGATAATATTACTTATTGTTGTATCTATGAACGAGAACCTGACGATCTCCCTGACACAGTGGTGTATGCCGTGGTTGACCTTGAAGGTCAGGATACTGTTACCAACTTGGTTAATTTCATCAGTCCTTATGCATCCATTTTCAAAAAAAATCTTCAATCAATTCAATTCCCAATTATTGGCCTTTAGGTGTGCCAGCTGGGCACAGAGTGTTTCGCCAGTGTCAAAAAAAATCTTAATAGAATAAACAAATTCAACAATTGACAAACAGAGATATACAATAGGTAGGTACCCAATTTGTATAAAGCCTTTGATTTTGATTTTGACTTAAGCCACAATCACAATCATAATCTATATATATAAAATTCAAAGTCCTGACTGACTGACTGACTGACTGACTGACTGATCTATCAACGCACAGGTCAAACAACTGAAAGGATCGGGCTGAAATTTGGCATGCAGATAGCTATTATGACGTAGCCATCCGCTAAGAAAGGATTTTTGAAAATTCAAGCCCTTATCAAGAAATTTATGTAGTCCACGCAGACGGAGTCGCGAGCATAAGCTAGTGGAAAATAAAATTGGAATTAGCGGCACATTCTCAAGAACTCCAGAATATAGTAGGTACTATATCTATGGGAGATTCTTATCACTATTATTTGTGAACCATTGCTTGAACCCGCTTAGACTGGTAAAGATAATAAAGAACAATAGAGATATAAAATTCCTTATAAATATTTCTAGATGCATACCACCGATCGGTGACATAATATCCAGTTACCGACTTGGCGTTATCCGTTTCATTGATCAAATGACATTTGATAATTTTTCATTAATGAATCGATACACTCTATATCAAAAATAATACATCACAGGCCAATTTCGAACCGGTTAAGCGATACAAATCTCGAATTTCCAAGCATCGTTTAATAAATCAAACACATTATACCTACCAAAGGATTGTTCGATTCATTCTTGTCTCTTCCAGTAGATATTATTTACTCAATCGAATGGTGGGCTTACGGGGCCCGCACTTACCCGTACGAAGTGCAAATAACCATTTTGTTATAAACGTGCTTAATCCATATTGGACCATATTACAATATAATACGAGCGCTTTTCGTTCACTTTTCTAGATGACGCCTTACAACGTAATGGAGACCCGTATACGGGAGCCGAAGAAATACTAAGAACGAAATGTCTTGGCACGCTTGAAAACACTTCAATTTCTCAGTCCTAAACAAATATGTTACCGGTGTAGTAATTGCTGTCTGTATTTACAGTCTTTTATTGTATATTGCAAAGCAAATGTTGGTTTTAGATGCATCAGTTGTCTTACCTACAGCTGCATTGCGTTGCCCAGTTTTTTGGTAGCTAACGAAAACTTAATTTGGCGCTCATTTGATTTGGATTGTATTTGCACTGTCAGAAGTTCAACGCAAACATAACGGGGTGAAATTTTATATTGAAAATGGAAACAACGTTGTTTGAACGAAGTGTTGAATTTTGAAAGTGTTGCAAAAACGAATGTAAAAGTTAGTTTTTATTTTACTTTTAAATCTGCAGACACAAAATTTAAAACCATCGAACGAAAATTTTTTTTTTTTTAGTTTCAACTAAAACCACCAAAAACTTGACTTTATCCGCCCATAGTCCATACATGACCTTAATCTTATGCATAGCATAATAGATGGTACCTACTTATCTGTAGTGATTGAAAAAAATACTGCATTGAGCAAGCCGATTTGTAAGAAGGATAAAGATACTAGTGAAAAGATGCGACCGTGTAATTTGAGTCTTGAGAAAGGTAAACCTTAGGCGACATTCTGGGACATTAAAAGAAAAAACCAAATCGAGCGAAAAGAAATTCAATATGGTTTTGCAACGAGGATTAAATTTTGTGCAATCTAGAGGCAGAATCGGCAGCTGTTACCAAAATTTAGCCACCGATGCGATGATATTCGAGGAATGGTTTTGGATAAACTTTAACGCCCAGATTGTTAAGATAAAGATTAAATTGGGAGGGCGCTTGATTAAGGCGGACGAGGTTTTTGTAATTCATCCTTTGGGACAAATTAAATATACCAACGGGAGCTTTAAAAGCGAGCGTGTATCTTTAGATTTCTTACTAAATCTAATCCTCGTTAATTTTCTGATTGCAACTTGAAAGAAATAAAGTCTAGGTAACAGCCATGCGCTTTGATAGGTTGTTGTTGTTATATTGTATGTGTGACCCTTTATAATATACTAGATGCTGCCCGCGTGGGTTTAAGTTTTTTTTAAATCCCATGGAAACTTTTCGATTTTCTGGGAAATAGAAAGTAATCTAGACAAATCTGTTTTCGGGATGCAAGCTATTTCTGTGCCAAAAAATGATATCTGCGACTTCAATCCACGTGGATTTTCTACTCGCCTACTTGTACATATGTATGTCTGTCTCTGAGATGCTATCTCTGTACCTACCATATGTCAAATCATTTATAATATTAGTATATATAAATAGATTGAACTTTGCAGTTTGCGTATTGTAAAGGTATATAATATTGATAGATCAAGTTATATTGGACATAATATTGATATAAACATTGAACGTAGCCAAAGTAGAGTGAGTCTCCTGTATAAAAATAAATCAAAACACTACAACCAGAAAATCGGCCCATAAAATTCATTACACCTAAAAATTCATGATCGAATGTTCCTCTATTTATCTATGTAGCCTTTGTGGACATATAAATTTTATTATACCTATAACATCGGCTTTTCAATAAAATCTTGGTGTGATATTGGTATCGGAAAAAAAAACAAAACAGGAGTTGAATGTTATGACATGACCATAATAAATGTAAAACCAATTTATCGAGGAGTAAAATTGAAATACCCGCGTTTTATGACAAAGACCTACTAAATAAATCTTAATGGACCAAATGTACATAAAATTTTGTTAGACGTTTCAAGACATAAATAATGATGGTTATATTAATGAGAAGATATGGGGTGGATTTTTTTTGAGTCATCTGCCTAACCTGTAGAAATGAGGATTTGAATTAAATTTGGTTGAACTTAGGTATAGTTTTTTTATAATAGATGAAAAGTGAAAATTTTCTTTTAAAGCAAGATATAGGTACCTACTAACTAACAATATAGATACTCAGATGAGAAAGTGTAGGAAATGAGCTGTTCTTAAATGGTTTAGGTGTGATTCTGTTGGATCCACCCTACCGGTAAAGCCATCCTGCCAAATATAATAACCGTTTTGGTGTCAAAATGAGAAATCTATAGGAGGTATAGGTTGGTATAAAATGTTCGCACTTAGTTGCTGAGTAGGATCTTTGGAACAATAAGACGAATTGATTGTAAAGAAACTTGAGAGCAAGTTCAACAAAATGGATTGATTGCCGAGTTTGCTAATGCTCAACATTCGAAAGATATATTTCTTTGTCAAGATGTCGCTACCAGTAACTCGAGATTCCCCTCAAATCACTAAAGGGGAAAACATTTGTCCGAGTGTGTAAACAAGTGGAGAGGCGGTACGACAAACAATCAAGGAGTATCTACCATCTTCGGACGTGTAATCGGATCCAAATTGTCTGGATGCTTCTTAGGAGCTGCCTCAACCAACAAAGAAGTGCCCCTCGAAAGAAAATTACGTAGTAATAGTTTCCTCTTTCCCTGTTTATCGTTAAGTTAAGCACTTACATAATCAAAATATTACGTAAGTACTAGATGTCCGTGACTTTGTCTGCGCAAGCTTAGGTTTTCCAAAATCCCGTGGGAACTCATAGAATTTCCGGGACAATATTTGCCTATGTCCTTCCTCGAAATGCAAACAATCTCTGTAAGTACAAAATTTCGTCAAAATCGGTTAGACGGATGAACCGTGAAAAGCTAACAGACAGACAAACAGACTGATAGATATATTTTCACATTTATAGTACTAAGCATGTACCTATTTCTTAAGGAAAATGTGGGCATGAACAGATAATTATGTGATTTTGTGTAGGTATAGCAAAGTATGGGTTGGTTCTTTTAAATTCAAAATGAATACATACATATATTTTATTTCATGGTGCTCTTTATAAAATCAAGCCACCTTGCAGCTGATAAAAAAATGCCTAACAAAAGTTGTACTCACTCGTTGGGACATTTCCAATTTTTAAATGTATTTTAGAAATCTCACAAACTTTTCGAGCTTCACTCGTGCAACGTACTTTGTTCGACATCAAAAAGCTTACTCCTTTAAATAAAGAACAAAAAAATCCAGTAGAGACCTTGGTGACATATCGAAGATCTTATCCGAGATAAAGCTTTGCACAATACCTCGTAATAATGGCCGCACAAAAAGTGATCCATATCAAAATAAAAAACCGGCCAAGTGCGAGTCGCAATCGCACAAAAAGGGACCTGTACCATCGTACAAGATTACCTACCACTAATGTAGAATATTTGCTGCAAGTTAATGACGGACTGCGCCGCTATTTGTGCTTTAGTAAATTACTAGCTGATGCCCGCGAGCACATTCGTCCGCGTGGATTTAGGTTTTTAAAAATCCCGTGGGAACTCTTTTACTTTCCGGGATAAAAAGTAGCCCATATCCATGCCCGGGATGCAAGCTATCTCTGTACCAAATTTCATCAAAATCGGTTGAACGGTTGAGCCGTGAAAAGCTAGCAGACAGACAGATAGACAGAAAGACAGACACACTTTCGCATTTATAATATTAGTATGTTTTTTTTTTGTAAACACATTTTTATTGTGATGTAACCACAAACTCATGGTTTTCGGATTTTCTCCTTTACTTGTGCTAAAAGACCTATCTACCAAATTTCATGATTCTAAGTCAATGGGAAGTACTCCATAGGTTTTCTTGACAGACACGACTGACAGACAGACAACAAAGTGATCCTATATGGGTTCCTTTTTCCTTTTGAGTTACGGAACACTAAAAACACGAGCAAGGGGACAAAATGGTATCCAGAAAATATGTATACGCTCGACGGGTGACAAAAAACCATTGTGTTTTCTTGTGTGCGTGTTGTGCACCAAAGGGTTTCGAGTCAGTCCATAGATCTTTATTGACTGAATCAAACCCGTAAAAAACGGACTATTTATTTATAATGTTTAATAACAGAGCGGCTCGTAAAACTAGCAGTGTTGTATGGCAGCTATTTTTCTTTACTTTTTGTTAGTCCGATCTTTCGATTTGATATCGCCCTCGGCTGTCGGGTACTCTCGCTAATGGGGTACCTATGAGGCGAGCCCGCATTTTATGTGTGCTCAGTATACTTACACTTTTACGGGCGACCCTACGTGACAAAACTTTGTCCCTCCCTACATTCAAATTTCTGAAGGAGCAATTGAAATCGGAGATCGTAAAGAGAATTAGAGCAGGGTCTTTTTCGGGCACCCGTTTTGTTTTGTGCGTGATCAAAAGGGCTTCTTTAGAATCTCGTATAGGCATCGAAGTGGAAGTGGGGAGAGCGTTTATTGGGATTCCCTATGGCCTACCAATCGGTCCTGTCGACATGGCGTAATCTAATAGCTTATTAATGAGGGGAAGCCTTCAATCGGCCCCTATTTTTCTATCCTAGCGCACTTGAAAATTGTAGACTCCATCTCGCTTGTTCGTTTTTTTTTTGTTTGACGGTTCGATGCGCGTATCGCCGTCTTGTTCCTGCGAACGTTTACGCAACTCGTTGTGGGAAGGTCGGTGGCGCGGGCGATAGCTCCTCCCACTAAATTTATAATACGATAAATGAGTAAAGTCGTGGCTCGGTCTTGAAACCGGCTGCGAAGATACCGTGTTATGCGAGGTTATTGCGTAAAAACAAACGGCAAAAACTTGTACCTTACAAGAGATATACTGTTTCGCACTGCGTGCGTTTACGATCCGATCCAGCTATAATATACGGCCTAGAGAATAGAGATCCTCCACGGTTTATGTAGGTAATAAAGGGTATAATTCAAAATTACATCAGTGCAATGTTGTTGCATTGTTAGTACCTACCTACCTAATTAGCCGGCGTCGGGATACGTCCGCTTAGCGTTTTGACTGATGATAGGATTGTTAGCCTTTAACAGTTCTTTTAAAGCCTTGTAAGCATAAACCTAGATATCTTCTACGTTAAGATACCTACTATTTGAAAGTGAAGTTTAGTCACCTGTCCTTGTATGGACAGAAGCTAACATAAGTTAACTTAATCGTTTGATATAATACTCTAAGATCTTAGCCGCATCTCAAAGCGCACCATTCAAACTAGATACTTTACTCATTAAAAAACACTTAAAGGGTATCGATAAGGTAAGTAAAGGATGTAAAAAAAAAAACCACAAAGAGCGGCTCTTTAATCGGATTAAATTAATATTATGTGACCATATCACAATGTAGTAAAGGAGTTCAGATTTTATAATTCACAAATTAGTAATGGTTTCCAATAGGTTGAAAGAAGGAAATGACTTTGTTGTATCGGTAAAGCGTGAACAGTAGCCTAGGCGTGTAATTGTGAGCAAATCCCGCGTTGTTTTGAGCTTAGAAAAACTATACCCTAATTCAGCATTTAATTGGTAAGACCACCCTTTCGAAAAGGAATTTCTTTAAGGCAAAAAGTAGAGAAATTAAATTACCGACTCTAATATTGAGTAAATTGAGTATAAGTCCCACAAATTACTGGAACCATGTCTCATTAAAATCGAAATGACGTCATTTTGACGTCAGCCGAATTAAAAAATATATACCATCAGTTCGAAACTTCAATCTAGTGCTGAAGTCACTAAATTGTCAGCCACGCGTATTAGCAATTTGCGGGACTTATAGTAGACTTTGAATTATTTTTAATATTAATTATCTTAGTGTTAGTATTTTAATCTAATTGCTATCACGTTCAATGAGGTTATAACTAGAGTTCTAAAGAAATATAAATTCAATATCTTAACATTTATTCCATCTAGTGGAAATTGTATGCTGTATCAAAAAGGCTAGGTTGGCCTTCTATCGGGGATCCGGGGTTCAATCCCGGGAACGCACTTCTAAATTTTCGGAGTTAGGTACCTACGTGCGTTTTAATCAATTATAAATAGATATTACTTGTTTTGACGGTGAAGGAAAATATCGTGAGGAAACTTGCATGCATTCTTGCAAAGAGTTCTCCATAAAGTTCTCAAAGTTGCGTAAAGTCTGCCAATCCACACTTGCCCGTGGGGTAGACTAAGTTTCCTTCTCAATTTGAGAGGAGACCCGTGCTCAGTAGTGAGCCAGTGATGGGTTGACCATGATGAGTCTCAGCTTGCTGAAGTCAAAACAGATGATATGGACACGAAGCTTACACTAATTCCCATAATACCTGCAATCGACATCATAAATAACGATACATGACTTTGCCCTACGCCCTACATGTGTCCACCAGTTAATGGAGTTGTCATGTATATGGTAATGAGTAACTACTAGTTACGTCATATATCACTTTTAGACACGAGCATAGGCAAAGAGCTTGGACTAGAAGACCAATAGTATTGCATCGATATCAAATACTACTACTGTGCGGCTTAGAAGAAAATATTTTGCATTGCTTTATTGCATGTAATAAAAATATCAAATTAGAATACACAATATAGGTACCTACAGACTAAAAATAACAAAAAAACAGAGAAACGTGGTCTTATACCTAAAAATAATCACTTACGCAAACTTGATAAAATATATTAAGTAGAATAGAAAGGGAGAGAGAAAAATTCAAATCTAAGTGAAGTTAACTAAAAAAATACTCGTACACCAATCTGCTTACACTATCATTAAAGGTAAAAGGTATTTTTTTATTTTTCAGGTTATTTCAAAGAGCTAATATACCTAAAATATACCTACCTACCTAACCATCCGAAAGCCTAGACTAGTACAAGTAAATGGATTTGAGGTTATCTACTATTCCCAAATGAAGAAAGTTTTAGGCTACTATTCAAAGGGTCGTTGAAATGTTCTACATGTTGCTTAAGTTTTGCACGTGAATTTTATTTATTTTTATTAATTCAATTTATGTAGTAAGTAGGTACTTGTTGCGTTTTAAATAATATGTAGTCGGCTGACTTGCTGACTGTGTAAATTACAATAAATTATTGTTTTGTACATATCGATCTTCCTCGTAAATTATTATGATAATTAAAGTCATAGTTTAAAAATTATAATATGCGAATACACAGACAAGCGCGGATAGTAACTTTTCTTTTAATTAGAAACTTTTGTAAGAGAAGTTTGAAAATTGTGTAATGTGCACATAATAGGTAACATCTGGCTCCGATAACCAGCTCTTTTTCTATAAATTACATTGTATCAGAACCGCCAAGAATGCTTAATTCCAGTAACTTCTTATCTTCAAGCCGAAATTTTTGATTAATGTCCAATCCCATACATCCTAGGGTAAGAGATACGGGCGTCCGATCCGAGTTAAGATTATAAAGAAAAATAACGTGCTTAGCCTCATACGTGATATATTTTATCAAAGAATAACAACACCACTATAAAATATCTTCCTAACGGAATAAATATCCGTTATCATCATATCAATGGTGTTAATGACCTGAAATTTGAGCTTATCAGATCAGCTTTGACAATAAATAGGTCACTTTTATTGTTTCGACGACAAAAATATGGTGTTGGAGTGTCATTTCTGGCGCAACGAACTTGTCACTGAGTGATAAACTAACACGGATTCTGGAAATGGTATCAAAATACTTAGACATGCTTTGTAGGTTTCCGAACCCGAAGGGTGCCAATGGGGCCCTATTACTAAGCCTCCGCTGTCTGTCCGACCGTTTGTCAGTCTGTCTGTCAGTGCGCTGTATCTCATGAACCGTAATTATTGAAATTTTCACAAAGTGTGTATGTCTTTTGCCGCTGTAAAAACAAAATATAATAAAAACCAATAATGCGAATTTCAAAACAGCTGCCTTGCAAATAAAAAAATTAAAAAAAGTCAAGTGCGTGTGACTTGCACACGAAGGGTTCCTTATCGTCGTACAAGATAACCTATTCATGAAACTTGGTATTTTGGCCTTCAGATACGTGTTTCAAGGAGTGGAAAATAGAGCATAAAATTTGTATGAAAGTCATCTTTCAGGTTATATCCATGAAACTTAGTATTATAGTTTGGGTTAAAAACAAAGGAATAGGATATTTCAGGATTTTAGGATATTCTAAAAAAGGAAAGGAAAAATTTAAAGGGACTTTCACACGCAGGTAGAGAATTATTATACAAGTAGTGATCTAGGCTACACGGAATTTTTAAGAACCTAATTCCAAGCGGATGAAGTCGTGGGCAAAAGTTAGTAGAGAAATAAATTGTTACATTAACATAATGCTGTGTGTATGTCTGTAGTCTGTACCCTTCAAACCATTGTACACGGTCGTTTTCAAACGTGAGCGCATAACTTTTGAATATGAATGAAAATTGGATAAACAAAGCCAGACCAGTACACCTTATAGTCAGTGCCCAAGTCGCGTCGAACAGAAATGTTTTGTTCCTATTACAATGCTTATGAGTAAGGCATAGTTTTTAAAATGTTCACGTGCGTACTTAAGTATGTCATTGTGGGTATACAATGCAGTTACAGAAGATATTTGTCTATGCATAATATTTTCAACTCATAAAGTCGTCACGCGGGTTGGATACCTGGTACCTATTATTACAAAGAACCACGTAGGAACCACAAGCCTTAATTCATTATCAATCAATCAATCAATCGTCCACTGCTGAGCATAGGCCTTCCCAAGAGCGCGCCACCACACACGAACCTCTGTCTTCCTCATCCACCCACTTCCCGCTACCTTCTTAGTCAGTCGTCTTACAATGCGTTTGCCGATACGCGGTCTCCACTCCAGAACTCGTCTGCTTCAGCGGCCTGCCCACTGCCACTTCAGCTGACTAGCTATGTCAGTCACTTTGGTTCTCCGACGGATTTCATCGTTGAGGATTTTGTCCCTCAGAGAGACACCCAACATAGCCTGCTCCATAGCACGCTGAGTGACTTTGAACTTGTGGACAAGATCAACATAATTCACTATATAATCCGCTAAAACAGCCAAATCTGTATGGTATTTAATCTGCCGTTTGCGATATGCAAGTTACATAATATTACAGATACATAAGTTATGGTGTTTCCAATTGGTAGGGAGGAACTGTTCTGAAATTGCGCAAGGTTTGACTAACACGGCAAGTTAAATAAAATGTTGTAAGACACTTTTGAATAAAATTTTGACATAGATTCAATGTCACAATTCGACAAGGCTAAAGCTTAATCAGAAGTAAAGCAATCAATGTAGATCTTGCCAAAGAAGCGATGAAAAGATTACAGACTTTGGAAACATTCACTGATTGGACTGTAACGTCTAGCTTTTAGGCTAATAGAGTTTCTATTATATTTACTTATTTTATAAATCATCTAAGTACATTTTTTATCAATCAAACTTTTGTAAAGCAAATGGGGTTAGTAACGAAATAAACAGCGCAGTACCTAAGGTTGTATAGTACGTGACAGATTGAGTTGACTATCGGGGTAAGAGGCGGGGGGACGCCCCGCACACCCGCACAGTCCCCGTAACCCGTGGTTGCGAGCGTGGGTGACGTTACCCCGATTGGCATCTCAACCTGTCGCGGACTATAGAACTGTCGTATTAATAGGTATGTAGATGGACTATCTTCGTTTGAGAAGCCAACGACAACGAATAGCAAAAAATCCAATATAATTAGATTTTCAGGTTAACTTTCTTCATGTAATACAATATTCAAGGGTACATAAAATATTCCTACGTAAAGTAATCGAGATTTCATGACTAGGTGAAAGAAATAATATATGGCTCAGAATAGACAATTGACGAGGGTACTCAAAGAAACTTTGATGTGTTCCATTGAAGTAGATGAAATTCGCGAATCGTGAGATGAATTCTACTTAGTTTGATCCGTGATAGATATCGCCTTGAAGGCACTTTGAGATATTTCGGGTAATAATATTCAGTAGTTATATACCATAGCATCTGTCAGTAATCGTTTGGTATGAATATTTCAGGTTACTTTGTAAGACTTCTTTGAAGAAACTTTGAGTGGGACCTATCCTATCACCGATTGATATGCGAGCTTTATTTTTTCTGCAGACCTTTTCTGAAACTTTTTAACGTTATATTATAAAAGTCGAATAAAATACTCGGTAAGCTAAATTTAATTCTACGTAGAGATAAGAAAATGATATAAATGGATCAGTGGTTCTATGAATAAGTTTATTTATTGAGTTACTTATACTTTTAGAAAGTTAGTCATAATATTATAGGTATTTTTTGATACAGCTAAAAAGCAGAAAGTAAAGTACATCTATCTTTAGAAAGAGACAGCGGATTTGTAGAGCATTGTCTCTGTCGTTGAGACCGACAAAACTTCATATAAGTATGAGTGACAGAGACAACGCCCTATAAAGCCGAAATGTCGCTCTAAAGGTCGATGTACATTACTTTCTGCCGCGTACTGTACAAAAAGTTATGTATGCCTTAGCAACAACTGAGTAGGTATTCAGGCAGAAGGTAACCTTATTCATTCATAGCTTCGCTGGTATCGCAAGATAAATTGTCCCAGTACACAAATAAACGCGGTCGAGAGAGAAGAAAAGGGAACAAAAACCTCACGTATAAGTACCTACGTATCTTATAAGATAGGCATAGTAATTTATTATATTCTGCTCGCTTCGATCCATTGACTTTTGTGGTCGTTCGAGAAGCATCTTTTGTCATTGCATCGAGAGGCCTAAGCGACCGTGTAATATGAATTAATAAGCACAAAGAACGATTATAATGCGTTTATTTGTCGCAGGAATTCTTCGGTTTTTTCAATTTTTATTGTATGAAATACCGGTGTTGTAGAGGTCCGGAACAAATTCACGTGGATCGCGTGCGCGCGCGTTGTTATATCATCGGTGCCAAAGAGTATAAAAAATATTAAGATCCTTCATGTTTCAGAAAAGGTTGCACAAAATAATGATAAATAATGACAAAATATGAGACACTGGAGACACCTATATTATGAAAATTATGCAAATAATGAATGATAGAAGAATTTATTTAATAACTGAATACTCACGTACAAGATACTATAGAACTTTAGTACGCGAAAGGTTGGAGAGGGAACGCCCCGCACACCCGCACATCATCCCGCGCTAGCCCAGTGCGGGCGAGCGCGGTTGACGTGCGAGTGTCCATCCGCCTCATCCTCCGCTACCTTGACCTGTCGCGGACTATAGAATAGGTGTGTAAATTACACAGTAACATCTCAAGAAATCAATTCTGAAAACTAAGTGAGACACGTTTCGCACAATGATAATATTATTGTACATAGGTGTACCTACATATTTTTGTGTTACACTATCAACGATCTTTATGTCTACAAAATATAATATGAAACATAGTTTAAAATAGGATAAGTTAGAACTGTATATATAAATAGAATTCTAGAATAAGATAGAGTACAATAAGGCTGACATACATAAATGTAAAAGCCTGTTAATAAAACATTTAAAAAAAAACAAAAGTTTAAAAATGGCCATCTATTCTCAAGAGTATAAAACGTTGCACTGTTTATGCAACCTATTTAACTATACAACTTCATTATACACAGCATTTTTACTCAGCTCTTACATGTATTGAGTCTCGTGACCTCTTTCCTTGACTCCCAGAGGACGGCATTTTATAAAATACGAATATAAGAGGTACCGCGTCTGCGGTTTTATGCTGAGGTAATCTAATGACTCCCTGGTTAGAGATGAAAGGGTCGCCGATACTCGCCCGTACTCATAGTTGTATCGAATGGTGTAGTCTGTAGAGGTTATCGAACTAATACCTTATCGATATTGAAGCTAATTTGTGCAGTTCCAAGAATATTTTCCAACGGTTTTAATTAAATAAATTTAGAACTCTCTGCGACTTATTGCTTGTTTACCGAGGTCCGTGATGTAGGAATTTACTTGCGATGATAATTCAGTGAGCTTAGATTTCGACTCTTAGAGATGTTAGTGCTCGAAAAGGACCTCAAGAGTCAGTCATCAATCCTGTTACCGACTTGGGCCAAATTATACATTGTTTGTTTAGGTTTGTTTATTTATTTATTACCCGAACGGTTCAGTATTAGGATATGCATGACGTTACTTTGTATTTATTAGACGCTTAGTGGGACAGAGGTTAAAGTACCTACCTACTTAACTTCACATGTGTTAATAAGTAAAAAAGGAAGTGTCATTATTAGTAACAGATTAGTATCCTGTCAGCTGTTTTTTGTGTCCCGTTTATGGAAAGGTACGTAAGTACGAGGGAAGAGGCATAGTTTTTTGTAACAATGATTCCAAATTACTGTCGTTAATTTTGTTTAAAAATCATGAATGATCCTTCAATATCTTTACGAAATAAAACCAATTGTTTTTAGAAATTGTTAGGCTGGAAAATTGTAGGTAGGTAAATTGTATGTAGGTACATATTTTTGTTTGAGCTTTGAAACAGAAGAATAAATAATTGTGTATGAACTTATTATTGTATTTTTTAATTTTGGTGCAGTCGTTTATATTCAGATAGTTAGACCTGCCAACAAACTGCAACTTGGCAGGCTCACACAATAAATAAACATAAGAATAGGCAAACACAAAATACACAAACAAAACTGTTGCCCTTGGATTTCATGGTTTGACGATGTGAACAACACCATCGTTTTTGCATGCAGATTATGAAATAAAGTAATAGGTACCCACGTTGTTCGTAGAATATAATATATTACTTTAAATATATTTTAATTGTTGATACCATAATATTATTTATTTATTTTTATTTGTACCACTTTACTGCAATAAATGTAATTTATTAAAAGAAAGAATATGAAAATTCTGTAAAACTGGCGACCCTGAAGTCCCATTTATATTCATACTAGCTGATGCCCGCGACTTCGTCCACGTGGATTTACATTTTTCAAAATCTCGCGGGAACTACGTCTACGTCATAATAGCTATCTGCATGCCAGATTTCAAAAATAATAATTAAAAAAAAAAAGATTTTTAACAGTCAAAATAATGAATCTACTACGTAATAGTTAAGAATGATTTTTCTACCCAGAACATAGGAACTCGATATTGGCAAAAATTAATTACGTTATTTTGCTTTCGATAAATTCCAATAATAATATTTTATACATATTTGGTCGAAACATAGCGAATTCATATTTATGTAGAAAGACGATAAGCGGCCACGAATATAAATCCAATAATGTTGAAACACTTTAAGCCTATTTACAAACAAAATCACAGCCCACATAAAAAAGGGTTTTCGGTAAACGAAACCGCTATCGGCATATTACAGACGGACCCCGTAATATAAAAACACTACTAGAATCGGAGAATAATACCTACGGAAACCGGTAAACTGGGGGAAGCTATAAATATTACCGGATTTTACGTCCGTTTATCCTTAACAATGGCCAAAATTGAGTGTATCCTATCTCATTACAGTAGAGCGCACTTCATAAAATGTTTCCCATATTTTGTGGTAAATTTCGATACCAGCCTCCCTTATCGGCGAGAAGTGGGTAGGCTTTACGCAACTCTGCTATAAATGTTGGGAAGCAAATGTTTGGCCAAGGATATATTATTTACTGGTGTACTGTGGTACGTATTTTCGATAATACAACCAATACCCAACTAATAACCCAAGAGTCCGTAAGATAGAGCGTGTTTGATAAACACCGAAAGTCATTATGAAGGTTCTGAAACTAGACCTGCGGTCCGTGGTAGATTTGCAAATTTTTAATTTAGATGTAACTGCCAAAATATACCTGGTAGTTCCATTTTAATTCAAAAATTGTGTCACCTTACTTATAATTATTATTAAGCATAGGTACGTCGTAAAAAATATACAAGAATCAGAATAAACTTTAAAAACACGCCTGCCACCTAATAGTCCCATTTTGCCTCTTAAATTTTATATTTAAGTAAATATAAAAATTAAGATCTAAACTAAAACTTAAGTAGAAATTTTTTTTTCGCTCTACATTACTTTTTTTTTAAGTTCACTATTGGCAGCTATAGTTTTCTATACACAGGAAATACAAATCCATCCTGCAAACTATAATTTTTCAAAATTTACTACAATATCTCGGTCTAAAAACTCTACTTATATTATTTACCTACGTAGTAATATTGTACAAATTGTAACAGAACTAACATACCAACTTAACTAATCAAAGTGTTGTTCGCGATAGTTAGATTGCCAATATTACTAATTATACCTACCTACTCTCATACATCTGTATCCGTATCATTTTGTAACTACATATATAGCTTTCTATTTCTGCTAAACGACCTCATTGGTGCATTGTTGAGCGCTGTGGTCTTATCCGTGGGAGGTCCCTGATTCGATTTCCGGCAGAGGCAATTTTGGGAATTTATAATTTCTAGTCTGGTCTGGGGGGAAGCTACGCCCGCGGCTAGTTACCACCACCAGCAAAGCTGTGCCGCCAAGCGTATAGTTTTCCGGTACGATGGCGTGTAGAAACCAATGAGGGGTATGGGTGTAACAAAAAAACTGCCATACCTCTTCCAAGTTAGCCCGTTACCATCTTAGACTAGGGTTAACTTGCAATGGAATAAAAAAAATAACTTCTGTTTCCGCTAAATGCGCCGTCAAAACGTTGTCGTAAGTTAAGAACAGGTGCACTGTCTAATTGATCTTCATCCAATTATGTTAACTTGTATATCCGACTTAAGTAACAATCACTTGACACTTGAGACGATATGGTCCAAGATCCCAGTGCTGCCAGACCTTACTCATTTTCTGAGAAACAAAATGTGAGGGATTGTGTAGTGTTAGTGCTATTATTACGTGCTTTGCTTAAACTTGAGACAGAGTTATAACGAGACAGAGTGAGATCTCTCAAATAAATCTGTCTCGCTTTTACTCAATCTTAAGTCTGAGCAAAGTCAAAGTGCGCTCTATAGATCTCAGCCTAACACTTCTCTATGACACACATTTCGTATCTCAGAAAATAAGTAACGTCTGGCGATGCTGGTATCTTGGACCATTTGACACTTGGAACGCTAGGTATAAACGAGCAGATGCTCTTCATTAGCACGCACCTGAGTTATGTACGTCTCTTTTTGATTTATGTTTATCACGCGTATCTTTAATTTAATTGAATCAATTTTGATTCAAAATGTTTCATTATACCGATTTATTCCGATTTGTCATAATAACTAGTTTTCCCGTCACTTCATTTAGGTGTTTTAAAGATCCGATTGAAATTTCAAACTCTTTACTTATATCAACATTATTGAACAATCTTGTAGCATGTTGAAATATTGTTCCAAATTAAAATTGCCTCTTCTTATCCATCCCCAAAAAAAAGAGGAGTTTCATAACTCCTCGTTTATCTATCTATATCAATACCTACCTCGTAGATAACAATAATAATTATTAATAGTTGCCATTTTAGTAAAACAACAATAAATAAGAAAATAATCGTGGGCACTAGCTAACGTATTATTTCAAATATTATGTAAAGTTATGTAGTAAGTATAAGCACACAGTAGTAACGCAGTTATCTTTTTATGAAGCAATCACCAAAAAGAAATTTACTGACATCAAAGACTCTAACGAACCAAGAATTAATTAAAAACATATTATCCGATACTAACTGAACATAACAAGAGTATTTACGACGCCGCTAAAACAGAGCCCAATAATTTAACTCATGTCTAATAACAAAATTATGTAAAACAGCCCGATTACAATTAATAATTCAGGTCAAAACGAGGCACGGTGCATCTACAATAGAAATGTATACCTAATTTGTTTGATAATTATACACCCTATTACTCTATCAATAAGATCGATTTTTTTGTTTTATTCATAGGATTTGATGCAAGAGCAAGTGAACACAAAACGAAAGTTATTGAAACTTTTTTTTTACTGCAAATGCCAATATTATAAGTAACAACAAGTAAGAAAATAACAGTATTTTCTTATGTCAAAAAAACTCGTTAGAATTTAATGTCCGACTCAATCTAAATTTCGTGCCCGTATAACACAAAAATTACTGCTCCAATATATTATTACGTGCTTTATCTTAACAACTCATACAGCGAGACTGTTATAATTTAATAAATGGCCACCGTTAAAAAATACGCTTCTAATACGTTTAAAATTACCCCTTGTCCTTTGTTGTATGATTAAACTTTATTACTACATTGCACTGACCATTACGTTAATCGCTACGTAGGTACCTCTACGGTTCTGAAGAAATATTTACACGTAAAATTAATTAGATTTATATTTATTGTAGGCACATTATCAAGCTCAAGAATTATAATATTACAACTAGGAACTGATTTTTCAATCAAATCTAGGAATGTCTTCTTTAGGAAAGTTAGGAAAAAACTGTCAAAATGTCAAATTTTGGCTGTTTCTTTGTATATAAAATTTAGCAAAATGTCAAATTTTGAGGCGATTGAAAAATTGACCCTAAGACAAAAAAAATTGGTGTAGGTAATTAAATTGTTATGGTTTTGTGTAAATGGGCTCTTCAACTATTTCTATTAATTTTGGATGTCCATCGAACTCTTATTATATTCGGTATTATAGAAGAAACGTTAAATGAACGTAACACAATAAAGATTGAGAATTAATTTACGGTTTATTTTAATGTTCCTTAATCGGAAGAATACGATTATAAATAAAAAGTTTGATTGGATAGCTTCTTTTGATTTGGTCAAACACGACACTAGTATGTTTTATGTTAAATATGCAGCTTTATGATTCTGTCATAACTTGATATGATAAGATACCTACTTACCTCATAATATTTTATGGACAGAAGCACTAGAAGCACATATATGACATAATCATTAAAAAAAAATATAAGCTAACTAAATTATGAATATACAACAAAATAATGAACATTTTGAATCTAAATATATAAAAGGAAAAGGTGACTGACTGACTGATCTATCAACGCACAACTCAAACTACTCGTACTGGACGAATCGGGCTGAAATTTTGCATGCAGATAGCTATCATGACATAGGCATCTGCTAAGAAATGATTATTGAAAATTCAACCCCTACAAGGGGGTGAAATAGGGGTTTGAAATTTGTGTAGTCCACACGGACGAAGTCATGAGCATAAGCTAGTTGAATATAAAATACAATGCGATTTCACTCTATTAATAGCAATAACGGAGTAGGATTCATTAGTGCTCTCAATAATTACTCCATACACTACAACAATACATTACATAAAGTCGCCATCTTGCATCAGCAACCGTTACGCGTTTGTTTGGGTCCAGGTGTTGCGCTGACAAAACAATCGACTCTCGAGTGAGAAGGGGCGGAGAGGCCATTCATAAAAATTTATAAAATCTACCAAAAAATAAAACGCATACAAAAAGATGAAAGCGCTGATCGACGGCGATCCGATAGTCGGCTAATATTTCATAATATACTTCATAATAACTACTTAGGGCTGTGAAGAATGGGATGTGTTATAAAAATTTGTAATTGATTACATTGCATTCTTTTCTTTGTTGGGAGTTGCTGTACCACCTTCGTTATTTTGGCGATTGAGATTTTCACCGTAATAAAAAAGTTGCTATTTTTAATTTACTTATTATTATTTTAATTTAGTAGATTGAACTATATTTTTATTTATAATCAGATCATTATCTGTTATCTTTCTCGAAACTAAATTTAGAGTATCTGCACTTTATTCTTTTTAATATTCCTAAAAAAACGGAACATGAATTAATTTTAGTGCACGCTACAAATTTAAACAATAGACTCGCGACTGACAGCTAAAGTCATGAGGTTTGAAAGCTCTAAATTAAATTTGTCAAACTGTATCTGTCCTTTTCATATTACATTTATTAGAAGAGGATGCGAATACTCTAAAATTTTGTTCTGCTCAAAATCAGTATCATTACCTACCTATAAACATTTTATTTTTATTTATACTTAAATTAGTTCATAAACCTCGGATTTCGTTTCTTGGTCCCAAAAACATTTCCTACCTATGCAGCATTAGTCTATCTGCATCCACAAAATTCAAAATCTGTTAATTTTTAAGGAATAAAGAGGCTCTTCATAAAACCTATTTTTTAAATATACCTATTATACAAAGTGAACGCATAGCGTGCTTAATTTATAGACACCTATCACAATATCACGAACGCCACTGGGTATTGCATTGAAACATGTTTTCATAAGCCTCAAGTACCGCCTTCTATACCCTTCGGGATCAAAAACCTTTACGCTTGGCCTCACTTGAATGAAATAATTAGGTGTATATTTTACAATTTGCCAAAGATCTCCATTGTATTCTTTATACTATAAGTGGATTTCGCTTTCTACAAAAGGCCTTTGCCGCACACCGCTACCATCAAAATCTTGCAACGTGTATGCCTAATGTTATTATTCAGGTCCGCATCTGTCAAAAGCCGCTGCGTCAGTAATTTTACAGTTTAATCAGCGTTAAATACACGCAGAGTTACCACGAGGCGCAAAAAATGTTTAAGGGTCCCCCAAAGACATTTGTCTCTGGAATCTCAGGCCATAAATCATCGGGTTTTCGATGACATCTGCAATAAAATAAAGGGAGGACCTTCAAAATAAAGTCTCAGTTCTCAGTCCTATAAAGTCGTCGGTCGGAATATTGAATGAAGTTCGCTCGGGGCTACGTTTTGATACTGCTAGGAACGTTTTGCGTGAATCTAAATAAAGTTCAAGGTTGATACCTAAAGAAAAGGGCTCAATTTATCATCGAGGTTTGTGCAAAGTAGGTATCTCCATAAAGGTTTTATTTGTGGTAGCTTAGGTCGTCAGAAAAAGGTCAAAGTCAATAGAATTTGCACTTTTTGTAATAGGCATCGCAATTCAAATTATTTATACACTTACAGCTGATAAGATACTATTTTATTTTCTTTAGATAAAAAGATAAGTCTACTGTGTGTAGCTACTTCGTTTCCCATTCTTTAAGGTTAATAACTGTAACGTAGTTTTAATACAATTTTTCTTGCTAAACTTGAGATAGATAAACTTTGATCTTATTATTGTTTGTTTCTTATGTGTATCTAAGGCCATGACATTTTTACCAATTCAGTGATTAGATATCTAGAATGTTTATACAACATAGTTTTCACTTGTTATTATTTAATATTTATCACTAAAATAATTACATACGTATAATAGAAATATTTTATGAAGTAAAATAATGTAGTAGAAACTCTCTTTGATGAATTTATTAATCCAAAAACGAAACAAGTAACGTATAGGGAATAATGGATGGCTTTGGTAATATCAAAGAAATTTGGTTTAGACATCAGAGTCGAGTGCGATTATTATGATGGAAGATACTTTGAAGTTCAAAGCAACGGGGACAGGTCTGATAAAGATTTAGTATAGATTGTTATAGTCTTTATTTCATTGGCATTAGGAGCTATGTTTTATGTCACATAAGTATGTGAGTGTGGGTTTAGTGAAATAATAATATTGGATAGAGCAGCAGAGATTCATTCATCTCAACACAAAGACATATGTCATCTATTATGTCTCATTGTGCATTGACCACTTAGTATGAGAGGAAATAATTTATTCAAAGCGCACTACGGTCTATGTTCGGTTCATTGCACCACTTAGGAACGAAACGACCATTAGAGCATTTTGAATATTCAAACTTCAAAGTCGCATATTTACACGTTTACACCTCATTATACATTACTTTCCGACTTTCTCACCTAAGCCATTCATTCAGTTTCTGTGCCTTCATTCGGTAGGAAAGGCATTCCGAACCAGTGATAGACGCATACGACTATTCGAAAGTACTTGTAAAAGTCTATTTGAATAAAAAAGATTTTTATTTTATTTTATTTTATTGGACGATTGCAACGATTCGTTGTAAATGAAAATCAAAATGAAATCATCCAACTTATAGTGAAAGAGCATCGTTGGAATAAAAATCAAAAATCTTCATCTAAAAATTAATTACTTAAATTTAGTTACTTAAATTTAGATCTTGAAATTAGTTATGTACATAAATTGTTGCCAGGAAAGTAGCAAATTACACCTTTTAAAGAATTTACCCAAGAAAACCCTAAAAGAAAAAGCATAACAAACGCTAAACATGTGTTAAGTTTATATACGTGTGACGAATCGTCATCCCGTTGGCAACGATTTCTCATAAAGTCATAAGTTTCACAAATTACTATGGAGCATCAATTAACGACACATTGTGTGGTAGCTAAAGTTAATTAGTCTCTGGACTGGTCCACAAAAACTACAGATGCGAGGTCGAGTCCGTACATACGAGCTGCATTATTAGTAGCTCAGTAATGTTTTTGTTCTTTCTCTCTTTTGCTAACGGGCCGTACTGGAGCACCATCTGTGCGCGGATACGGTCCGATGTCTGATACATACGGAAGGGTTGTATGATGAATATAATTGTTATCAAATTTTGGAAGTTCTATTACATGAGCTGGAAAAATAGCTTCTAAAATAGCTCTAAGCTCACTATGTGTACATATATTATCAGTTTTAATTTTTTTACTAAAGAAATACATAATGTACCTATTATCAAATTAATTTGACTAAAAATATGGTTTTGATTTTTTTATTTATTTTTATTGAAAATGGTAAAGCAATCCTTTATCGAAATATATAAAAGGAAAAGGTGACTGACTGACTGACTGACTAACTGACTGACTGACTAACTGACTGACTGACTGACTGATCTATCAACGCACAGCTCAAACTACTGGACGGATCGGGCTGAATGGCATGCAGATAGTTATTATGACGTAGGCATCCGCTAAGAAAGGATTTTTGAAAATTCAACCCCTAAGGGGGTGGAAATAGGAGTTTGAAATTTGTGTAGTCCACGCGGACAAAGTCGCGAGCATAAGCTAGTCACAAATAGATCACAAAATTTATATTAACGGCAAAAGTTACAAAAATCTAATTAATAACAAATCAACACTGCCATATCATTATCATTATCGTTATCATTTTACAGATTGTAGTTTGAAATTAAAAGTTTAATTTTCTTTATTAAATAGTTTTATTTTTCATGTTCGTCGTTTTCTAGAGCATTCTGTATAGAATGTCAGAATTTAACTTAATTATAACACTTGTCTATAGGGACTGTACGTGATTGTATGGCTGGTAGGGGAAGATTTATTGCAATCTTGCCGTGTCGGCTGGTAAGTGTTGATGACTTTTTGTAACTTGTGCGCTTAATCACTGAAAGATATGGAGCCAATACATTTTTAGTTCAGAGTTCAGACTGTGGCGAGGTACCTAATTGCCTGGGTCTTTATCAGTCATTTTATTTGTAACGATGATGTAACTTTCATCGAGCTTGTATTTGTGTGTCTTCAAATATATGGTCAATATTTTTAAGTTTATTTAAGCACAATATATATTTTTTAATTAAGAAGTTAATTTGAATTTGTGATCACAGTATCGAATAATGTTCTCTGAGTATAAATTTTTTTCTTCCTAGCGAAGGTGGTCACCAGAAAGAAAAAGTTTGTCTGGAATCTGGATATATCAAGGAACTCACTGAATCATAAGATTTATAAGGTAAATAGTCCTGTTAGAGATTATGCATTGCAACTAGTTCCAATAGCATTATGATTAGGACAAACGACATCTATTATTTCATTTGCACTAACAACGTTTAGACTTTAGACTTTCTGTACAAGTGCTGTATTGTATATAGTTTTCAAATATTATGTTCTTCAAATAATACCTAAGATAGAAAACGCAACTCACACATTGGTTCCCGCAATTACCATCGATGACTAGTTTAAACAGCATTTGAAAGGCTTGATAAATGGTATACGAAAGTTGTCTTAATTTAATAAGCTACTCAGCTTAGTCGTAAATATGGTCTATCACTGTCTCGTATGAGCTTAGACAATATTGATCATCTATTTTTATTTAACGGAAGCATAAACAACATCACGAATAATCTAAAGCATCATAAAAATCTCTAAATAACCGCCATATTTCATCTCTTTAAGACGAGTCCATAAATTACTGAAGTTGACAAACTGATTTTTAATGTTCCTTCTTTCTTTTACGCGTGAGGGTTGCGTTGTTTTCCTAATCTCATTTGGAGCCAAATGGCCGAAGGATTCATCCTTAATTTTAGGGACAGCTTTTTTCGTCACACGTCCATCATCAATCTGTTCGTCGTGGCCACGACTTGTTTCCTTATTATATCTTTCGTTCTGCCCTTAAAGTTGTCCGGAGAGAGTTACAAATAAAGAATGTATTATCTATTTAGTCCTTACCATGACAATAATTAATGACTGGATTTAAACGCTTCCTCACGCCCGTGACATTAACATAAATAGAATGATCTTCGTTCCAGCCCCTTTGATTCTGGTATTTTTAGCTTAG
Organism: Maniola hyperantus; assembly: GCF_902806685.2. Lineage (NCBI taxonomy): Eukaryota > Metazoa > Arthropoda > Insecta > Lepidoptera > Nymphalidae > Maniola > Maniola hyperantus. The sequence goes on from NC_048546.1 coordinate 9,331,064, forward strand.
TGGGCTTTACTTTTGTATATTAATTTGTTGGCCGTACATGTTCTGTAGTATCCATGACTTTGATGTTTTGTGTTAAGAGGTGTCTGGTGATTTTCAACTTAGCAGACGCTCTGCACTTTATTGGACAGTGAAATGGTGCAAGCTTAATTTGAAAAGAAAGAGTGTTTCAAACCCACCAAGATTCAGTAGTATGGGGTATGGACAGTTAAAATGGCTTCAGCAAAAATTTTCTACAGAATGTACCTAATTCTCAACATCATTTTCTTGATAAGATAAGACTAATTTCTTGGCATGTAAAACAATGATGAATATAATTGACAGAAACGCCTGCTACAGTCACAAGAACAAAGGCTACGTCGAGACAAATTCATTGGTGTCAACGACGATCATAAAGCAGGCGATTAATGCAAATAGCTCCCGACAGTCGGGTAACAAAGAAACAATAGCGATCTAGAGTTATGAACCAGACACGTGCTAACTATTGCACATAAAATACTGCTGATGTCAGACATAAGACGAGTTTGCTTAATGTGCCAATGTGTTCTCTGTTTATTAAAGATTTTACCCTTGCATATTTAAACGCTCGAGGGCATAACTTTCTTTTGATTTTTATTCCATTATGCCTTTACGAGTTACCGAAGCATGCTTGTCTTCGATTTTTTTAAGATCAATATTTATGTTTGCTGCATTAATATTGAACCCAGAACTTGATTGTTATACTTTTTAATACCTACTCTTATTTAACCTTCTCTCGTATTTGTATTATGTGTCTGTTCTGTAATTTTCTACCAGACTGTTTACATAATAATAATAATTCTATGTTACCTTACAGTAGATATTCACTGAAAATTAGTCACCGATTAAGCTAAATAGACATTCAAGTAATAGATAGAAAAATGCAAAAGTTGACAAGCACAAGATAATTTAGCCTAATCTCGTTTCTCGATCAATCTGCTAAATCGAGAGTCCCGCAAAGTCATTTGCTGTTTTCTAGGTAACCATCTACGTACGCGAGAGTTGCAAAAGTTGGCCCGGCGTGCAATAATGTTTATTTATTTACAGAACACGACTCGGTAATTGGGGATAAGTCTAGGCACTGCATGATTGCTAAGACGTGCAAGTATGGAGTGACGTATGCAGCTAGATAATTTGTTTGAGAGTTGAGACTTGATAGCTTTCTAGTGTTAATAATATTTCTACCTTCTATTGAAATCCTCTCTAGCAAACTGGTAAAAATGACAGTTCCAGAAATGCTTATAAAATCTTGCCTGAAGATATAAGTCCCGCAAATTGCTAATGCGCGTGGCCGCCATTTTAGTGACGTCAATACTAGACTGAAGTTTCGAGCTGATGGTATATTTTTACTTAAATAAATGTCAAATGACGTCATTTAGACGGTAATGAGACATGGCTCCACCGCAATAGCAATTTGCCGGACTTATACCTTATGCTAAAGATAGGTATTGAAAATATTATTATGATTGAAATTGAAGGGATTGAGTAAATTTAGGTTTAGAATTATCTCACATTACCCATGTAGAGGTAGCTTGTAATTACGTTAGTATAGAATGTAACTTGAAAGAAGTAGAGGAGTTAGTGGTCAAATCCCCCGCTACTGTAAAGCGTAATGATTTGCTTGGCTAAACCATCATAATATGACAGGTAGCCCTGAGTGTAAAATATAATAAAAATAGTAAAATATTTGAGTTTGTGAGTTATCATCAAAAATGTGTAAAATTACTACGCTTATACTATACCTTTAATTTTATCTCAAAACTTCTCAAAAAGTGCTAGTTCTTTGCATTTTAAGACTAGATGAGATATAACAGTGTATGCTATTACAATGAAACCTCTTCGCAGTTCACCGTGAGATTTAAGGAACTTGTTAGTTTTGTTATTTAAGTTGCTGATATATATCTCAATTGTCATACGTGCAGACTGCAGTCAGGTTTTGCTAATTAACGTTTACTTAGAGATTTATCTCAGTCTGTATGAGTCGTTTGTTTATCTTTGCATACTATCTGCCAAATTCAAGGTGTTTGATGTTACAACTTGAATTTTGTTAACGACTATCTGTTTGCGCATTCTGCTTTATAGTCTTTATCCCATCTTGTGGTGCTTCTTTTGATGACTATCTAGTCTAACTTATATATAAAGGAATGTCACAGGATCCGAAAACATAACTTCAAAGTCTGATAGAGACTCCGAAGTTTCGTATGGTCGTGTCATATTTCAAAAGTATGTTTCCAGTTTCCACCCGAATTAAGCTGTTGAAAGTATTGCAGTTTTGATAGTGCGTACAACAGAAGTAGGAATACGATTAACATTTTCGAGGAAACGAGGAAGACTTGACTGAAAAGTTTATCTTTACAAAGACCGTGATGATGCTAGAGAAGACGCCAGCAGCTAGAAGCAGTGTTCTCCAATTTTTGCAAAGCTCTGTCGAGGCAAAATCCGCGAATAATTTGTGTTGAGCTGATTGTGTTTGAGCGCACTAAAAAATTGTAATGAAAGTAATATTTTAAAACCTAAATTAAAAATCTGTGTTAGTTATTCATTAAAAACAATTTTGCATTTATGTTTAGAAGTTTAACTTCTGAAAACTTGGAATAGAGATATAAATAAATTATTAATAATAATTCAATCCTAACTTCTGTAACTACTAAAAATAAAGTTTTTATAGCGTCACAAAGGATGCAGGAGTTTAATCCGTATTAGTCACTTTATTATCTTACTTGGCCCCGGGGAGGCAATCTCAAATCAATTTTGTTTTTATTTGCCTCCGGGCATATTCTCCATTATCGAATTCTTTACACGGAATTTTATAAAAGTATGCGGTCTCGAGTCTTACGCAAAAAGTATAATTTGTATGGAAGTTTTTTTGTATTTCATTTTGTACTTATGAGAAAGCATACCTACTGTTTTATAGATAAATAAAACAAAATTGCAAGCTTGTATAGTAGATAATATAATTTTCAAGTTTTATATAACTGATAATAAAAATAACCTAGTATTTGCACAATGGGATGGGTAGCTTAAATAAAGCCATGTTTATTGTATAGTCATAAAGACAAAAAGTTTTTAATCAAAATTAGGTTATGTTCAAACAAAAAGGGTGCTATTTTAAATGAAAGCATCTCAACCATCGATATTAATGACAAGATATGGCCAAGCGAACAAAATTTTTCACGGTTTAGAAACCAAATAAATCAGCGCCACCTCTTAAGATACTAATGAATGTCCCGTTTGAATTCCAGACGTCACTGAGGTTGCATTGGTGCATAAGCACCAATGAGTCGGTGCCATTTTGTTTGTTCAATAACCCTGTCGTAATATATATCAACCAATATTTTACAAACAAAATATGTAAGTACGCGTTTTATTGAAAACCTTACATATTCACGAGGAATAGGGTCAAAATGCACGATCCCTCAAAATTAAAGCATGTAAATTACAAATAATGACGTGACAGCCAAATTTGATTCAGTCATGAATAAAATTGGCCCAAACGTGGAAACATTTGATTGAATTTGCATAATACGGTCCCAAATATTCCGATTATTTGAATATCAACTTCGCGTATTTGATCAGTTTCATTGGTATTGTTTTCACTGCTATATTTTCTGTTGATCCTAAAATGGAATGTAATTTGGTTACAAGTACCACAGAATACTTAATAGTTAGGTACAGAAGGCTTACTCCATAAAGGCGTTTTGAATAAATAGCGACTCTTGTTACGACGCAATAAAAAGGCATTATGTGCCTAAATCCTAATGTATGAGATCCTCTATTTGTTAAACTCATTGTTAATATGACCTATGTTTATCATCAATCAAAATGACATTAAATTATGTAATTTAATTTCAGCAAATTAAAAAATATCAAGCAAATGCCTAACTATTTGAACAATGATTAATACAAAAATTTCAGACAAAAAATCTACCTATACATACTCGATGATCCTCAAACATTCTGACACAGCAATCTTTTCTTAAGAGCATTCAATTCGATGATATATTGCCCAAAAAAGTTGTTTTAATCGTCTCTGACCGGATCTGCAAAAGCCATATCACAATGCTAACCACACAATACAAGCCACTTGAACAATTCCGATAGTAAAAATTTTCTATTACACCCTCGAATCGTAAAAATGTCAAGGGACAATAAGAGATCAATCACCCTGGAGAACTAGTAGTGGTGTGACGTGAAAAATAATATCAGAAGAGCTGACCTGATTCTCGAGATTTGCATTCAGGCGGGTAATAGTGTAATTTATCATACTTCCCGTTTGAGGAAAAACGTGTAAGTACGCTTACAACTAGAAGGGTATTGGGAGAGAAAGTGTTGTGACCTATATTATGTACCTACAGACTAGCCAAAAGTTTTGCAGTACAGACTATCCTATGTCAATGTCTCCATAAGATTGATAATATAAAAACTAAAAAGTATGTAATTAGCGTGAATCCATACTAATATTATAAATCCATACTAATTATTATAGAGTGTGTCTGTCTGTCTGTCTGTCCGTCTGTCTGTCTGTCTGCTAGCCTTTCACAGCCCATCCGTTCAACCGATTTTGATGAAATTTGGTACAACGATAGCTTGCATCCCGGGGCTACTTAGTCTCAGTAGAAAATCAAAGAGTTCCCACGGGATTTTTAAAAACGTAAATCCACGCGGACGAATTCGCGGGCATCATCTAGTATAAAATAAGTACCAGTGTCAAACTATGACGGTGGGTAATTACCATTCTGGTTTATTTAATTTCCCAATTTTTATTACTGATCTGAAACTAATCATTTATATTTACGAAAGTAAGTGCAGATGATTAAAAAGGAGGAAACATTTTAGCTATGTTGTATAGACAATAAAACAATAGCCTATTAATTAAACAAAATACCCCGTTAAATTATTAAGGTCTTCATAAATTACATTCTTTAGCAACAAATAATAAGCCTCCTTAAAGTATCCTCTTAAAGGTAGGTAGGCACCCAATACAAACTCAATTGTACTCAACGTAAGAGCTCCTAAGAAAGACCGCTACCATGTTATAAAAAATAAACAGCCTCTGATAAACATGGGCCGTTCATCTTTTGTTTTTCGCGTCCCGGGTAGGCTACAAAGGACGGACCTTTAATATTATCCTGTTAACATTGCCGCCTCTACACAACGCGAATATTAGGTACACTCCTATAGGTATATAGGTAGGTAAGTTATAATACAGAAATTGGTGGGTTTATCTTCTAAATATATAAAAGAAAAAGGTGACTGACTGACTGACTGATCTGTCAACGCACAGCTCAAACGGGTGAAATGGGGGTTTGAAATTTGTGTAGTCCCCGCGGACAAAGTCGCGAGCATAAGCTAGTTATTATTAAGTTTATGCAATCGTCATCTTTGTCTAAACCAATAGATATAACTCCATTACAGGACAGTCTCGTATCTACCAGTCTGCGCTTGGCCAGTGTGGTGGACTACGGCCTAAGCTCTTATCATTCTGAGATGGTGATGGTTTGATCATGATGATGGTGATGAATGTAAGTATCCATCGAAACCAGGGACTTGAGGTCTACCACCTAGTAGGGTCTCTCTATGCAGCGCTAATGTAGTTAAAAATTGAAGATTTGATGCTTTTACTGCAAAAAGAGAACTTCATCGCTTTTTTACACGCTGTCTTTTTACAGTATGCGAAAACGTAATTTTCGAGTCATCAAATCAAAGGTGTCTCAAAAATCTCAAATCAGACGACCGACGCGACGACGCGACGCGAGCAATCAATCATGACTCAGTTTAAATTAACACTACGCAAGTCAAAATAATTTTTTAATTATGGGTTCCGTAGAAGCGCTTTCTGACTATAAGCGCTATATGAACTATTAATTATCCATGATTGTGGTCTAGGTCTAGTTCGTTCTTCGATAGGAAAATTTTTAATGTTAAAAAAAATTAAAAATATGTGTTGTTTATGCCTTGTGACGTCATTAATCGCTTTTTGTACAGGGTGACGTTAATAATTAATTATTTTAAAATACACAAAAATCATCTTTTTTTAAATTATTCTCTTTAATAATTAATTCTAGCACCATAAACTGCTACTATACAAAAAATCACATCATTTTATTACTACAGTCCAAGACCCTATTAAACATATTTATCTGAAAAAAGTATGAGAAAATTATGTCGAGTTATGACAATAAGACTCCATCAACTTCCTGTTTTTTGTGTAACGATAATAATATTGGTTATAAAGATAAACTGACATTTGTCTTCTCAAGGAAGTCTATTTTCTTTCTAGAAAATATAATCTTTTATCTGTGATTCACTACCTATTTTGTCAAGAATAAATAATGAAATTTTCAGTCGATAATCTAATACTTAGTATAAGGCTGTATATGACTATGTTCTCGCCACTTCACACACACTTGAGAACATTATGGAGAGCATGCAGGTTTCCTCACGATGTTTTCCTTCACCGTTAAAGCGAGTGAATGTCTTAAAACGCGCATAACTCTGAAAAGTTAGAGGTGTGTGCCCGGGATCGAACCCCCGACCCCCCGAATAGGAGGTGAACGTCGTAACCACTATCACTGCTTATCTCTCCTTTAATAATGAAGCATAATTACGTATGTAGTTTTTAACTTAAATTGTTAATGGATTTTTCATAACGACTACGGAACCCGTATTTGAAGCTCATCCAATAAGCACGAGAAGGTTTTTTAAACTGATAATACTCCTTAACCAATTTTTTAATTTGATATTGATGATGCTATTACAAAAATAATACTTATAAAGATTTTAAAATGGATAGGTTTACCTACTTTAATTTTTACATTATCTTTACAGGTATGATACTTGCATGATTTTCTTTAGACTTTTAACCAATTAACTACCAAATAATCCAATCTAAAACATACTTGGTTAATTATTTAACTTTTGTGTTTTTTTGTGTTGGTACAAATCTAAGTTATCAGAATAACCGCTGAAATTAGAACTTTACGACGTTGGATTTGGTTAAAACCTATGAACAATACAGAAGGTCATAAAAATTCTAGCAAAGCTAAGGGCGGAGTTAAGTGCGCTGCATACCTAATGCATTCCCATAGGTTCATAATAGTTTAAACAAACTACAGTTGTACCCGACCAGAAGCGGCCGGATCAACAAACCGTAAGCAATAATCATTACTCCCATCCCATCAACCTTGAAGATGCTTTATTGTCCCGATTCGGCTCGTTGTCGACTTGTTATGAGTGTTACTACGGTATAAAAGTAAAAAGACGTCATCAAACTCGTATTATAAAACCTCACGCGATCGTTTGGTCACTGTTTAGCAATCGTACAGTTCAGACTGTCGGCATAAATTATTCCAGAACACTATTCAGCATTCTTGATTATAAAGTATCTATTAGCTCGTGACAACTTATGTTAAAAATTTACATTTCAAGTTACCTTATTAAATTAGGTGTGTTGCGACTTGCGACTGGCTTAACTAGGTACTCAGGTATGAGTAGGTCGCCGTCACTTGCCGTTTGCGGCGGTGTGGCTAGACTAACATGAAGGTAGTAGGCAACAAACTCTTCTTACACGTTTCGTACTGCAGGCTTTGGAATTTAGTCCCCAGCGTGGCACATTTTTTCCCACAACTCCTTCCCTGGAAGTATTGTGAGAAAAACAATACCTACCTCCAAGGGAAATAGTCGCGTGAGGAAGCGCCTGTTAGTCTGTGCTAGTACGAGTAGGTACAACTCGTTGGAAATATCTGCGCACCTAGCTGGAATGCGCTTCCCCGCAGCTAGCCCATTTTCGCCTATCCAGAAACAAAAGAGTATATCTACCAGCACCATTGCCAGTAACACTGCTAGTACCGTTGCCCACGCAAGCACGATGCATGACGTCACTATGCCAGGTTGTAAATATTGATAAACTGTAAGGTTACTATACTGTGGTTTGATGGGGAAAAAAGTTTTGATAATTTCTCCGAGCGATTCGAATGGGATTCGTTGATGTTCTGTGTCTTGTTTATATGATTTAGATAGATTAGCTCATTTCTGGATGTAACAAGAATTTCGGTAATCAAATTTTGTCTTCTCTAATGATTGAAGACGTAATAATATAATGAGATTTTATGAGTATTATGCGATACCTAATTGATTTTTATAGTTAATCGTAACTTAGCTTTAATATTAATTGGAATTCGTAGAAAAGCTGTAAAACGTTCAGTTTTGATAGATAATTACGTAAACAATAATAAAAGAGGCATTCTATGATAAACTTTAAAAATTATCACCTCAAATCTATTTCTTTGTCTCTTAGTAAAGAGTTGATGTTTACCAAAAATCATGCAAAAATCTCAACTATCGTCTAGCCTTGAGAACTTGTCGAGGAAAACTTGGATTTTATGAATTTAGTATAAAAACGTTACCACGATATTGTTTTCAATATTATCATTAATTTTATTAGCTTCAGCTCACCCATAGTAGGAGGTGATCTCTAGAGGTTTTTGTTTTTGCGCATGTTAGGTACAATACTCCAGTGTACCAGGAACAGTGGCGGGCACCGAGTTTGATACCGGGAAGAATAACTATTTTGTTCGCTGGTAGATTATGATGGATATTATGCATTGAGCTATTTAGCTAGGGTAAGCAGTGCTGCTATGCCTCTATAAAGTAAATGACCTGCACGTGCACACCACTGCAAATGAGGCAGGTACTGTGTTAAAGATTTGCTTTTCATTCCACCCATAAACAGACGCTGATTCATTTATCTTTCTCAACCAGTCTTTCATAGTTTGTATTTGAGCTTGGGGATTAAAATATTATGTTGGTATCATTACGTTGTGACCCGTGTCCACTGGTGACTACCACCTCTTTGAGATCAGTAGGCAAGGATTAAGAAAAAAATTAAACAGTCCTCCAGCAATATTTTACACAAAATTAAAAAAAAATACTTCAGCTTCTTTATTGTTATGCCGACCCAAAACTCCGAGCACAAAACGGGTGCCAGATAAAGTCAACTGAAAGTATATTTTCCCTTGAAACAGATCATAACTTTTTAGGGCACCATGAAAATAAGTTTTACGATTGTTACGAATTAATATCTGAAAAACGGGTTCGGACCCTCGTATTTTAACGATAAGCTCTTTCCAATTGGGTTTTCTTAATAATTTTCCATTGCCTATAAAACTTACGCTATTGTACAAAATTTGTGTAATAATAATAGCTTAGTTGTTTAAGTTTTTATAGTACAAAGGTTCAATAGCGGACTGAAATCAAAATAATCGATTGGTTCAAAACTCATCGCGGGTAACGTGCGGTTGTGCGGGGCGTCCCCCCGCCTCATACCCCGATTGCCATCTCAACCTATCGCGGACTATACTTTTATCTACCTATTTCAATTTTGTATATTGGTACTCGCGCAAAAGCAATTCGCATGTAGGCAGATAGGTGCGTACTTATAGTAATTATATTCCAATTAAGTTAAAAGGTTTCATTGTATATTCTAGAAATACTTACCAACTATTTTCAGATAAGTAGGTCTCTACTTAAAGCTCTTGTTAGGAATTTCGCCAAGTAATTGGGAACGTTTTCTTTATTTGAAAAAAAAAAATTAACGTAATTATTACTCTATTTTCTATTGCAAATGTTAGGTAGTTGATTTTTAAGTTTTATAATAATTATTTCGAGTGCTGTCTTAATTGTTTTTCTTAGAATTGCGAATAATATTTATTTAGGTAAGTACCTACCTACTATCTAAAATAATTACAAAAAACACCGTTAAGTATAAGAATATTATGTATTTAAGTAGATAATGCTTGCGACTTCAACCACGTAAGTTTAGTTTTTTTTAAATCTTGTAGGACCTCTTTAATTTTCCGGGATAGAAACTAGTCTATGTCCGTCTCTATCTGCAATCCGTCTATGTACCTTTTATTGAAATCAGTTAAGCTGATGGGCCTTGAAAATGTAACAGACAGACAGACACAACAACCCACATCATTAATGCGAAAGTGTGTTTGTTCTTCAATCACGCTGCAACGGAGCAACGGAATGTCATGATTTCTTGCATGGATTTAGTAAATAGTTAGACGAGTGTTCGGGGTTTTCAAACACCTAAATCCACACGCACAAAGCTGGCATCACCTTTTTTTAAATTTAATATTCGAATAGGTAGGAGGCGCTGTTTTTATTCATCTACAACTTTATGTAAAAGTCTAAAGTCCAGATCCACATCTAAAGGCACAATGACCACCATTTTTGACTAGATGGCTTAGATTGATAACTTAGAGACATAAAAATTGTGTGTTGATTAATTATTTACCTATTTACTGAATACCTACGCGATCCAATGACCCATTTTTAGCAGTTCTCATGGTGATGACAATACAAACATCAAATTTCTATCCATTTGAAATCCGACGAAACAATACTTAAAAAGACAAAAACGTAAAACGTTGAATTAAAAAGTTGCCCATAAATAACTCCCCTAAATAAACCGCTTAAGCGACGCGGAAAAGCCACGAAAAACATTTTGTTTTTAAATACTCGCCTGGAAAGGGTCTTGTAATTTGTCGACCCGAATTTGACATCATTTCGTTCCACCATTGTTTGTACTGCGATTACCGACCTAAATAGCATTTACATAACGCGTACAAACTAAGAAAGGGAAATCGTGGCCGCCATATTGTGACGTTGTAGCTGTCAATTTATCATATTAAATCGACTAACCACGTGAGTACAGTCGGAAGTATCTATATCTATTAGAGTTAGCAAAAAATATATATATTTACAAAAGAATTATAAAATAATTAATCTAGAATGAAAATGATTTAAACCGAATGTAGTTCTTTAACTCCACTGATGTCTGAACTATATCCAGAGTCCTAGTCATTATCTTCATCATCAGAGGTTGTACCACTAACTGTTATTTGAAAGAAAATTAGAAGTTGTATTACTAGTGATTATAATAAAACTAAGTTTTTCACCCTCAACTTCAAATACAGGGAGTTATTGAAGATGAAGCCGAGAACTTTAATTTTATTACAATAACTTTGCCCGTATTTATTCTCGATTCATTTCACGTGATTTATCTTTCTCTGCTAATTATTGTCCCTGACTTGTGCTTTGCATTTTTATAGAAATATATATATATATATATATATAAGTATTAAATAATGTTAGTTTTAAGCAATATAATATTCACACTAATATTATACGGGCGAAAGTTTATGTGTATGTGTGTGCGGGTGTGTGTGTTTGTTACTCTTTCACGCAAAAACTACTGAACTGATTTGGCTGAAATTTAGAATGGAGATAGATTGTAGCCTGGATTAACACGTAGGCTACTTTTTATTCCGGAAAAATTCGCACGGGATTTTGAAAAATCTAAAACCGAAGTCAGTAGTAGTCAGCTAGTAATTAAATAATGTCCAAAAAATGCTTTCCTTGCAGTTGACAGATATATAGCAAATATGGCGTTCCCGTTCTTACTTTGGACGCGTTATATTCTAATTTTTCGTTCTTATTCGACTTCTCTTTAAGTGAATGAACTTAAAAGGGTTATACCCACAAACCTTACTGAAATACCTAGAGAGCGGGGTCGAAAAATCGTTGCGATAAAGATCTTATAAAAACAACTGGGAAACAATTTATTTTTACCGGCACTGAGTAGATTTCTTTTGAACACTGATTTTTGTTTATATTTCGTACCCTTTGTTTCGTGTTTCTTGTATAAAACGTTATGTAGGTACCTAGGTATCTATTAAACGCCTTGATTTTTATGTGAGCATACAATAGTGTCAAGAAGGTGCTTCTCAATTTGAAGCGTAAGTATTTGTGGTATTTTCTTACTGAAACAATGTCAACTATCCTATTACCATACCACACGCAACGTAGGAAATACTTAAAATTAAAGCTATTTTCTACAATATTAAGTACTCTTTGATATAGAAATACGATAGCGTTGATAAATTTGAACCGAGCAGGCGTCATTAATACCTCATGCACAATCAACAATTATTTCCTACAGACATTAAATACTTACTTATGTGCATCAGCTTAAAACAAAGACCTTTCTTCTACTTTCACTAACCAAAATGTCGTCCACCCTACTAAAGATAATAATCTTAGAGAATCGAGTTTAAGATTATCTATGCATTCCGCAGTCAACATAAAATCTGTAAAAAAATTGCCTAGTGATAATGACAATTTCATTGCTGTACTCTTCAGTCTTTAACATAATATATCTACCCGTGTGCTTTAACTCTCACAGTTAGATAGAATATACTATATCGGGCCGATAGACACAATCGGACCAATAGAGATCAGGCAGAAGACCAACGGCCGTGTCCTCCGAGGCAAATACTGCCAACTTCCTAATTTATTTTAACTTTATCTATTAAAAAATATTTTTTCAATTTTTTTTTTGTATAAAGTACTCCAGCTGAAGCCACATAATGTAATTCCAGGTTACTTTTGAGAAGTTCTCCGCAGAAAACCCCAAAGAGTTATAGGTTCAACCCGGGACTTTAGACCTCATAATCTGCAGTTGAATAAGATATCAATGAGGCAGTCATCAAAACCGTCATTGTCGGTCTACTGATGAGAACGGGTCTCCTCCCAGATATAGAAAGGATTAGGCCATAGTTGTTAGTGAAGTAGGTAGGTACGCATTTACAAACTTCCCACACCGCTGAGAACATTTTGGAGAACTCTCTAGCACGTAGGTAGGTCACGGCGACCAACAAGACCAACGAGGCATAAAAGGTATAAAGTTTTACATTCGTTTCTAGATTGTTAATAAATAGTAAGGTACAAAACAATTTGGTAATATAGATAAAGGTCTTTTACGATAATGTTGCCGAGCTCTTTATAACCTTTTAATCCAGGAAGTACCTACTATGTGAAATCCTAATGCACTGCCGTAATCCGTATTTTAGTATGCACTGAAAGTGCTGCACACATCCATACCTATTTATACGTTGACGTCACTAATACCTAGCCTATCTCTGCTAGGATGCAAATTAAGTGAACAACGATGAGTATGAATTTGGGACATACTTTCAGAAAAATAATAAATTTGCTTATCCATACTTAATGTTATAAATGAGAAAGTGTGTCTGTCTGCTGACTTTTCACGGCTAAACAGTTTAACTGAATTTTATGAAATTTGGTGCAGAGTTAGCTTACATTCTGGGAAAGGACTTAGGCCACTTTATATCTTGGAAAATCAAAGAGTTCCCACGGGATTTTTAAAAACCCAGATCAACGCAGACGGAAGTTGCCCAGCATCATCTTGTTTAAAATATAAGGAACTCAAGATTATGGCTTATAATAATTCAACTCGAACCAATTCTTATTTAGTCAATTGTAAATTGTCAAGAGTGGACAGAGAAAAATTAAGTTAAAAAATGAAAAACTCCAATAAACTAAGCTACTTTTAATTTCAGTGCCTATTGAAAATCAAAATAATTGCAGTTACCTTAGACTTTAGCAATGTCACAGCCTAAAATACAGTATGTCAACGAAACGTCTATACAGAGCAATCCTGCGGGATCACAGGGATGTTGAGAGGACTTCGTCGCACTTTATTTATTAACGCTGTGGTACTAAGTTCGAGGTTGTCGCAGACAGCCCAGTCTTGCAGTACATCAGCGGAGCTGCTTGGAGAGAGCTCTTATTATTACCTGCTCTACGATTTAATTGAGTGCTTCGCTCGTGTTTGTGCGATGTAATGAATGAGATTCTCTTGTTTATATATACAACTTAGCTTAGACTATCTGTGTTGTGCCAAAGACATCAGATTAGCTGTTAGGAAAAACCAAAAGAGATACAGTAGTACAGTAGGTTTCTATTTATAAGCATTAATAATTAGTTTTTTATACGGTAGTCATTTATTATTCTATTTCTATTTTATAATTTGCTAACTGATGCCCGCAATTTCGTGGATTAAGATTTTTAAAAAACCCGTAGGAATTCTTAGATTTACCGAAATAAAAGCTAACCTGTAAGGCTATATAGCTGTACAGCTGTATCGCTATAGCTATTAGCGTAGCTATGTTATATACAACTTAGGTCAGTCTATCTGTGTTGTGCTAAAGACATCAGATTAGTTAGGAAAGCAAAAGAGATACGTATAGTACGCGACAGGTCGAGATGGCGATTGGGGATTGAACGCTCCGCACACCCGCACAGCTCTCGCGCAAACCCGATGCGGGCGAGCGCGGGTGACGTGCCCCCCGTCTCATACAGGCGGTCAACGGAAACGTCTTGATAGAGCAATCTTTGGAGGTTACAAGGCCAAGAAGGGGAAGGGATTATACCGACCGGCAGAAGTTTGCAGGACAAACTAATTATATTTCTTCGTGGATCAGTCATTCGGATATGTACGTACTAGCCGTAAAGCTGGCTCATCCGTAAACATCAAGGGCGTCATGCCACTCAGAGGCGGATCAAAATATTATGTCGAAGGCTCTAACAGCCATATTAAATTTTTTTGTAACTAATTTCAAAAGAACGAGGAATCGTCTCATTGCATAGCTGGTAGTTGGTGATGAGGTATACAACATATTATTTATGTGAACGAGTGAAGAACCACACGTCATGACACTTTGTTGTTTCTTGAGAAGCGGCGGTTTCGGTCACCCCAATTTTTTTTTTTTTTAAATAGATATAGCGAGCAAACGAGCAGACGGGTCACCTGATGTTAAGTGATTACCGCCGCCCATGAACATTTGCAGCACCAGAGGAGCCGCCGATGCGTTGCCGGTATCACTTACTTACTAATATCACTTAGTAGTAGGGATAATTAGGTAGGCCAAGTAATGGAACTTTACATGTAACCTTGCGCCCCTATAGGCACGTGCCTAGTTTGCTTTAGGGATAATCTGCCTCAGATTTCACTGCATTTACGCTGTGAAAGGTGGTAGTAAGTTCCAAGTTATCGCAGGCAGCCCAGTCTGCGGTACATCAACGGAGCCGCTTAGAGAGAGCTCTTATTATTACCCGCTGTACGATCTAATTGAGTGCTCCGCTCGTGTGTTTGTGCGATGTAATGAATGAGATTTTCTTGTTTATATATACAACTTAGCTTAGTATAATATCTGTGTTGTGCCAAAGACATCAGATTAGCTGTTAGGAAAAACTAAAAGAGATACAGTAGTACAGTAGGTTTCTATTTATAAGCATTAATAATTAGTTTTTTATACGGTACCTATTAATTATTCTATTTCTATTTTATAATTTGCTAGCTGATGCCCGCAATTTTGTGGATTAAGATTTTTTAAAATCCCGTAGGAATTTTTTGATTTACCGGAATAAAAGTTAACCTGTACAGCCAGACAGCTAGGCTATTAGCTATGCTGGCTATGCAAGAATCAGTCAGGTCGTTGTTGCTCCGTTGCGGGAGGACTGTAGGACAAAACGAACCAAAAAACCCACTTTCATATACATTATTTGCACACGTAATTTAGTTTTGAATTTCATGGTCACTAAGATACTCATCATCAAGAGCCATAGCACATAGTTAGCCCGCCACATAAATCATTGATAAAATCTTCCGTGAAATAATTGCATGATATAATGCTAGAGTGAAACATTGTGTGAATGATCACTGTTCGTTGATCTATGTATGTACCTACCTACTCAATTTACATAAACATAACATACACTTACAAATCCGAATACTCTAGCACCCAGTCAGATGTAGCTGAGGATTAGAATATATGGCACATAATTTTCCAATTGATCAAAATTGGTTTGACATTGGCTGCAGCGTGGCTTACGATAGAGAGCTGTCGTTTCATCCCTCTCGCACTTTATCTAACACTACATTATGGAAGCATGCTGTCTTTGTCGCACCGTATTCAGTGTTTTACTCCATTTATCTAGGTTAACACTGTAGCATGAGAGTAGATGAAAATTGAAAACGATGTTCCTGTGAAGCACCTTCTAAGTTTGCATTATCTATCGATTCTGCACTTTAGTTCGACTTTTGAACCACTATGAATTCTAACAAGAGAGAAACGACGGGTACAGTTGGGATCAGATGTGTATATTTCAGAAACTTTTCACATTACGGTATACGGTTTGAGCATTCAAATCTCTTTTTTTTAACTTCAACAGAAAAATAATAAATGATGACAAGTACGAAATTAATAGGTACTACTTAGATGTTATATCCTAGAAAAAATTGCAGGTACAGTGAAACTGTCAGGTAGCGACAGAAATGACATCCTCATCATATTTTGTCATCATCTCATCATGATGAAATGATGACAAACGAGTCGCAGGCTGTGGAAATCCCTACCAGACATCTATTTTAGCAGTGGGTGTTTATCGATTGATGATGATAAAACAGATATTTTGTTAATAATTTTATTTCGGCATGCTTCAACAATTTGATTCGCCTGACACGTTTTAATTTGAATTTCTTTATCTTAATGAGTTTTGCGAACAAGGATTTTCGCATACGCTGCGATAGCGTAAGATAGAAGAGTTGATAGCTATGCCGTTATCAATAAAATCTAACATAATATATTTTAATATGAATTTCTTTGTCGACTGTACCATCTACTTGATTAAAATACTTAAGGAGTTTTGCGAACAAGGATTTTCGCATAAGCTGTGATAGCGTAAGTTAGCCTTAATAAGGTGTGAAGTAAACTTCTTAACTCGGTTGCATCTCGACTGAAGAGTTGATAGCTATGCGGTTATCAACAATCGCTCCTCTTAATTGTTGCCTGTTGCATGTCCAGGCTTAATTAGCGAAAATGGCCGCCCTCTATCTGAAGCCATCTTTGATTTCAATGCAATTACCGTTCTTTTGATAAAATGAATGCATTCGAGACAAGGGTGCAAAGTTATTGGTCTGTGGATATAATTGGCTGATTTTCTGAGAAATTGCGATGTCTCCTTTTTATTTATTTTAGCCTCATTAAGATAGCGTTTTACTTAAAACTAGCGACTCGCTTCGAATTCTCTGAGGCGGCATTGTTGTTTTATTTTAATAGTCTCTGCTCATTTAATAGATAGCAAAATTTATATCTTAGCGATATGAAAAATATACCTTGTTCTATCTACTTCGAATCAACGTTTGAAAAACCTTTTCTTGACTGAGTTAAAAGTCGGCTCCTTTGAAATGCCTATTAAGAGAAGTTTTCCTTTGGCTTTCATAAATATTAACCAATCAAAGTCAATGAAACTTTGCAGACACATTCTAGAAATTAATATCTATGACTGTAGTTTTCCAGATTTTTGTAAAAATGTGTAGTTTTAAAGTTACACGGGCTCAAATATTTAACTTTGAAACTACACATTTTTACGGAAATCCGGCAAATTACAATTTTGGAGCACGCAATGAATAAAACTGTCACTTTAAATATAAGTAGATACTAAATCAGGCTTAGAATCATTTCAAAAACATATTTTCGCAAAACATTGATAGTGCTCTTATTTCATTAAAAAAAGTATTAGAACAATAAATTAATTATAAACATATTTAAGAGGAGTGTATTCGGAGTACGTACTCGAGGGAGAACCTACATACTTTTAAAACGTCGAATGTAATCTTATATGTTCACTGAATATGCCTTTTTACTCTGTAATTAAAGCCGACTTGCTTTGGAAAAGCTTGAATTTTAATTAATTTTTCACTTCACATATTCCTTTGATATTGCTAAGGGGCAAATTTTAATTCGTAAATCGGGAATGAAATAACAAGTTTTAATTAACAATCAATTAATAGGCTTTAATTCTTGTAAACATCTCTGATGAGCTGTATTTTTCTGATTTTTAAACTTTTTATAGTATGTTTACTAACAGTAACTACATTTTTATGCTATTTTATGTAAAAAGGTCCAGAATCTATCATTTTGATTTTTTATATTGGTGACTACATTATCAAATTAATGAGCGCAATTGCAAGAAAAGCTCATATTTTGACGTAGGTACCTATTCATTTTATCACATAGTACAAACTTTGACGAGTAGAAATGAATTATTTAAATTTTGATACAATTTTACGAGTAAAAATAATAATATGTACACTTTATACCCATCTAATATCGAGGATATTACTTAAAAGCCGAAAAATATTAAAACGATTCCAATTGGCAAATCGCAATTGCGAAGTTAATAGCTAAAATATAATTAATAGGTAATAATATATTTCACAATCTCTTAGCGATCGCGAATAAGACTAGATTAATTAACATGTTGATTGTTGATCCATTTTAATTATGTTAGTTGTAGACACTCGTAATTGGATGACGTGTGTTTGTCGACATTGTTTACCGTTGCTTAGTAATTCCTTTGTCGCGTTTCCGGGATGTTAACAATTGGGGTCCCGTAGGCTTAGTATAAGATTTTACATCTCACCAACGTTGAAGTCGAGCATCGAAACACTTCAGCGGTAGAGTAAAATGGACCTTAACTGCCTTGTTTTAAATCTCATGTTTGTCCATAAAACAGCCAGCGCCCGAAGCGATAGCGTTGAACGTTGAAAGGTCAATCATCGAATAATCTTAGCATGGATGTTTTAAAGCTCATGTTAGCCCATACATCTATAACCAACGCTTCAAGCGGGAACGTTACATAATTAAAATCAGTGGTATTGAATTTTTTACTTTAAATCAAGAACCTTTTGGTCTATTTTATTCAAACGTTATTGTATTTTTACTTTCAAATTTAAATGTTTTTGAGATGTAAATTCTACTGAGCACACTGATTCTGCCCACCTACCGCGGATCGTGCAGAGGGTCGTTCATAAATTATGTCTATGGCAGCTTTTCATATCACAAAAGCTTCCGTTTGCGTGGTTTTTGGTGCGTATGTTCTTATAAGAACTAAGGTTTTACTTGGTTATGACGTATACCTATATTTAGAAAAAAGTTATTTTTGGGTGAGTCCCAAGGTGCTGGAATGGCAACTTCACACCGAAAAGAGCAGCGTTGGCAGACTCTCCAGTGGGTGGGCATACATCAGACGAGTTCCAAGGAACCACTCCACACAAGAAGTCCCTACAAGAGAAGATGATGATGACAAAGTGCTTTTCTGATACAAAAGGATACCTTTCATCAAACTTAAAACTAGGCTAATATAGTTTTTCGTTGTTATAGAACACCATACCTTATACTTACCTTCATAAATAATAAAGTTATATTGATGTTATTAAATATTATTCTTTATCATACCACAAATAATTCAATATGATAAAAAATAGGTACGGAAGGTCAATTCACTGGAAGTACCATCCAGTGAATTGACCTTCCGTACCTATTTTTGGTGGTGGTGGTTTTAAATAGGTAAAATATTTACGACACCGAAGTCTTGCACATTTTTCACGATTTTCAAGCCTAATACAAAGGTTATTTTTATACATTGTATATACCTATTTTTATGTTTGAAGCCCGTATAAGCCTACCCGAACATTATCCCTTTAGCACAACACTCTATTGAAGGACATGTATCGCTAAGGTCTTCCAATTCATTTGCTTATCTGTTTAAAAAGAGCAGGTTGTATGGCACATTGAAAACCAATGGAGCTTAATGTCACAAAATGTCGGTGTAGGCTCATTTATCTACAGTACATGTCAGCATCGATGAATTGAGAAAAATTTAAATATGTCCTATCATGCGTAGGTACCTACGTATTTGGTATATATTATTATTATGATATTGCACGGGTTGTGTTGTAAGTTTGTAACCCCTGGTATTTTTAACGTTTACTCGTGGCCTTATACCTAATTGAAAATAGCAATAAAAAAGCTACTCTTATCTAATTACTGTACAAATCATGCCCGTGTGGATTAGTGCTAAGAATACTGGATTATGGCAGTGGCGGTGATTTGATATCCCATCACACTTTTTTTTATGCGTACCTAATATATTTCAGGTGGAAAAACAGCATCGACAGAATAAATACTTGTGTAAAAAGTGTGAAAAATTGTTAAGTAGGTACTTAAGTAAATCTTGAACACCAAATTTACTTAAACTACTTTGAATAATAATTTATATTTAAAAAATCTATGTTTTCCATCACAGCTCAGAGAAAAATGTCAAACACATTTGAAACTAAATACGTCTGTGTGTTGATTGGATAAAAAATAAACACACACGTTCACTATTAAAAAGCCGAAACTTCATAAAATCCATGCATTATAAAGTTAAAGGAAAAATGAACAAGGGGATTTCAAAATTCGAACAACTCTCAAATAAGCTAAGCCGTTTCAATTCAATCCGACCACCCTTTTACCGTTCATATAAAATTTTATTTTCCCATTTCGGTTCTGCATCATACTTTTGTATGAAAAAAGAAGTTCCAATATTTAGTTGCGCGTCGGTGAACGCCCGCGATTCTTGCCAAATGGCGTGCTTAATATTGGCATTGATCAGTGAACCATTGGCAACGTTAATATGGAAAGCCTATAAACGAGTAAACGAGGTACTTTTGGATGTACTTGATATTCGACGACCTCTCAAGTGAGTTGAAAGGTATGAAAATTACACTCATTTATTTGGGAAGGCGTATCGGCGCGGTGTAAAATGGCTTTTTCTTAGTCTAAACTATTTATTCAGGAAAAAATCTATTCAAATAGTTATTTAAATGTAGAGTTACTATCTTAAATTACTCGCATAAATATAAATGAGATCTTATCTACTATAACGATCTTTTCAACACTTCTGGTAATGACATTCCACTATGATGATTTATGATAAAATTTTATGAATGTTATGTGGTTGTATGTGAATGATAATATTTTAGATCTTTTACACTTTAAATAGCTATTCTATATTAATATGTATTTATTCATTCAAATTTTTTTTAAATTAAAAATATTACAATAAAACTTAAAGCTATATAGCCTTATCTAATTACAATACAAATCATGCACGCGTGGAATGGTGCCAAGAATACTGGCTGCATTTCCGCGCTGGACAGCCAGGCTGATCTGTTGCGCAAATATCATAATGCAAAAATATAACTGTCTGTCTGTCTGCTAGCTTTTCGAGGCATTCGCGGCACGTTTAACCAATTTTAACGAAATGTAATTATATAGATAGTTTGCGTTCCCGGGACATAGGCTATAACTGTTTGTCCCGGAAAAATATTTTTAAAGGTCCGTCTGCTTAACCGATTTTGACGCAATATAGTACAGAGATAGCTTGCATCCGTGGGAAGGACTGATAAAAGATTTTCATTCATGATTGAATAAAACGCACGGTTTTGCCGGTAGGGTGGTAACTAGACACGGCCGAAGCCTCCGACCAGACCAGACCAGAAATTTAGAAATTATAAAATTCCAAACCCTTGCCGGGAATCGAACCCGGGACCTCCCCCTACTAAGACCTACCACTGTTACAATATTATTTTGCATGATTGATTTACAAACTAGCTCATTAGCATAGAATACGTACCTATCTGTTTAATCGTAATACAATTACCATATTCTAATAGAGTAACCGCATAGGTGTGAGAAGTGAGGGCTAATAAAGTGCAAGAAATTATAACCAGTAGCCGTTCAATAGGTGTGAACTGTGAAAAGACTACCTTTCGGTATCGACAGGCGAGATAATGAATCGATTGCAGACCAAGCATAAGTTTTAGGGCTCCGTACCTCAAAAGGAAAAAAAAGAAACCCTTATAGTATCATTTCGTT
Organism: Maniola hyperantus; assembly: GCF_902806685.2. NCBI lineage: Eukaryota > Metazoa > Arthropoda > Insecta > Lepidoptera > Nymphalidae > Maniola > Maniola hyperantus. The sequence goes on from NC_048546.1 coordinate 9,352,714, forward strand.
GTCTGACGTGTCTGTCTATCGTGTCTGTAAAGAAAACCCTATAACGTTACTTTCTGTTGAATTAGAATTATGAAATTTGGCAGGTAAGTAGGTCTTATAGCACAATTGTATCCGAAAACCGTGAATTTGTATACCTATATACTAACATAATTAGTTTACTACATCACATATTATATTCTGTGCTATGGTCTTAACTCTAAACCCTTTTCATTCTAAACTTGTCCTCAGTAGTGGACCGACGATGGGTTGCTAAGAGCAAATCTCGAGAACAGCTGAACCGGTTTCGCTAATTCCTTTTTTGTTACATTCCTTGAAGTACGAGGATGGTTCGGATGGTACGGAGAGAAAAAATTAAAAAATTGCCTGAAAAATAATCGACTGTTAGGCGGTACGAAGTAATAACTAGTTGGCAATATTATCATTCGTGATAGTTGATCATGACGATGATGAAAGCGCGCGGGAAGATATTCTGCTGGTGGTATGACGCCGCGCATCGCTGCTACCGCTCGTTTTGTTTGACCAAGTCCTAAAAACTCTATGAATCCTCATTGAATGCTATCAGAATAATGCTTTTGGAACGCTGCCTAAAGTGTGTCAGGGAAACTAAAATGAAATACTGAATAAGGACAACTTTTGAGTGTTGGTGATATAGGTCAGGATTTAGTTCGTTTATGTCATAGAATTGAATCTTTTTTGTGATGCGTACCTACTGTTTCATAAAAAGAGCGGTGATAGCTTAGTAGCTAGTTTAAGCAATATAATATACTAGATGATGCCCGCGACTTTGTTCGCGTGGATTTAGGTTTTTGAAAATCCTGTGGGAACTCTTTGATTTTCCGAGATAGAAAGTAGCCTATGTCCTTCCCGGGGATGTAAGCTATCGCTGTATCAAATTTCGTCAAAAACGGTTGAGCGGATGGGCCGTGAAAGGTGAGCAGACAGACAGACAGCCAGACACACTCACGCATTTATAAGAATGGTATGGATACCGTTAAAGTACATAACTTTAACGGTCAAGGAAAACATCGTGAAAAAACCTGCATACTTACCTGAAAGTTCTTCATAATAATTAGTTTAAACTTAATTTTATAGATCAATAAACAGGTAACGCAACGGGCGCGGTGCATTTTTATTAATCAATATAAATTATGGCGCAAACTGTAAACCAGCGCTGAGCATTGTGAGCAGCTCGGTTATGCTGAGTTTGCAACCTATTGTTTATTGTTAGTTTTTAGTTTAGATATATTAGATAAAAACATTGTTCATATCTAGCAATAATGAAACAATAAAGCATATTTATTTATTTATTTATTTATAATATGCTCAAAGATGTGCGTAATCTGCCAATCCGCACTTGGCTATCGTGGTATACCCTTCTCATTCTGAAAGAGGATCTGCACGCAGCAGTGGGCAGGCGCGGCTATGGGTTGATGATAATGATGATGATGATGTTGTTTCAGGTTATAATAGCACAATAAAAAGTATACCTACTCGTAGAGACGTCCTATAGCCAGAGAAGAGTAGAACTGTAACCATTAACCGTAGTTCCTCTTGACAATCGAAAACTTTAGCATTGGTTGGCCGCAACTCGGAAACTTCGTGATGAAAACACGAACCTTGGAGTAAATTTGAGCGTATGTAAACTAGTTCTTGAGTTGTTAACGTAGCTCTTGTTAATATTGATCATTGACATCAGTATACCTATGATTTTTGTAATTTTTTTTTGTTTAAATCTATTTATTTGTTTAAATTTTTTACCATCTGAAAAATAAAGTACCTAGGTAATTTAAATGGCGCTATACATAAATTATAAATCAATGCGATATTTTTCAAAAAATCCACTTTAGAGAAGCCGGGGTCGTGCTAGTACAATATATCTTGGACAATGTAACCAATAGAAACATTCATAAATAAACGTTGTATTGAACGAGCATTGGACGCATTGCTCACGTGGGAGGTAAGGTACATTAGGAAAGAAATCAAGATCGTTGTTGTAACGGAAGCCAGGTTATCCATTGGCCCCATACGAGCTCAATCGAACGCCGAGATTATATCGGGCTAGCTTTCTACGCAAACTATTTTAGCGTACGGATTCTTAGGGCAGTTGCACAAGGAACGAAAATACTAGAACAAATACTATTCGCAGCGGCGCGGGGCGCATCCTTGACTAATTTCAACGATCTCTATAGTTCTTACTAATCTTATGGGTAAGTAAATGCTTACTACAAGTACAGATATAAGGTGATTCAATTATCTAAGTATTTAAAATTATATATTGTAGCGTATTCTGTTGTACACAACTAAACTAAACTAAAATGGCAAGTCTAAATGTATTGCTATCCCCTTTTATAATGCTCCCCGTGGAAAAGGATAGAACTGTCACTTTAGATTTTGTACAGTACGCGGCAGAAAATAATGTACATTGACCTTTAGAATGAGATTTTGGCTTTGTAGAGCGTTGTCTCTGTCACTCGTACCTATGTGACGATTTTTCGGTCTCAACGACAGAACCAATTCTCTACAAACCGCTATCTCTTTCTAAAGGTCGATGTACATTATTTTCTGCCGCGTACTGTACAGCAAATATAGCCACATACGGTATTTGTCAACTAGTCAAATCAGTAACTTTTCATCAAACGTCAGAACGCGCGCTTAGTATGCGAGATTCTATGGAATACCGGTGAGTGACGTCACAATCATTTAACGTGCTTTTTTTAGTTTAATCGATAATTTAAAATGGTTATTAGTTATGACACTTAAAACCAACAAAGGATGTGGATTTTACGTATTTTGGAAGACCCTTTATTTAATAAACACTGAGAAATAATTTATTTTTGATGTAGTCAAATTGTGTAGACTAAGCTCTACATTTGTAAGCTTTTAAATCTTGTCGCTTAGTATAAGATTTTACGTGTCGCCAACGTTGATAGTATTTGAGAGTCGAAACACAATAACGTCAAAGTAAAATGCATCGTAAAATCCTTGAATTGAAGTCAAAAATTCAATACCACAGATTTTAATTTTGCAACGTTTTCGCTTGAAGCGCTGCACTGGCTGTAGATGTGTAGATGAAATTCAGCTTTAAAACAGGGCAGGTTAGGACTTAGGATCCAGTTTACCTTCTATAACGCTGAAGTGTTTCGAATTCGATACTCGAATACTATCAACGTTAGTGAGACATAAAATCTCATACTAAGCATACTGTTAGCCGTATTTCAAAGCTAATAGAAGAAATTAAGTTTAGTTAAGAAATGTCCGATCCATTTAACTTTTACTCACAGCAGTTTATTATTGCAGTGTTCCGAGTAATTCAGAGAGTTACAGTCAACAATTAAACTGCAAGCTAAATAATTCAGTGCCTTAATGAAAACGTTGTCTATTTATAGAAGGAAAACTATAGAGTACTAGATGATGCCCGTGACTTCGTCCGCGTGAGTTTCGGCTTTTAAAATCCCCCGGGAACTCTTTGATTTTCCGGGATAAAAAATAGCCTATGTCCTTCTCCGGGATGCAAGCTATATCTGTACCAAATTTCGTCAAAATCGATTAAACGGATGGGCCGTGAAAAGTTAGCACACAGACATATAGACGGACGGACAGACGGACAGACAGATAGACAGACAGACAGACACACTTTCGCATTTATAATATTAGTTTGGAGGACATCTAATCTAGCTTTAAACTGCGACTCCGTTTGCGTAACAGGTCTCCGTGTGAAGGTCTTACTGGGGATCCACCAAGATCTTCCTATGGGATTTATCAGAAACATAAAATATTCATGTAGACGAAGTCGCAGGCGTCATCTATTCGGTACAGAGATGGCTCGTATTCCGCATTCCGAAGACAGATATAAACTTCTTTTTATCCCGGAAAATCAAAGAGTTCCCTCGGGATTTTTAGATGAAGCGCAAGCATCATAAGTATACTTGATATATAAAATGTAAGTACCTATAGTACACGACAGGTCGAGATAGCAATCGGGGGGGGGGGGGGGGGGTTTCCCCGCACACCCGCACAGCCCCCGCGCCAAGCGGTGCGGGATAGCACGGGAGACGTGCGGGTGTACGGGGCATCCCCCCGCCTCAGATCCAGATGGCCATCTCGATCAGTTATTTATAGATTTAGAAGATTTATTAACTTAAACAAATCAGGTTAAAAATTTGGTAACAACAAGTTGAATTTTAAATGAAAATACATGTATTTTTAAATTTTTGTAAGAGCATAACATTTCAACATGGTGCCTTAAATAGTGTTAAAATTTCCATTATTCAACGTAGAATTTATTAAAAAATGAAAACATGTGAAAGCGAAATTTTTCCATTTCTATTTTATTTTCGTCCAACAAATTCAATCAATATAGCGCCAACTCTACAAACAGTATCGAAATACCCGTATGTCGTGTATCGAAATAGAAATATATTTACAAAAATATGTAAAAGTGAAACTCTAAAATTCCGATTTGATAGCAAGCCACGTGGGACAGTTTTAAATAGTCTTGTTTGTACTTGAGCAGTTAAATAATTTTTTAACTAATTTAAAACATTATTGACAAAAATATGTCATTCACAAAATTATAAGAAAAGTATAATGGTATGGAAGGGGCAGATCAAGGTTTTTTTTATTTTTATTCAGATACAAGTTAGCCCTTGACTGCAATCTCACCTGGTGGTAAGTGATGATGCAGTCTAAGATGATAGCGGGCTAACCTGGAAGGGGTATGGCAGTTTTTATTAAACCCACACCCCTTTGGTTTCTACACGGCATCGTACTGGAACGCTAAATCGCTTGGCGGCACGGCTTTGCCGGTAGGGTGGTAACTAGCCACGGCCGAAGCCTCCCACCAGACCAGACCAGAAATTTAGAAATTATAAAATTCCAAACCCCTGCCAGGAATCGAACCCGGGACCCCCCACTATTAAGACCACAGCGCTCACCACTGCGCCAGGGAGGTCGTCGAAAATGTGCCTTTAGTAATGGTGTGAATTTCAATAGCGGTGATAGCCTAGTATATCCTGCAAAAAATCAGGTCAATTCGTTGCTCCGATGCGGCGTGATAGAAGGACAAACCAACAAAACCACACACTATCGCCTATAATATGTACTATTAGTAGTGATGATGATCAATATGATAACATTTTATTCAAATGCTTAAGCATTATTGCTAGAAATATCCTACTACCTGAATTGTTAGTAGCCATTCCCAGCCAGCGTTCAGTAGCTTGTAGATACAATCGCGATATGACCCATTGTGTTAACGACGGATCCATGCTGGACGCTAAGTGGCAACTGGAATTCTGGCTTTGGTTTCCAATCAACCGTAATGAGTGTCTATAAGCCCTGCTAATTGTTACCACACAAACTGCAATGTAGTTTAGTTGTTATATAAATTAAAATCACCACCCATACTATAAAATACAAGTGTTTTATTGGTTTGTCTTTCTATCGCGCCGTTAAGTATGAACAGATCGACTTGATTTTTTTCATGAATACCTATAGTGAAAAAAAACCTGGAGATGATGTAGGCCACTTTTTATTCGGAAATTAAAGAACTACGGGATTTTAAAAACCAAAATCAACGCTGAAGAAGTCCTGGGCATCATCTGCTTAGGTACATATTATATTATAGCTAGGTCATCATATAGTAATATACTTAATATATAGTTTCTTGCCAAGATATTTTTGAGACAATCATCTCTGGTAGATTCATTACTAACTGATGGTCCTTTGCAAATGAAAAAAATATCAATATTCCTACTTATTATATAGCAAGTATCTACTCATACTTTCATTATAGAAAACAAGACGGTGCATCACGATCGAAGGCACAAGCGCGCGCTGTTTGTAATTGAAAACGTTTCATGACACATCTGAGACGTTGATGGATTGTTTTAAAAGTATGCTTGTTCTTGAACACGCTGTGATGATTTGGAATTATCTATCACTTCTTTACTAAACACCCAGCTTCACGGCTATGACGAATAAAAATCCATACTAATATTATAAATGTACCAAATGTCGTCAAAATCGGTTGAACGGTTGAGCCGTGAAAAGCTAGCAGATAGACAGACAGACAAACAAACACACTTTCGCATTTATAATATTAATATGGAATATGGATATGGCATACGCGTAATTGACAAAATGGCGATAACAAAGTTTACCGCAGTAATTAATTAACTAATTAAAGTATTATCCTCCTTTATACGGATTTCAAGGGCTTCAAAGGCTCCAAGAAAACCTTCAAAGAGTAAGAAATCAACTTTCTGTTTAGAGGCAAACATTCAGAACTCAATCACAAAGTACATTATAATCGGCTAAACTCCGTTTGACCTTTGGCAACTTAGCACCGGTATCTTTCGCAGTAAGAGTCTAGTTAGACGGGCCACAGACCATAAAAATGTTGCCTGTTGTATGGTCTTGCTGTAGCTGCCTGTGCCTGTATGTTGCGTAATTACAACCACAAAGTTTGATACTCACTGCGTAGATTGTGCTTAGATGGTTTCTTGCATGCGCATGATCCAACCAATACAGTCTCAACCAATATAGTAGCTGCAGGAAATATTGTAAAGAGATATAAGTACAATATTTCCTGACGGCTACTGTACTTGTGTCCAGCAGCTTCCAACTAGTGGATGGTGTCCCAACGCTGCGCTTTCTGGTGCGATGTCTCCATTAAGCATCTTTGAACCTCAACATCTAGCAAGTGTTCAAACTACGTATTTCGCTCACTGTCACTTGAGATTTGCGACTCTATGAGCTTATCAGCCAATCCGGGTTTTCTTCGAATCTCCTCCTCACAATGTGGCACGTTTGAAAGGGCCATTGACTCCAGTATCTTTCACAGTAAGCGGAGATAAATCTTCGGTTTAAACTTCGTCCCTGGCGTACATAAATTGCGAATTCTAAAACGTTATTCCTATGTGCGTTAACATTCCTGTTTTAACTCTATACGGGCATGTCGCGATAACAAAATAATGTTCCCATACACAGAATGTGCGCAGACTTTTTTGGATGTGCGGTGTACAAAATAGAAAAGTGCTGTGAGATTCCATTTTATAAAACATTTTTGGTCTTCTTTCGGAAAATGCGGTTCGCTATGTCCGGTTATTTTTTTGAAAACTTTATTTATTTAATGGAATTTCTTTATATATTTGGTACTAGCGGATGCCTGCGACTTCGTCCGCGTGGAATTAGGTTTTTAAAATCCCGTGGGAACTCTTAGATTTTCCGGGATAAAAAGTATCCTTTGTCCTTCCCCGAGATATAAGCTATCTCTGTACAAAATTTCGTCAAAATCGGTTGAACGGATGGGCCGTAAAAGGCTAACAGATAGACAGACACACTTTCGCATTTATAATATTAGTATGGAAGTATGGATTTTTAAAAAGCTGTACCTACTAGTTTACATTTTGTTGTTGTATTTAACCAAAATGTCTAGATTCAGATCTTGTTAATATAGATAAAATATAATTGAAGTAGTAATCGGACTACGTAGATAGGTACGTACTTACAATTTTTTAAGTAGCCTGTACTTATAATACCTATCATCAACATTATTTCTATAAACTTAGCTTCCCATAGTTGGCAGGCCTAAACAAGCTCTCGAATTATTTTTCACTTAGGTACTTCTTCTACACAAAGTAGCCTGGTGGGACGCTTCGGCCGTGGCTAGATACCACCCTACCGGCAAAGCCGTGAGGCAATACCGTGCTGCCAAGTGATTTAGCGTTCCGGTACGAATCCGTGTAGAAACCAATTAAGGGGCATGAGTTTAATAAAAACTGCCATACCTCTTCCAGGTTAGTATGCTTCCATCTTGGACTGTATCATCACTTACACTACCTGAGATTAAAAAGTAGATAGCTTTCAAATTTAAAAGATCCCGAATGAATATTTTAAAAACCAGCCGTAGGTACACACACACATACACACGTTATTGATCACTGTTTTACTATTTTTCTTACTTCTGTGAAATTTTATCCTACCATTTATTTACACTTCACCTTTTTGCCCATCTAAGGCCTCACGCAGGCCTATAGATAAAATAAAACCACGCAAGCGCAAAATGCAAAATAATACAGCTAAACGAGGCAGTTATTAATGTTCTCGACGCAAGCTCATCCATACTCATTATCTTTTAACGCAAAACGTATGCTCCTCCTACGGTGCACCCTATCTGCGCTTAAACTGCGCTTTCCCGGCTTGCGTCCAGTCAGATCAGATAGTATGCCGCACGAACACCACACATTTATTTATTTACTATGCTAAGGCGATTATTTACGATGTATACTGTGTGAAGGCCTACCCATAACTTCCCACTTTGAGCGGTAACTTAGAGCGTAGCGGCGAGCGGCAGAAAATAAAGTTTAATTAAAGCATGTTGCGCCTGTCATCGTTCGCGACGCTTTTGTTCGTGCGAGGTGCTATCGCTCATACATTTTGTTACACACACACCGCTCAACTCGCCGCATTTCTCACCGCACAGCTTGACGCTGAGTCGTGGATAGGTTACAATGCGTTGATATAAAAAGCTAAGAAAAGAAAAGTGTACCGAAAACTATTGTTCCCATTGTTGAACTTGCGATAAGTTTTTAATTTATTGGTTATGTAAGTAATGATACCTACCTGACCTACATAATCCTGATTTTTACACACACGATCAAATCACTATTCAATACATACTACTTAATTTTATAAATTCGAAAGTGTTTCGTCTGTCTGTCTGCTAGATTTTCACGACCCATCTATTTAGCCGATTTTGACGAAATCTAGTGCAGAGATAGTATGCATCCCAGGGATGAACATTCACTACTCAGGCATTTTATCTTGGAAAATCAAAGAGTTCCAACGGGATTTTTAAAAATCTAATCGTTAGGCATCATCTAGTGGATGAATAAAATTGATTAATTAATTCATTCATTTTCTCTTTATTGTAAATGTTTTTGGTACAAATTAAATTAAATTAATATCTTGATTCTGGGTAACAGTGTTATACAATGTTATGCCGCATAAATCCAACTTGGTTGTAGGTTTATGTTCGAACATACATCATTTCAACGTTCCACGATCTCGAAGTACCAACATTTCTTCTTTTTTCGTAGGGAATATATTCGCAACACGGCCCGGATTAGCATAAGAAAGTAATTTAAACAAATTGTCTAAACGATTTTTGTGAAGAACGCAACGTAATTTATTTAGATCGAGTGTGCCGATACCCGCGTGTGGTGGTGGCATTATACTCATTTTATTGAGAATTTAAATTTATCTTTAGTCTTTACTACTGTTTACAACATTTTTAGTTTACTGTTCTAAATTATTACAAGATAGGCTTGCATTTGCGAGAGTTAAAAATAAATTGAAAGTTATTGGTTTAAGAGTAAGTAAATAGGTATCTTTTAAAAGCGCGCTTGCCTAGAAGATGCCTATTTACTTTTGCCTTGGAGGCAGAATTTTAAATTGCTTTTTTAAAATTTAGACCACAAAATTGCAGTCATACAATGGGCTCTATAATGACATCTAACAAAAATATATCGCATAATTTTAGCTTGCATATTAAAGGTAGTAGATACATAGAGATTCTTCACTATGTTGGCTATAGCGTCTGTAGTTATTTACAAGTGCCATCTGACCGCTGAGTTTTAAGGATCTTGTCGACCTAGTACCTCTCAGCCCCATAGCTCTAAAGTATTTAGGTACTTCCATAATAAAAAAAATTCTGAAAGTATTGTAATTTACAATACTTTCTGTTTTTTTTTTATTATGGAAGTAATATATATATTTTATGAAGGAAGTCTTTAAATAGCAAAAGGAAATCTTTTTATAGAAATTATTTCTTTTGATTTGTTTTGTATGCTGTTTATTCACTTAAATTAGATCAAAATAAAAAAGCTAATAGACTTTTTATGTTAAAAATAAAATAAACAGCTACTTACACCAAATTGAGAAATAAGAGGCTTTATCAAAATTTCATAAACTCTGAAATAATTATCACATTGTAAAAGTTTTTATTGTTTTATATATCTTTTATATAGGTGACCGCATGCATAATTCAAACTAAATTACTTTATACACTTCGGGGTGATAAAGAAGGACATTAAAGGCCATTTCGGTACCAACTGATAACGTTTTGCAGCAAAACACGTAAAACTGTACCTAAAGATAAGTTATTTTAGGAGAAAATTTACTCAGTAACTTTTCTTTAATGCGAGAACGATTTTCTGATAATACCATGTTATTAGTTGAGGTGATCCTTCGTAATCTATATTCGGCCCTTAACTACTTAATAGCGGATTCAGCTTATTCCAACAGCGTTCCAATGATCCAATACACCGCTGGATTGCTACCTACTGGAATAATGTGAAGTATTGTGAACTGTATACGAGCATTCTTATGAGGCCTCATGAAAGACCAGAGTCACTCAGCGGGCGATGAAGAGAGTATGCTTGGAGATGGAGAGAGCTATGCTTAGAGTTTCTTTACGTGATCAAATCAGAGATGAGATGTTCGTAGGAGAACCAGAGTAACCAACATAGTTCAGCGTGTTGTGTAAGCGGCATAGTTAAGCGAAGCTGAAGTGGCAATGGGCAGGGCACATACTTCAAAAAAACCGATAGATGTTCGGGTCCCAAAGTGCTAGTATGGCGACCTCCACCGGAAAGCGCAGTGTTAGAAGACCCCACAGTAGGTGGGCAGGCGATATCAAACGAGTCGCAGGAGGCGCTGCGGATTCAGGCAGCGTAAGACCGTGGCGTGTGTAAGTCTCTAAGTACAAAAGACCTATGGATCAGCAGTGGACATCTATCGGTTAGTGATGATGTCCTGAATCCAGTAACATCACGTCCAGTAACGACATCGAATAATTTAGAGACATTGGCCAAACCAGTTCTGTGTTAGTTACTTCAATACATCCAGTTGGTTTACTTGATTGGCATAATGTTAACCGGGAATAAACTAGGTATGGGTGAGTATGTCTTACATGTTTTGTTTTATTAAAATGTTTAGCTTTCTGTTTCTGACACAGTAATTTTATTTTATTCTAAAAAAAGATGTTCTCGTAAAATAAGACTTTAGAAAATAAAAATAAGTTTTAAATTGATTTAGTAGCAGTCTTGTCGCACTTATTAGTAGACTTTACGATTCATAATATTCAGGTTTTTTAATATTTCATACATAACATCTAATATTTTTATCATAGCTATGAAAAAACGTCGTAACCTGAAACAATTAAAGCCAAAAATACCTACTATTAAATATTAAAATAATTTTACGACTTCGGATCACTAATTACAGATTCATTTTAAACGGCTGTACATGGAAGCTTTGTATCAACTAATAATAAAACGTAAAATCGGCGCCTAGCACGATCGAAACGATGGATCATAAAACTCTCTTGTATATAGGGTTGACAGCGACCTTTACCAGCGATTATTCAGCGTTCCAAGCAATTAATTTTCAAGCAATATTAAATTTTTGACTTTGAAACAATTGTTAACATAAATAATAGTTACAAATTACAGTAGGTATTATATTGTAGCTTACGTAAGTACCTAAGTCATTTTTAAGGAGCTCAACAAACGACTATCAATAACTTTCAGGGGTTTTATTTAGTTACTATGTGTTCCGAAATATTTTTAGTATCCCATAAACAGTGTTTCCATTTATAAGTACAATCAGAATGTGATACTTAATAAACTACACAACTCTACCAACAATTAGTACCTATCATTACTTTAAGCATTAAAAAGTCCAAATACAATTACGTAAAGTTGCATCAATCAAACTAAAACAAAAATTTAAATTCGTTTTTTTATATTTATGTTATACCATCGGTACCTTAACGAATCGTGACAGCCCTGTACAAATATTATGGTATTTAACGGGTGGCCAACATAAAACTATTTATAACTTAGTAAGGGAAGTGTTTCCTTCGTATACATAGAAAGCAATAAATATTAATATGAGACGAAACTTTCGTTTATGATCAGCAACCTTTGTATCGATAAAAGTGAACGACAATTGACGTCGGTTGCCTTGGATACTATATTATATTTCCTTCAAGGGTAAAATCGAAAAGGTACTCAAATAGATCCTTTCAGAAACATTGAAAATTGTAGTCAATGGAAATTCATGTAATGAGTAGCTATTTTCATATTTACCTTTTGTTATTATGTCATGAAAATATCGTGGAATGTAAAGCAACAAAAAAAAACGTGCCAAATTGAGGACCTCCTACCTACTTCTGGAATAATGATTGTCTAACTTTCTGTTGTTGTATTCATTTAAACCTACGTAGAAGGAAGTGGGGCAGATTGATATAGAAAAATTCAAATTGACATTTCACTGCTTAAGTAACTGTATCATTGTACCCCAAACGACATTATCAGAAAGGTATAGTTTAAGAATGAAACCATGTACCTAAATTAATTAAAAAAATGCATTAAATGTACACTCGGGATCCATTAATTACCATTTTGCATAATATAAATCTTTGTGTATAAGTAATTTGCATAGGAGATCGCTAAAATATTTTACTTTCTGCATTATTTTTAAATTGCAATCCTGATTGCAGTGTGATTGAAGGGCAAACCAAAAAGCAGATATACTTACGCATTCATAATATGGGTAGTTACATATATTATATTACATTATATTATATTATATTATATTATATTATATTATATTATATTATATTATATTATATTATATTATATTATATTATATTATATTATATTATATTATATTATATTATATTATATTATATTATATTATATTATATTATATTATATTATATTATATAATAATAATAATAATAATAATATATATTAGGTATTATTATTGTTAATATGTAGCTGGACATAGGGCTATTTCTTATATCACAATAATAACGAATTGTTTACGAGTCATCTGATCTAAACAGGAAGAAATGAGTAACTTATTTCGAGAAGTTGAAAACGAAATTGACTCTCATAAATCTAAACAATGAGTGCTCGGCACTTTCGTTTTCTGTTGTTTCCATCCCTTGTATGCAAATCGGTCCAATCTCGCCTTTCGCTTACTGTCAGAAACGTCATAAATAACTGGGAAAAATTGTTCGCAGACCTTCTCAGAAGCCATCGCAATATTCAGCCCGGGACCCAAAGAGTGAAAGTTTCTTTTTTGCATTTTTTATAATTATTGTTCAATATTACGTAGGTACCTGCCTACAATCTGCAAATGTAATATTTCACAAGCAATTTATGTTCGTAGAAATTGTTTTGATTAATTTTAAATCGTAATTTAATGGAGTTATTTTGTAACCATATTTTCCTTAATAAAATACTCTTAGCTTTTTCCACTTTTTCCAAAAAATATAAATTTTTTATTTATTGGTTCTAATAATTAAATTGTTTCTACTAGATGATGCCCATGACTTCGTCCGCAATGAATACAGGTTTTTTGAAAATCTTTGGAAACTCTTTGATATTCTTTCATGATAAAGTAGCCTATATTCGTAACCGGGAGGCAAGTTATCTCTGTACCAAAAGATGGTGCCGCCCGACTGAACCTACGTGGATTTAGGTTTTTTAGAAATTGCGTGGGAACTCTTTAATTTTCTGGGACAAAAAGTAGCCTATGTCCGTCCCCGGGATGTAAGCTAGCTCTGTACCAAATACATATAATCAAAATTGGTTGAACGGATAAACTATGAAAAGCTATTTGTATGGATTCGTTACCTTTTTATCATTTAAAATTTAAATTTAAAATCAAGTTTAAAGTCAAACAAAAAGAAACGTTTGCAACTTCCCGTTACAAAAACATTTTTCTTTGATGCTATCAGAATCAGATAGTTTTAATTCTCAGGTATTTTCAAAGTTAGCATCTAAATTAAATAATAAAAGTGGGAACAAACTTAACAGCGCATTGAAGACGAGTCACAAAGAATACCGACATAAAAATGTTGCACTCGAGAAATTGTGGGAACTCTTTCAAATCGCGATTTATAAATAGTTTTACGAACTATTCAAACACTACCGTAATGACAGTAAACATTAGCTGAGAGCCCTCCAAGTAATAAAATTACCTATATTTCGCTACAGACATAAATTTGAGCTACGTTTACATAACGACCTAATTTGACAACGCAACGTAGGTAAACCTATAATATAACGTAGGTTTATACGCGATAGCAATTATATATTCTGCGGCGCAAGGTTGAAATGGCAATCGGGTTGGGAACATCCTGCCCACCCGCACAGCCCCCGTGCTAACAAAAAAAAGTTTAAAACACGGTGGCCTTCAAACCAAAGGCAAAGGGTGGCAGAGGGAGTCTGGCAACCCCCTGCCAGACACCCTTATAAAGGCGTCTGGCAGACGGACTGGCACGCGCTGGCTCTTAGTCCATTTAAAGTAAATAAAGCTGAATCTGAATCTTCATCAAAAATGGTGCTTAGGTACAATATTATTATAAATGTCGGTGGTGCTCTATACTTTTACGTTACTTGTCCTCATTCATTATTTTAATATTGGTTTTAAATGTGGTGAGCAAAATCGATAAATTGATAAGTTGCGCGAAAAACTAAGAAACTGGCACGTGGGTATATTTTAAAACATTAAAAAATAAAATACTGTGTAATCCCCTTTATTTCTTGTCTTGTACATAAAGTTAGCAACACTATAGTTGGCCTTGCAACTCTGCAATTTACAATCACTTTTATAATGAGTAATTCTACTCGTATTTCTAGCTATAATGTTGTTGATTAGAAAATGAATGTTGTAATGAATATGTAAATTAATAACGTATTAAACAAATAACTCGCTTGGAAACATAACACCAGTTCACACGAACGACATTCGTGTCGTATGTAAACCTAGTGTAAAGAATGTGGCCAACGAATAAATGCCATTAGTCCAAGTAATGGCTGATCTTCCTAGCAAGATACAATAAAACAAAGTTGATTAGAAGCAGTGTGTTTCGGCTGTAACCCGACAGTTCGGTTTTAGTCACAGAATTCAGAATAACTATAGAAATGGTAAAGGAACATGAAATTGTCGCTGCACAGAATATGCATAAACATCTGTGCTTGTCATTGTAAACATGTATCACCTATAAGTTTCATCTGCAAAGTATTTCGTAACCCTTGTAAGTTTCAGGTTTCACTTATACTTAAACTAAAAAAATTTGCTTGGTATCATGTTGGTACATTACGGTATGGTTTTTTTAAGGAACCATACAAAAATATAACAGATCAATCAAGAAATTACTAGTTATAAGTCAGCCATTTTAAATATGGTAACTGTCCCTACATTTGAAATGCAGAGTATTTTTAGTTCGTTACGGTTTATTTTACGTTGCTTTGGATGCTAGAGATATTATTACAATCTTTTATTTTTTTATGAAGGCTGGGTTGGCAAAGTCACACGCTGCGCTGTCCCGCTTTTAAAGACTGCAGTTACCTACCATTTCTATCACCTCATTTAGAATTCCGTGCTTTTAGTATAGAGATACATCTCGGTATGTGTCCCAATAAAAGTTTTATGTTGCTCCCTGTTGTCTATAGAATGTAATCTGATTTTCACCACGATGGCGTAAATTAATGCGAGATTTTAGGTCGAGAACACAATTTACAACGGGAAAATGTTATTCGAAATTCTAATCATGTAATTTGAAACCTAAATAGCGATGATAGCCCAGTGGATCTTAAGACGTTGACTGTCGACCTCCTAATCGGTGATTCGATCCCGGTCACGCATTTCTAGCTTATGGAAGTTATGTGCGTTTTAAGCAATTAGATAGGTGTCACTTGCTTTAATGGTGAAGGAAAACTTCGCGAGTAAATGTGCTTATCTGAGAGATATTCATAATATTCTCAAATGTTGGTGAAGTCTGCCAATCCACATTTGACCAGTGTGGTGGACTATAGCCTAAGCCTTCTCATTCTGAGAGGAGAAAGTAGTGAGCCGGCAATGAGTTGATCATGATCGTAGGTAGGTATGCATCACGTAAAAATTATACTGGTTTGAATTTAAAATGTAACTTTTCCAGTGATTTTGTTGATCGTAAATAAATCTATTTATTATTAGGTTTGACCAGAAAACGTGAGTAAAACTTCATGCTGGCCAATTGCGGATTGGCAGATTTCCCACACCTTCGAGATTATTATGGAGAACTCTCAGGCAGGTTTCCTCACGATGTTTTCCTTAACCGTTAAAGCAAGTGATTAACCGTTAAAGAGTAAAATTACATACTTAAAACGCACATAACTCCAAAAAGTTAGAGGTGCGTGCCCGGGATTGAACCCCCGACTTATTAGGAGTTGGACGTCGTAACCACTAGGCTATCACAGATTTCACATAGATCAGCATACATGCACCTATACAAATAGATAAACTGAAAATCGGCTTCAATTCATAATAATATGGGTAGTTGAAAAGAATTGTACAAAAGAAACAAAACACTTCCTGTACTAATAAATTCAACAAACAATGTAGAATAATTATTAAAACACGTTACATTGTTTTCCTGTTTTAATTTAGCATGAAAATATAAGAATCACTGAGGGATATAATATGTAAGTACAAACGAAATTTCATTAAGAGTTCCGAGTGCAAACATTTCGTTTCATATGAGAGGGCTTTACACAGTGTGTGGTAGAGGAAACAATTCCGATTTCCCCCATCTTCCCCTTTAAGCAAATCCGAGCAAATTCCTAATCCTTATACTCTGGAAGTCCCAAAGGATCAAAGTGGCGATATAAAATAACTAGATGCTGCTATGGCTTACGAAGTTTCTTGTTAGTGAAATATTTGGATGTTTAGTTTCCCCCGTTGTATCTACTTTGTATTTTGTACGAGTAGGTTAGTAGTGCCAGACCTTAATAAATTCAACGATACCTACCCATATTACGAGTTCACTCGACAACGTTGATAGATTTAGAACATAGAATGTTTCAACAGAGTCAGAGAAAATAGACTTAGGTACAGGTACTTTTTTTACCAACTTCCAAAAAAAAGGTGGAGGTTCCCAATTCGGTCCGTCTTTTTACAATGTTTCCGCTCTCGCGTAAGTAAGTACTACACTTGAGTTCATGATATCTTAAAATCAGCTATAGTGCAGTTCCAACTGCACCAAAAAAGCTGCCGCAACCGGCAACTTGAGCAAATGCACAGTATCGATTTTTAGGGTGAGATCTATAGAGCGCACTCTGACTTTGCTTAGCTTTGACTAGACCTTAGTCTCTTTGACGAACCGAAGGGGACACAAGGGTATTTCTACCGCGCGAAAGCCTGCGATTGGTTGAGCAGTCACCCTTTGTTTCTCACGATGCGCCAACTTTTTCTCACAGCACTGCTTTTGATGAAGTTATTTGACAGTAACTCACTTTTATGAAGCTGCAGTTATTACCTGCTGAGTTAAAAACCCTAAAATAATTAATTAAAACAGTAACAGTATGTTACAGAAAATAATGACAAAATAAATCGATAGCCATTACTTCGGCAAGAATTCGAACTCTTGGCAGTTGTGAGTCAAATCATTTTCTTATTTCCGACTTCTTATCCGTCATAACATTGGATCATTAATTAAAACTATTACAATAGACGCACAAAACTAAAGCCGTATTAATTTGAAGACGATTGTACAATAAAAGCACGAATGTTAACGAGGCCTGGGCCATCATGTTGGCGCCGACCAATGATATAATAAATTGAAATATATCCAAGATAGATACAATGATGTACCGAAAATCTAATTGGCAGATATATCAATGCATCGGTCGGCTTGCGCTACCGCAAGCCGATCGATCTAGAAATTTGAAACTTTGCAGTAAGATCTTCAGAAATTCAATCAGAACAAAGCTGGAGCGATGACGGGTCATGGAAGGTGAAATTAGCTAACTGACTGAACCGATTTGCTTGATTTTTAGAATGGAGATAGCTTATACCCTGAATTAACACAAAGCAAGCTTTTAAAAGTCCCCGTGGATTTTTATAAAATCTATATCCATATGGACGAAGTCGTGGGTATCATCTAGTAGATTTATAATGAACTAGCTTATTCCCGCAACTTCGTCCGTGTGGACTACACAAATTTCAGACCCCTGTTTTAACCCTATGGTTAACTTTCCAAAAATCCTTTCTTAGCGGATGCATACGTCATAATAGCTACCTACATGCCAAATTTCAGTCGTGCCAAATGCCATCTACTTATTTGAGTTGTGCGTTGATAGATCAACGCACAACTCAAATAAGTAGATGGAGTAGACTCAGTCAGTCAGCTTTTCCTTTATAGATATCACTCGCAACAGTTTAAATGCCAAAACAGAGAACTAAGTATCTTGGACAAAGACAATTAATATAGCAATGATCACTGATCACTCTAGTTTTTAGACTATCAATGGTACCGACCACAATCGTGACGAATACGCTGGAGCTTGAAAAATATAAACCTCATAGAGTTCATTGCCCTTGAACAATTTTGGCAAAATTCTAGACAGACCTATTAAAATTCTTTTTCTTGGAACTAGGCTCTCAAGGCTTTTAAATATTGAGGACATTTAGGCCAAGAGCATACTAAAAATTTTTTTCAGTCGCAAATAGAAACTTTCAGATGTTCAGTTACTTAGGTCACAGAAAAATATAATGTATTTAAGTAAGTTCGTTGCGAATTCTACAAAAGCAGATATCAGCCAGCCGGGCTAGTATAATATTATGATTATGACCTGCGCAAACCAGCATGTTGGAACTTCAGGTTGAACTAATTGTTTTGCGCGCACTTTATTTGACTCAAAAATTGTAGAGCATTGTTCCTATTAATATGTTGGTATATTATATACGCTAATTCTTTTCTTACTTATCATAGCACTAGCTGACCCGCTCCGGCTTCGCTCGGGTGGAATTTAGAAAATCAAGCGCGGCGGTGCGGGTATTGAATTTCCAAAAATCCTGGAACACGTTTTTCTTCATTTATGACCGAAAACCCAAATACCAATTTTCATGCAAATAACTTGAAAAATGAAGGACTTTCATACAAACTTTCATCCCCTATTTAACTCACTTAGGGGTGTAATTTCGCAAAATCCTTTCTTAGTGGATACCAACTCTTTACAAAGAACACACCCTCCAAATTTCATGTATCTAGGACCAGTGGTTTAGGCTGTGCGTTGATATATCAGCCAGTCAGTCAGTCAGTCAGTTGGTAGTCAGTCAGTCAGGACTTTTCCTTTTATATATATAGATTAATAGAGATGATATCAAGCAACGTGATTTAAGTCGCAGTGCGTGCTTAGGCCTTAGGGGTCACTTCGTTGATGGGACTAATAGCATCTCCTCTTAATTACCATAGCTCAGTTAAATAAAAAAGTTGAAGTGGAATAGTTTCTTTCTTTTGTGGGCCTTCGGAACAAAGTAACGAAGTTAGATACTTTTTTATATTTATTGTGCGTTGGAAGCGCGTTGAATTAAATGTGAACTTTTATCCCCCTTTATAGCCCTTTCATTAAGTTAGCTGTTTACTAAAAATAACTTCTTTGACCTACACACATTGATTTATGCATGTAACCAGAACTTGCTTATTTTATTATCATCTAGGGGAGCAGAGCAGGTCATCATCATCAACCGATAGACGTCCACTGCTGGACATAGGTGTAGGACATAGGGGGGGGGGGGGGGGGGAGGCCCATAGTTAGCGACCATGTCTCGGATCCGTATGTCATGTAAATGCAGGTAAAGTAAAAAGCTTGCATCATCGCGGTCACACAGATATATGTAGGTATTATAATATTATGCCTACAAGTACAGTTCACAACAGTTAGGAAACTTGTAATGAAACGTCGAGGCTTCGCCTACACTGACAGGCTTTAAATGTTATAGGTATATATACCTACACATACATACATACATATATTTTATAACATACATTTGTCGCTATAGTCCGCGACTGGTTGAGATGGCAATCGGGGTATGAGGCGGGGGGACGCCACGCACACCCGCAAGTCATCCACGTTCGCCCGCACCGGGTTAGCGCGGGTCGTGTGCGGGTGTGCGGGGCGTTTCCTCCCCGATTGTTTTCTCGACCTGTCGCGTACTACAGGTACTTAGGTAGGCTATGATCCGACTAAGCATCCTCGACTTCACGACGTGACCCCTAGCCTAATATTTGACAGAATATGTCGATAGGATCAAAACCGAGAGTTTCCTCACAAGCTCTACTAAAAGAGGAAGGTTAGAGAAAATAGCCTATCTTTCTCAGTAACTCGGTAATGTGTTGAACGATCCTGTAAATAATCTCACTTCAAAGTGAGGTTTTTGTCGCTAGCAATCAGCAGACCGCACTCGAGTGAAAATAGGACACAAGCAAAAGTAACTATTTTCTAGGCTAACATGTTCTATCTTACTGTTATGTATGATACAAGATGATGCCCGCGACTTCGTCCGCGTGGACTTAGGTTCTAAAAATCCCGTGGGAACTCTTTGATTTTCCGTAATAAAATGTAACCTATATCCTTCCCCGGGATGCAAGCTTATTGTTGTACTAAATTTAGTCAAAATAGGTTGAACGGATGGGCCGCATAAGGCTTGCAGACAGACAGACGTACAGACAGACACTTTCGCATTTATAATATTAAGTATGGATATTAACTTTTAACATCAGAGATACCTACTTATAATAAGGAAAATATCAAATTGCAGACTTAGAAAATATGTCAATTGTTTTTCCAGCAATCCATGTAGATAGTAAAATCGTTGTCCTTTCTGACCTTCCCTATTTACAGTTGATTGTCCCTAATACGAAAAAGTCTATAAATGCATTTCATCCCAAAAATAAAACTCAACTGTATCTTAATTAATTAACTTTTGTTATCTAAATCGAATTCATAATTTATTTGTGCAGACTTTTAAAAATTAACTACAGAGTTTAATTTAATATTTTGACGTGGAAAGTTGCAATTCGCTACGATGCTATTATTTTTAAAAACAGATCCAAATATCATTTCCAACAAAGTAAAATGCCGAGACCAAAAACATTTAATTAAACGCATTTCATATTCCGACCAATTTACGTTCTTATTTGTCTGTTACAAATGAGCCGTCATCTAAATCACTCGTAATAGTGGAGTCTAATTTTGTGCAGTGATTTATTTGAAACCATCTCAAATAATTATTTTTGAGCATCGACACCATTATAACTATTGTTTAAGCTGCCTAAAATATGAGCTGACAGAGCCGAATAGATCACTGATTTATACTTAACTGTAGGCGTTTTTGATACCAGATCCCATGAGTTTCGATGTTTTTTGGATAAGTCCATTTTTCAAAAATAGTTAAAACACGTTAGAACAAACCTACATTACACACCGATGACTGAGTGTGAAAAAAAACTAAAGAGTAATGAGGTTATGTAAGAATAACCTACCATATCGCCAACAAACCGCATGAGCAGTACCTATAAGTATTTTTATTTGTGCATTTAACAAATTACATATTTAAAAAATCTACTAGAAAAAACCGATACCTACTTTTGTTAAGTCTCAATCAATCAATTTAATTACTCAATCAGCCTGTTTGCGTCCACTGCTGGACCTTCCCAAGAGCGCGCCACCACACACGATCCTCTGCCTTCCTCATCCACCCACTTCCCGCTACCTAGGTTGTCAGTCCAGCGGGTTGGAAGTCGTCCCACAATGCGCTTGCCGATACGCGGTTTCCACTCCAGAACGTCTGCCCCAGTCACTTTGGTTCTCAGAC
This sequence comes from Maniola hyperantus, assembly GCF_902806685.2. NCBI lineage: Eukaryota > Metazoa > Arthropoda > Insecta > Lepidoptera > Nymphalidae > Maniola > Maniola hyperantus. Next base: position 9,374,434 of record NC_048546.1, read on the forward strand.
TCATTTTCTCGTTACGGATTTTGTTAATTAAGCCTAATTAATTTTTAATTTATAATTAATTAATTATTAAATTAATGAAACTACTTTAACAGTTTATTTACAAAAATTCCATACTTCACGCATAACATGCTTCCATCGTAAAAACACATAACTCATCAATACCACAAGTTAAGATCGCAGTCAACCGCAAACCTGTCATCGATTGAATGAATTGGAATTGACATTATTATTGAAATGAAACGTTATGTCATCTGTTTCCATCCCACGGGTTAGATTACTGGAAAAGTGGTTTATTTAGTTTACGTAATACGAAAATAGAGGAAAAGGGCTGTTATTCAAACTTCAACCCTTTTATTATCTCGTCATACGAAAGGCTTAGTATTATGCTGCCATCCCACGAAGATATGGCACACACATATACCTAGTATGATTATATCTCGAACCTCGAGGGTTGTGGTGCGCCCAGTGAGCTTGTTTTTGGCAAGAAAGCACGAACAACCTTCCCAAAAATGGCCCGTGCAGCTCGAACTATCACGCACCGTGAGAAACAAGTCTTAGAAAAATTCTGGAACTATTTTTGTCCTCCTTCAAGAACTTAATATGGTTACCATCAACCATGTCTTGGAAACAGTACACACTACACACTCTTCGTCTACATGATAATTAAATTTGACCCCAGGCGTAAGAGGAAACGCTATAGGTATTTATTATCACGCCGAAATATACTTGACACATTAAACTACCAGGTGTTCTGCATTGATATAGTATGAACCTAAGATAAACAAAATGTATGGTAAAATTGAAGATTAGCAATTATTATTTTGTTATTTATCGAACTGAAATAAGGGACAGCCAATAGTCGTTTAAAATTCACGTCTTTTATTTTATAGGCTTTTTTCAATTTTCGTTTTCGATCAGTGCGGTAATTTTTGAATTTACCAGAAGATCAGATTTTTTTTTTGAATTTTCAGTAAAAAATAAAATTTAACTTTACTTTGGGTCTTTGTTGTTTTATATTATTATCAATGGTGTTGAACGGACTTCTTTTTAGTTAAAGCAGTAAATATTTTTAGTTAACGCTGCATAAAAGTGGTGAAAGGAAAAGGGATTATTCAATTATTATCACAGTGTTATCTAAAGAGTTTAAGATGCAGGCTTAAAGCATGGGGAACAACGTTAGCATCACCTTGCCAACAACAAGATTTAAGCAAAATTGTTTCCTATTGCCTTGATGTTTAAGATCAAAATTGTTTGAGTGCGTTTTATATTATGGCACTCACGTAATACGAAATCCGAGGCATTGATCGTAAGAAGAGAATGAATGTTAGGGTTTTTCGCATGAAATACGTTGTTGTTGTCCCATAGGCATTACCTTTATGAGGGGGCGAAAATTTGATTAGGTAACCATTTTACCCCTTTATGCGGCTCAAGGGTTGATTTTGTGAATTATGTATTAACAAGTTCAAAAAACGGTGATAGCCTAGTGGTTAATAATTCGGTCTCCTATTTGGAGGATCAGAGGGTTCGATCCCGGATACGCACCTCTAACTTTTCGGAGTTATGTGCGTTTTAAGCAGTTGAAATATCACTTCCTTTAACGGTGAAGGAAAACATAATATGAGGAAACCTGCACACCTGAGAGTTCTCCATAATGTTCTCAAAAGTGTGTAAAGTCTGCTAATTCGCACTTGACCAGCGTGTTAGACAATGGCTAAGGTCTTCTCATTCTGATAGGAGACAAGTGTTTAGGTCTGTAGTGAGCCATTGATGGGCTAATGATGATGATGATGATGATGAAGTTTAAGAAATACCTACAAACTTACTAAATCATTAAAATACCTAAGTATTTATTTTCTCAGTTTTGTGATAAAAGGCGTCACTTTCTAATTCCCATGACACTAATGCAATTGTATTTTTTTTTCGGAAGTAGGTATGCCACTTACTTATTAGAGAAAGTGTCATGCAGGTACGAAATACTTTTGTTTGTCTGTATGCCGATTAATTAAATAAGACCAGCACAAAAACCAGGTTAATTGGCGAGCCGAGGCGCAGCGTCTTTTCTTGGAAACAACTCAAATTAAACTCTATTGTCTTAGTCATACAGTTAAAAATAAGTATACAGAAAATAAGATATGAACTGCTGTAAGTTGCCTCCGCTCTGCCAAAATTATAAGTTTTGAGAGTCGATTTGAGAAGAGCGGGCAAATGCGAGATACTGGGGATATCAATACCTATGGGCATTTGAATTATTCATATTTGAGTTACCTAATAAAATATGGGGACTCGGTATCCCCGTATTAAAAATACCGTGTACTATTTCTATCACCGTATTTATAAGTCTGTGGTAGGAAGATTTAAAAATAAAATAAGTATAATAGCGTTTTGAGAGAAAATGGGCAGTTAAATATACCAGATCTCATTAACTCTACTATAAATAAGTAAATTTAATTAATTATGGCTTTAAAAAAAATGAAGCTCATAAAATTCAAGCGACCACACGGGCGCCGTCGTCTTATAAATATAAAATAAACGATATAACGCCGTTTTGATGAGTGCCTTCGACGATTATTGCTTTTAACTGACATAAATATGTTCGCAGGAGAGTCGTAGGCAACTAAGGGCCACTTTACACATATTTTTAGAGTTCCGTATCAAAATGGTTAAACATTATCCTTATAGTGCGACTTTCTCCGTCCATCTGTGTCACAGTCGATTATTGTTATTTCGATAAGTACCTACAAGTTAGCCTTTGACTGCGATCTCACCTGGTGGTAAGTGATGCTGGAGTCTAAGCTAAGATGGAAGCGGGCTAACTTGGCAGAGGTATGGCAGTTTTATTAAACCCATACCCCCTTATCGGTTTGTACACGGCATCATACCGGAACGCTAAATCGCGCAGCACGGCTTTGTAATTCGCCACAACACAGATCTCCCACTAGGTCTGACCCTGCCAGGAATCGAACCTCTAACTTATAAGACCACAGCGCCCATCACTCCAACAGGGAGGTAAGTAGATATAATTTTATCTTCTGCGATTGAAACCCTTTCCGAAAGCTTGAAGAGATTTTTAAATTTTTTGAATTTAAATACAAACTAGCCCTTTTGCGCCGGCGCGTTTGACGTCGGCTGTTTACTGCGGTAGAATGACAGCTACAATGTAACGATCGCAATCACCTCTGATCATTGATTTATATATTACTTCGTATGGACAGATTTATTAAACAAACGAAATGGCACCGACTCATTGGTGCTTATCCACCTATGCAACCTCAGTGACGTCTGGATTTCAAACGGGTCGTTCATTAGTATCTAAGAGGTGGCGCTGATTTATTTGGTTTTTAAACCGTGAAAAATTTTGTTCGCTTTAACATATCTTGTCATTTATATCGATACCTCTGATTGGTTGATGCTCGGTCACTATTGGATACAATGCATTGTTGCAACAAGAATAAGTACATTAAATTCATCCAATCACAACAATTGTGATTGTAATAATGATTGATGCAGGTTTTTCGAAAACGAGATGCAGTCGCAAAATTGCTGCGTCACGTGTACTTAGGTCTTTACAGTCGAAGTGAAAAAAAAACTCAAAAGGATTTAATATTTCGGTGATACATTGCCGGAAGCCGTGTCATTAGTGAGTTGCTGTAAATTTTACAAATTAGTGGTGTATGACAAACTAAAATTAATGACCTTTTGTCGGTGAAATGGATTTTTTCCATATTGTAATGAATCTCCAACACTAATAATAGCAGTAACATCTGCTGAAACAGATTTGATCGTAACTTTATTAATTTTAAAGTAGATATTACCTACGTATCCAATCCAATCCAATCCATCAGCTTGTTTGCGTCCACTGCTGGACATAGGCCTTTCCAAGAGCGCGCCACCAAACACGATCCTCCGCCTACGTATACTTCATCATAATCATTATAGAGTTTAGGGTTCTATATACTAAACAAGGAATCTTTGTTATGTTTAGTCCAATCCGTCTATGCTTCCGTCTGTAGATATCTTACTACTAAGCTATTTTATTCAAAAACTTTTTATTAGTCAGTCATAGAAACTTGTAATAGCTGATATCCTTCGTGCACGTGGATCTAGGTTTCTAAAATTCTCGTTTGAATTCTGATTTTCCAAGGTGAAAAGTAATGCAACGCGCAAGTATGCCTCTCTTATAGAGAGTTACATTTTTGTGCCGTTTGCCGTGGAGACCCTGGGGCCATGGAGTCTTAGTGCTAAAAAATTTTTACGAGACATTTCACCGCGATTAATAGCCTCAACTGGTGACAGAAGGGCTGGCTCATTTTTTGCGCAGCGGATCAGCCTGGCTGTCCAGCGCGGAAATGCAACCAGTATTCTTGGCACCATTCCACGCGGTCATGATTTATATAGTAATTAGATAAGGCTAGCTTTAAGTTTTATTGTATTAAAAAAAAAAGTAATCTTTTATCTAGCATTTAGGAATGTCTCCACTCTCCATAAAAATTACGTCAATCCGTTGTTTCGTTGCAGCGTGATTGAAGGACAAACCAACAAACGAACATACTTTCTCATTTTCAATATGGGTACTGATACCTATTCATATTTTGAAAAAGTTACTAAAACTTAATTGTTTCGGGCGTTTATATTGTTTCAAGAAGTCTCTTATTTCATTTTTTAAATTGATTGTAGTAGCTTTGTAAAGGTAAGTACCTATACTCATTCTTGTTTTGCTGTAAAGTTGATTCCCTCACAATTCACGAAGGGGTAGGGATTTTTGATTAAATTTTCATAACCCCACGCTTAAAAGCGGGGCAAGTCATTGTAAATTATGGCTGTATCCTTAATACTTAATGAGCGTAGCCTTTGTTATACAAGTGTAAAAAGGCTCCTCGCGTTGTTTTTGTTGTTATATTATGCAATAATGGCGAAAAGTCTAATGCGAAGTTATTAATATTGGTAGGAGGGGAAGAAGGATTAATTAAGTTAAATTAAATAAACGACTTTCTTGAAATTATTACAACTAGCTATAAATTTTTATTATTAAAGATCTTTGTGATTTTTTTTAATTTTTTTTCACATATTTAAAAAAATCAGTAAAACAACAGACACACCAAAAAAAAGTAACAGAAACAACAGAAAATAAAATAACAGGAACTTACTAAAACGTAGGTACATGTTTTCCAAAAGTACCTATAACCTTAACAGTAAGGATTTTCAGAAAGTGTACCCGAGCAAAGCCAGGGCTGGTCAGCTAGGCACCAAATAATAATTATATTACTTACTAGATGATGGCCCGCGACATCGTCTGCATGGATTTAAGTCTAAAAATCCTGAGGGAACTCTTTGATTTTCTGGGATAAAAAGTATTTAATGTCCATCTCCAGGCAGGATGTAAACTGTCTCTGTACCAAGAAGTAGATCAGGTTTAAGTAAAAATCCCAATGTTTGCTCTTTGATTTTCCGGCGACAAAGGTAGTCTATGTCCTTGCCTAAGATACAAGCTATCGCTGTAGTCTGTCTCTGTACTTACCCAATATCGTCAAAGTCGGTTAAACGGATAGGCCGTGAAAAGTGAAAAGCTATTAAACATACAGACAATGTGATACACTTTCACAGATTAGTATGGATTAACGTATTTGTCTGATCGATAAAAACTTGACTACTCTTAAATAATCGATAAAAACAATTGACTATTGACCTTTAAAAATAAAATCAATAATATGCTTGATTAGGCAAATACGTAGTACGTAAAAAATGATCGAAATTAAATCTAGTTGGTAAATCATGAACCGTTTTTCGCCTAACAAAACGGTTTGAAACTCTCACAAGGGACCTCGTCTATAATTCAAACATATCGCCGTGAAGCCTTCTAGAAAGCCATATATCAAGTTTGATAGTCAATTATTGGCACTCGGTCTTGGAAACTGCTGTCTTTGGTTTATCTAAGCCATACCTATAACCTCCGGGATACGTCGGTTCTAATATGCTATTCATGAGGCAGGCTTGTATGGCCGGTGCTTGAAGGTCGTTGAAATTTATATTAGGTATGTATCGTTGGTTTCGCATTTCACGAAGACGAGTTGCTCATGCTTGTATTTACGTCGTATCGGTATAATTGAGATACACTAAATGTGTGCGTTTGCGAGCGCTTGCTCACGACTGATTGGTCCGACACACTTACGCAATGCCCATGTAAACGACGACGTAACCACAAGTAAAGTTCACTCGTCTTCGTGAATTGCAAGAACTGTAACTATTCGTTTCTGATGATAGTTTAGTGGTTAAGACCTCGGCCTCCTATTAGGGGACCTGGGTGCGATCCCGGTCACATAACTCTTCAGAGTTACAAGCCCTGTCCACAGCTCGCTGAGAGACTTTAAAGTTTAAATTAAATAATTTTGAGATTTAATCGTGAGACTTACACACGCTCTGATTTTATGGATAAGTGTATTAAATACTTACATATCAAAATTTCGGAATCAGCAGGTCAATCAATCAATCAATCAGCCTGTTTGCGTCCACTGCTGGACATAGGCCTTCCCAAGAGCACGCCACCACACACGATCCTCCGCCTTCCTCATCCACCCACTTCCCGCTATCTTCTTAAGGTCGTCAGTCCAGCGGGTTGGAGGTCGTCCCACACTGCGCTTGCTGATACGCGGTCTCCACTCCAGCTAGCCTAACATGCGCCCCGCGAGAAAATTTTGTCTACGCATTATCTCGTGTTTTTTCATACAAATAAGACGAGTAAATGCGTAGACAAATTTTCTCGTGGTGCGCATGTCCTAACATGCGCACCACGAGAACACGTCTGCCCCATCGGCCATCGGTTCTGCGGCAGACGTGGCTTGCCCACTGCTACTTCAGCTGGCTAATTCGTTGGGCTATGTCGGTCACTCTGGTTCTCCTACGGATTTCCTCGTTACGGATTTTGTCCCTCAGAGAGATACCCAACATAGCCCGCTCCATAGCCCGCTGAGCGACATTGAACTTGTGGACAAGGCCAACTGTCAGTGTCCACGTTTCAGCGCTATCAGCAGGTATTGCACCTGTATCCGTCTGGCTATCGCATCAGTCTTTTTAGACCACGATTCTTTCGCTGCCAATGCTAACATTCGCGATATACCTAGTATGTATATTTATTTTTTAGATCTTTAAAATTAAAAAAAAAGTAAAATTAATCAAAAGTAAAATTACCACAATATTAACAAAAACTGAAAAACAATTGCTAAATTGTGGTCGATAAAATTCCTATACAAAGTAACTTACATACTGTTCGGAGTTTTTAATAACCCCTTGATGAAGTTATTACTTTTGTTCAGTTTTACGATACAATTTTATGAACATTTTTACTTTATTAGCCGTCGCATACCGTAGAAAAGTTGGGTGATTTATTATCGGAGGATAGTAGAACGACATCACAATAATGTCGGAAACTAAATGTGAACTCGCCATAATTACGACCTTCCGGCATCGATCGTCGATCCCATAGTGAACGGTCTAAAATTTGGAGTTCAGAGTTCTAGTTCAGTGCATTACGTTACGTCAAAATAATTTATTTAGTGAGTATCATGTGTCACTAGATTCAAATTATTTAAATGACAAATGGTCAGCACTGGCTGTGTCACCGTTCTATGTTCTATCGTATAATACTGTCAATTATTTCAAAAGTATTTTTCTCACAAGCAAAATCCTAACTAGTGACAACAGACAGTTCTTCCCCCTATGTCATTCATAGTTCCGTGTGTTAAATAGTTCCATGTGTTAAATAGTTCCGAGTGTTAAATAGTTTCTGCTTAAGTTATCCAATGATCAACACTACTGGAATTCCTTTCGGTTTAAAATTGAACCGGGTGTACTAAAACTTAACGAAAGTATTAAAGTTAAGACTGTAATCCTGAATTACTACCGAGCACGTCTTTATACATTTTGTTCAAATTTAGATCGCGACATTGGTCGTTTGGAATGCGCACCGACATTTGTCAGGATAGTCCGGAAAAAGATTTGTCTGTCAAGACCATTTCCATCAAGTAGGCGCTTGGAAATAGCTAGAATTTATACCTACCTGCTAATTTGCTTGTGGATGCCGCTGGCTATTTAAGCGCCTCAGAGTAATCTGTCAATAATAATAGTGTTGATAAAAAATGTTGACCCGAGTAGGTAAATAACGAAATGGCTAACAGGCTTCGAAGATTAATTTTGACCTTTACCTTTCCCGAAGAAAAAGGAAAAGGTCAATACGGTAAGGTAATGTTATAATCATCAAGCTAATAGTTGAAATTTGTAGCGTAGACTTGAAAGTCGTGCGGAAGGATCTGGGAGCTAACCACATCATTATCTCAAGAAATCCCATATGATACCATCCCTTATGAAAATCTGATATTTTCTTCTTGCACTTCGAAATATTTTTTTCTACTCTCAAGGCGCTTCCTAATAAAAAGAAAGTAGTAGCACAATACCTGCCAGAGGTCCGACGAAGCCATCATGTGACAGAGCAATCATGTGGTAAGGGAGCGACCCAAGACGGCCCCAGTAATTATGGGACCTATGGCAAAGTCGTTTTGGTCGTCATTTACCAAGAGATCAAAGGCGTCGGACTACTGTACCTCTCCAGTAGGTACCTCCACATATTTAAGCTGAGTTCACATCAAAAGCGTTGTATTTCAAACTCAGCATTCCTTTCCAACGTTCACACATTTTTGTGCTATGCTGGCTGTTGTGAAGTGGATCAAGAATTTTTCTAATATTCTGTGGTAAAGAAAATCCGTCCGTTCTTTGGAATAGTATTAGAAATCACGTCATGCATTGCCAGCCACTTAGTATCGTGGCAACCCCCTGCCAGACACCCAAGACATATTAAAATTTAAGGGTGTTTGGCAGGGGGTTGCCATGCCACGACTGACTGTCTTAATCTATTACAAAAATTAAAATCTAACAATACAGCATGTAAACCTAGCTTTATTATTTTAATTTTGGGTAGCGCGGCTCAAAGTTAATTCCAGATCGAAGTTTTAACATTTTAACATCAAATTCGGAATGTTGTTCAGTAGTGTATATGTAAATAAACGATGCCCCGAATAGATTTGTGTACAAAATAGACGCGTATCAATGATTCTCTATTACGACTAAATATTTTTCGAGAGCAACGGTGCATGTGATTAAGGGATGGGACATTATCTGAGTCGCTTTTGTCCCCAATTGTCCTTGTTATGCGGTCTGTGGTCGGAATTCTTGCGCAAAGAATATTAAATTGGTTCTTATTAACTTTACCATAAGGTCCGCTTTTGTGTGACGTTTAATAAAACGTTGTATTGAATTACGCAAACCCAATACCGTTGCCTAGGCGAAAGCTGATCTCTTTTGGTGACATCTACTCGTACAGGAGTAAGGAACGTAAAGGATTATCGAATGACAATGTGCATTTTTTCATATTATGTGTGTATTCATTTTGATCCGAGGCTTTTGAGAATAGGATGCTATTAAATTGCGCATGAGTCCTTTGTCGTACCATATGGCATTTTCCAGCAGATGGCTCTTTTGTGAGGACTCCCGACTTAAGTAAGTAAACTAATAAACTCGAATTTACTTAAGGAGATATTAACTAGCTCATCGCCATTCTTGCGCATATTTTTTTTTTGAATAATTCATGATTTCAATAGGTAGGTAGGTACGCTCCAAGTACGCTTACATTTTTTGACTCAGAGTTAAAGGTCCTGTATCTATCTACTTATTTGATGTAAAGATCTTTTGAATTATTGAACACCATTCTCAACACAGGTTCTATCTATTGGAATACAGTTTTAAAATTCACATTACATTAAATCTTTAAAAGCTGTCATTAAACTTTAAGTTTATGTTTAATTGTTTCTGAGATGCATATCAACACATATCCGACTTGAAACTGGCAAATTTAATCAAAATCGAGTCAATAAGACTTGTCTTGAAAAAAGTCTTGAAAAAATCCGAGAAAACGTTTAGGAAAAGCCAAAGTAAATAAAATATTTTTACAAGTGCTTTCACAGGAATCTAACAATTAAAACTTTAATAAATGAGAAAAACGTAGTAGTTTTCACAACGCAAATACTATAGGTAAGTAGGTACCTACAACTTTTTTATGCCTTAATCAAGAACCATTTTTATTTTCTTCGATATTGCTAACTTGGAAAGTAAAGCTCGCTTAGTTTCTAAGGAAAACATCAGCACTTCTTTTCATTATCTTAGAACGCAAAACATAAATATTATGCTTGTGTAAAAGGAACACCTATTTTAATTAATACAAAAGGCGGGTGGATTTTCCGTAATTATCATAATTTATTGCATCATATTTTGTATCGTATTTTTGTTTCAATATAATTAACCGTTGTTAATTAAATAAATTATCTAGTTAAGCATGTCTATCAAGAGATACCTACCCAATAATTTATTTAATGATCGCAATCACATTTTATCCTTAGCTCGCCATCTTAAATTTTTTTTGCCGGCTTTTTATAATAATTATCAATATTATACTGTTAAAGTATTACTTACTTATTATTTATGTAAGTAGGTACATATTAAATAACTAGCTGACCCTGCGAACTTCGTTCCGCCTAACAGTCGATTCAAATTTTTTAATTTTTTTTTAAATCCCCACGATTTAGGACTTCAGTACTTTGCAGCATCAGGATTGAGGAGTTAGGATCCGAAGTTCAATGATGTAGCCTATGCTTGGTACCTAAAATAATTTTGCATCATCCGCAGTTCCTGAAACATTATAGTTTAGGAGTGCTGTACCCTACATCATCAGGGTTGAGGAGTTGAGACTTGAAGTCTGAGAATAAAGTCGTTGCTTGGTACCTACAATATGAATTCACTATGAACACTTCCTGAATCTTGATAACTCAGGCGGGCAGTAACCCTGCAGCATCAAGATTAAGGAGTTGAATCCAGAATTTTTTATGTGACCACCACGAAAACTTTTTTTGTTGATTTAAAAAAAAAAATTGCAAATCGGTCCAGAAACCTCGAAAAAATCGATGTAGAAAAAAGAACCACCTCCTTTTTGACAGTCGGTTGAAAACCGATTACCTTGAAATATTTACGGATCAATTTTTAAAATATCCCCTTTCTAACAAAAAAAGAATGAATGAAATCGGACTACGCGTTAATGAATTACAACTCAGTATACATTTTAACTTTCATCCCCTCTCCTACGGGAACCATGCTGAATTTCGGGATAAAAAGTATCCTATATTCTTCCTCATAGTATGACCTCAAATCGTACCAAGTTTCATTGGAATCCATTCAGTAGTTTCAGCGTGATGCGCGGCCGTGATACAGACAGACAGACAGACAGACAGACAGACAGACAGACAGACAGACAGACAGATAGACAGACAGACAGACAAAAATGAAAAAAAATTACAGTTTTGGGTTCAGTATCGATTATAGAGTGCCCTCGAAAAAAAATTTTCAAAATATCTTCAATGTACAGAATTTGACCTGTTACAGTTTTATTATAAGTATTGATTAAAACGATAAATCAAGCACTAATCGTCGGAGTGTGAAGACATGTTTGGGTTAGTATTTTTTTTCGATAAATTAGCTTTAAAGCTATTACAATTTCCTTCTTTTTCCATACTAATACAAGACAGGCGTGTTACATAACTTGTTATGTACATAATCTGGACTCACCATAACAATACAACCTGCTTCATCTGACCTTTTTGGTTACAAATTTCACAACTTTGAAGTACATTTGCGGTTTAGGAAATTCTACGCAAACGTACGAAAGTTTAACTAAATTTTATCCCCGATACTATCTGGGTTATCCCTTTCAAACAACTAACTTAAATTATAAAACGCTTTTATCCCTTTGCGTGTGTAATTTTACACACAATGTTATTTTATTAGTTACACATTAGTAAAATTACACTAAGTATGGTTCGTGAAATTGTTAGAGTTAATTTAATTAATAAATTAGATTATTTTGTTGCATTCCATTATTAAATGGGGATTGAAATAGCGCTGATAGCCTAGTGGTTAAGACGTCGGCCTAGTATTCGTGGGGTACGAGGTTCGATCCCGTTTACGCACGTCTAATTTTTCAGTTATGATCGTTTCAAGCAAGTAAATATTACTTGCTTTGACGGTGAGGAAAAACAAGATGATAAAAGCTGACGCGAGTATATCTGAGAGTTCTCCATAATGCTTTCAAAGTGTGCGAAGTCTGTCAATCCGCACTTAACCAGCGTGGTGGACTATGCATGGCCAACCCCTTCTCGTTCTGAGAGGAGACACGAGCTCAGTAGTGAGCCGGTGATGGGTTGTCGATGGTTATGATGATGATTTTCTTAAATGACTTTAAAAAGTTTTTAGTTGCACCTACTTAGATAATGTATTTTATAAATACAAGTGGCTGCGTGTAATAAAAGTAGGTAACTGCCGAGTTTCTTACTGACTCATCTCAGTATAGCTTCTTTCCGAACCGGTGGCAGTCATGCGACGTATCATAATTATTGTCACAAGTTGTCCTACGTTAAATAAAGTTGAGTTTGAGTTTGAAAAGCCGAAAACAGCGACTGAAGTCGGTAAAGCTTTTAGAAAGATAATAATACTAGCTAACGCCCGCGTCTGCGTGGAATTGGGTTTTTTAAAAATCCCGTGGGAACTCTTTGAGTTTCCGGGATAAAAAGTAGCCTATGTCACTCTCCAGATCCTTCTCTATACCCATGCAAAAAATCACGTCAACCCGTTGCACCGTTGCGACGTGATTGAAGGACAAACCACCAAACCAACAAACGAACACACTTTCGCATTTATAATAAATAGGTAAGGGTTAATTTTGTTTGTTCATGAACATACAAACTTACAATTTTTTTTGCCTTTTTATTACCTATATTTTATTCATTTTTATTTTTCTTTTTAACTTACTTTTAGCGACCCACCTTGGCTTTGCACCGGGCGCTTATTACAATTTTCGTGGGGATCTCTAATAAAAACAAAATTAAGTATAGCCTATGTTATTCAGGAAAAATGTTGCTTTCTACTGGTGAAAGAATTTACAAAATCGGTTCAATAGTTCCAGAGATTACTTCCTATAAACAAACTTAAAAAATTTACATCTTTATAAATAGACTATAGATATAGGTATGTATTTTAATTCGTGTTTAGAATTTGCAACTTAGTAACTTACTTGGTTTGACCTCCGCTGCAGTCTGCAGATGGCCTTACAGGTTGCCGGAGGTCAAAATGTACCGTAATATCACACGAGTAGTATTGGTCTTTGTAAAATATGAGTTAGAATAATAGGCAAGCACACCCTTGATAAATACTGGGAACATACACGATCGTAGGACAAGGTTAGTACAAATTGTTAATAGCAGGGTCCATACAAATGGGTCAATTTTCAAAAAAACCATTCGAAATTCAATTCGAAAATGTTTTCGAAATTCATTCGAAATTCAATTCAAAAACATAGTTTTGTTTGTTATTGGTTGGTGACTCAAAATGGTTAACGCCCACTGAGATTTTCGTCTCCGTCATATTTTGTAAGGACGTAGCATCATCATGATCAACTTATCGCCGGCTCACTACAGAGCACGGGTCTCCTCTCAGAGTGAGAAGGGTTTTGGCCATAGTCTACCACGCTGGCCAAGTGCGGATTGGCAGACTTCACACACCTTTGAGAACATTATGGAAAACTCTCAGGCATTCAGGTTTCCTCACGATGTTTTCCTTCACCGTTAAAGCAAGTGATATTTTAATTACTTAAAAACGCACATAACTCCGAAAAGTTAGAGGTGCGTGCCCGGGATCGAACCTCCGACCTCCGATTGGAAGGCGGACGTCCTAACCACTAGGCTACCACAGCTTCAAGGACGTAGCATAGAGAGCCCTATACCTACTTTCCTCGGATAGAGTATAGGACGAGTAGGTAACGACATCTAAACAATTTTAATCGACCGCGAGCTGTGTCTAATCTCGGCCGTATATCTAGCTTTATTCATGCGAGAGGCATAAATACATAGCTATCAGATAAAATCACGTGACACATCGTCCCTTACTCGCGCTGGGCTCGTAAAAACAAGTTTTCCCATTATTTCTATGCTGACCCGTCGGCTGTCGTTTTGATAAGGGTGACGTCGGGAATAACCGATGTTGATTTCGTTTTGATTTGTTCACACTGAGATAATAGCAGATTCATTGCCTTAAAGTAGGTTTCTACCTTCCGAGATGTAGTTATTGAGTTGAGTTATTGTAATCTGCCTGCCTCCAACCTAAAAGTGTGACCCCTGTAGCTTTCTAGGTTCAAGTAATTCAGTTTGCCCGCAACTGCGTTTGGGTATTAATCTCATTATATGTATAAAACCTTTAATTTTCTAAGTTCATTGTATAGCCCTACCTCTCTACTACCTGCCTGTCAGTCCTATCAAAATCGGTTCAGCTGTTTATTAAAACAAATTAGTTTCAATAAACTTAATTAGTAGATTAGTTTTAACAGACAGACCGGCGGATATAAAGACAGGCTGATAAAAAAAAATAGAAAAAGTTTTTCAAGAAAAATGTTTAGATGTAAGTAAGGGGCATAGACTACTCCTTAACCTAGAAAATCAAAGAGTTCCCATGGGATTTTGAAAACATAAATCCACGTGGACGAAGTCGCTGGCTAATATTAAATTGTAACAAGTTATCACTCAAAAAAGTACCTACTTACAGTACAACGTATTGTCGGTTTCAACGACAGAGACAATGCTCTACAAATCTGCTACCTCCTTCTAAAGGTCGATGTACATTACTTTCTGCCGCGTACTGTACCTACTTACACTCAATGCTCAGGTGAGATAGCGGTCAATCGCAAACCTGTCATCTATAAAAAGAGAGTAGCAAATCAAGTTATGTAGTTCCATGTTAGTCCCTATAGGAAGATTCGCGACGGTGCAATGCAAAATACGTGTAATTCAACAAAGCAACAATGGTATGCAGTTCTCTGCTAACGGTATTTGGCTGATGTTATGATCCTTTTTGAAATCACACTGTGGCTAATAGGGTCTTGGAGTCTTGGTCTTGTAGTAATAAAATGATGTGATTTTTAGGGTTCCGTACCTCAAAAGGAAAAACGGAACCCTTATAGGATCACTTTGTTGTCTGTCTGTCTGTCAAGAAACCTACAGGGTACTTCCCGTTGACCTAGAAACATGAAATTTGGCAGGTAGGTAGATCTTATAGCTGACATTTGGGGAAAAATCTGAAAACCGTGAATTTAGGGTTAGATCACACAAAAAAAATTGTGGTCATGAACTAATAATTAGTATTTTCAATTTTCGAAGTAAGTAACTATATCAAGTGGGATATCATATGAAAAGTCTTCACTTGTGCATTCTAAAACAGATTTTTATTTATTTTTATGCATCATAGTTTTTGAATTATCTTGCAAAATGTCGAAGAAATACGACTGTAGTACGGAACCCTCAATGCGCGAGCCTGACTCGCACATGGCCGGTTTTTTTGTATAGTGGTAGTTTATGGGGCTAGAATTCATTATTAGGGAGAATAATTAAAAAAAACAACCAATTTTTAAAATACCAATTCGAAATATTTCTCGAGGAGGTATACCTACCAACATTTTTTGGATTTTCATATTGCATGTTCAGTAACTTGTTTTTTTTAACATTTTATTAAGTAGGTATGCCCCAACAACGCGGTTGGGATTATATAAAAGTGCTAAATTTTAATTTTACAGCCCTTATACTTAGTTTATTTTTTAAATGGCAATGATACACATACAGACGGACAGATGGAAAGATGGACTGGATGAAAATATTATAAGGGTTCTTAGTTTTACTACAGAACCTATAAAATGTAATGAATTTACTTTATCAGCAAAGAAAAGACATGTAATTTATTTGATTAAGCCAAAATTAGTATCTCGAGTCCCATTCCAAGAGTCTAAGCTAACCTATCTCTAAAAAGATCGTAGGTAGGTAAGTCTCTCTAAAGTAACTACATTTGTCACCGTGATTGCCACTTTGCTGTATCGAGTAAACTTTCTTTACAAGTCTTTAGTTTGTACAAAGTCGCGAAATGCATAGGTACAATGGAAAATTTTAGATGTGAAAATATCTCCACTCATATTGTGTTAAATAACGATCTTGTTAAGTCGCGGTTTTTCTTTTTATTATCCTCTTTAATAATGAATAATTCTAGTCCCATAATAGGGTCTTGGACTGTAGTAATAAAATGAAGTGATAGTTTATGGGGCTAGAATTTATTATTAAAGAGAATAATTTTAAAAAAATCAAGATTTTTATTTATTTTTAGGGTTCCGTACCTCAAAAGGAAAAACGGAACCCTTATAGGAACACTTTGTTGTCTGTCTGTCTGTCTGTCAAGAAACCTACAGGGTAGGTACTTCCCGTTGACCTAGAATCATGAAATTTGGAAGGTAGGTAGATCTTATAGCTGACATTTGGGGAAAAATCTGAAAACCGTGAATTTAGGGTTAGATCACACAAAAAAAATTAAATTGTGGTCATGAACTAATAATTAGTATTTTCAACTTTCGAAGTGACTATATCAAGTAGGGTATCATATGAAAGGTCTTTACCTGTACATTCTAAAACAGATTTTTATTTATTTTTATGCATCATAGTTTTTGAATTATCGTGCAAAATGTCGAAAAAATACGACTGTAGTACGGAACCCTCATTGCGCGAGCCTGACTCGCACTTGGCCGGTTTTTAACATGAACGTCACGCTGCACTGTACGAAAGATGAATAATGACGTCACAATCCGTAAACGACAATTTTTTAACATAAAATAGGGTTAGATAAGGTTGCATGGCAGCGATCTGTATTGTATTCAGCATCCTATAAGGTAATATACTTAATACTTACATTGCTCACCTCTGTATTATACCTACAATCTACATATTATATTTATCTACCTACATAATTGTGTATCTAATGTTTGTGATATTTCGTTTTTTAATAAGAACAGCAACTACTGAGTTTTTTCGGCTCTTATCAGTAGAATCTTCTTTCCGAAATAGTGGAAGAATGTTGAAATCCTAATCCTAATATCCTAATATTCCTAATATAATTTATAATAATATAATATTATAAATGTGAAAGTGTGGATGTTTGGGTGTTTGGATGTTTGGATGTTTGGATATTTGGATGTTTGTTACTCAATTACGCAAAAATAGCACAACGGATTTTGACGAAATTTGGAATGGAGATCGATTATACCCTGGATTAACACATAGGCTACTTTTTGTCATGGAAAATCAAAGAGTTCACGCGGGATTTTGAAAAACGTAAATCCACGCGGACGAAGTCGCGGGCATCAGCTAGTAATACCATATAATATCAAAGTGGCATAAGTAATCCTACTTGAAACAATAAATAATTAATAGGTACTACATTTCATATCTCCATCTTCTCGTATTTGTAATTAGCACTGCAGTACTTTCTAGATCTTTAACTATATCCACGTAAAAAATCACGTCGAGCCGTTGCTCCGTTGTGGCGTGATTGAAGGACAAACAAACAAACCAACACTCTTTCGCGTTTATAATATGAGTAGTGACTTAAGGTAGTGCTAGAAGTAGGTACCTAGTACCTACCATAACAGTGCAATAGGTGAGATCGTGGTGAGATGAAGACCATAAATTATATTTTTATTTTCATCCTTGAGCTTTGGATGGCTTAGTCCAGTAATGAACTAATCGAGTATATATTGCATGTTTGATATTCTACTAGATGTTGCTATGAACACTATTCGCAGATAGAATATAGACGCAATTTCGATTGCCATTTGCCTGGAATTGTTTCAAAGTCCTTTGACATGAAAACTGTTTCGTTTTCGTGTCAAAGGCCTTATGGAATAATTAAGTTTATGCTACATAGAGTAAGATCATAGCACAGAACCAATACTGATAGGATGATCTCATCTATTCGGAGTGTGTTTTAGAGAAATAGCCTCTATAGTCTATACCGATTTTTGTAACTGCTGAGACCTATTAAACTATATTTCTCAGTGTTTTTTTAACGTTTTATATAAATAATATGGTATATTTAATTTTCTTTATCATAAGTTTGTATTTCAATTAAATACCTACATAATAAAATTAAGATAAATGGCCAAGTAAAAATAAAACAAAAACAAATAAAAATTCGAAATGTTTATATTTCAGTTTTCTTTTGATAGAATTTTCTTTCGCAATATTTACAAATATTTACAAAAACAAATTATATTATATACAGTCTCTTATTATAAAATTTTAATTAACAGATTTATTAAATGCATTAAAATTTGTACACGTTTATAAGTTTATAACTTTGGCATTATTATAATTTAAGGTGAAATATAATATAATATTTTCATGATTAATTAATAAAGTTGTCATGTAGGTAGTATTTGAATAGTTTACAACAACCTATCAAGATCCTATCTATTTATAAATTACTATCGCAGAAATTAGGAATTGCATCCATAAATTAATTTTTATATAACTAACGTCCTAATGTACATATATAAGTAAATGCAAGTTTATGGCGTTCCATATTATAAAAAAATACAATTATGGAACAACTTAACATAATAATTATCACTGTGTTTGGACTAATACGCTTAAGCGTCGCAGATTGAGAATTACCTGCGTTGAAGCATACGCTACGCCCAAAGCTGCGCGTGCGGCGGCATTCGGTGCGGGTGTTGATCGCGCATGTGCACGCCGGCCGGCACGCCGAGCCTGTCGGCCAGGCCGTCGCCCAGCAAGGGCGGCAGCTTGCCGGGCGGAGGCGGAGGGGGCGGCGCCGGCGCCCGCCCGGCACCCACCGGCGACACTGACGCGTAAATATTCACTGTCGAACGGTGGTATTGACACTTCCGTAAGTCCGGCATGGCGAACCTTAGTTTTTGCCAAAACTGCCTATCACCCCACTCGACACACGTATTCGCTTTCAAACACAACCTCAACTCCGGATCGATGTCTCTATTCGGCAAGTCGCCTAACAATATTATTATCAGTCTTCTTCGTCTCTCTTTTAATACTTCGTGGAGTGCCGTCTTGAATTCAAATCGGCACCATTCGTTGTTGATAAAGTTTTTAGATAGGACTATTATGGTCCTCTTAGATGATTCTACGGCCTCTATAATTGTATCCGCGACGTAGGCCGAGGCGTTAAAGTCTCGGTAATGTAGGCAGAGCCGGAAACTCGGGTCCGTTGATTCTAGGCCGGGCGCTAACATCTGAGCGACGAATGCCTCGTCTTTTACGCTATAACTGATGTAGGCGTCAAATAGCCTATCTTTGTCGGCTTCATCGTCAAATGCGGTGCTTTTATAGCACATTCTGAATCCGCAATGATAGTAAACCCAAACTCGTAGTTCTCGTCTCCAGTAAAATATACCACAGATAAGTACTGAGCTTACAACGAATATAAAAAGTGATATTAGGAGTAATGGAAGATAATCGTTGATAACTTGATTTTCTATTATTGAGGAACTTCCACCAACGTGACTTGTACATATAGTTGAGTTAAAATCGGCCATTAGGGGTCCAACTGCGTTTGTAACATTATCGAATATACAAGTGATTTTATCGGAGTCTTCCACCTTGCCGACATTATTTCTAAACCAATTTCGGAATTTGTGCATATATTGACAGTCGCAAGACCACGGATTGCGAGAGAGGCTTATCTCTACCAAATATGGATTCATCGTGAATTGCCACACAGCAAAACTGTAAATGTTATTGCCTTCTAAGCGCAGTACTTCTAAATGCCGCAGCTCCATGAACGTTCGATTGTCGATATAATGTATTTTATTGTCTTGCAGATGTAATTCACGCAAATTTTCCAAAGGAGATAATTCGAAACCTAACAACTCCTTGATATTGTTCTTTTCTAAGTGCAACACAGTTAAGCGTTTTAGTCCACTAAACGTATTATTATACAATGCATCGATATTTGAGCTATTCGCGTACAATATTTTTAAATTTTTACGTCCAATAAAAGCATGACTCGTTAAACCACCAAAATTGTTACCGTCTAAATATAGTTCAGTAGCGTCCATAGGAATAGTGTTGGGTATTTCAGAATAACCAGCAGCAGAACAGTCCACAATATTCGCCGACCACGGTTGGTCGTGATAGCACGTACAGTTCGATGGGCACGTCATTTCACAATCACAAGCGTCAAAATCACAACAATGGCACAACGTAAAGCAGTGCGTTTTATATGTACACAAAAACTGGGATGATTCCGCTTCAATGAGCGGAATATAAGTCCTTTCACGATTGTAGAGTAACTTGCAATATATGCTTTCCAAGTCCATTACTCGAGGGTGTTGTCTTAGATGATCGAGTTTGTTTATGCGCTGTAACCATTCCATTGTACAGTCGCACTGGAAAGGATTTCCACCAATATAAAATTCGGGTAACGGCCGGCCTGGATCAACGGGAGTTAACCGAAGCGCATTGAGATCCATACTAGTTATCTGATTTGCATACAAATCGACTCTCGTTAAATTGGTTTTTCCAACAAAAGTTTGAGCTTCAACTTGCGTAATTTGATTATCATTCAGGAACAGAAGCTCGATACTGCTGGGTATAGAGAAAGTGGTTATTTTTAACATTTTGTTGAAACTTGCGTCTAACGTCTGTAGACGAAGTTCTTTATCCAAACGATAGTTGTTGCTCAATTCTTTGATGTTGTTGCCGTGAACATCTAGCCATTGAAGTCCCGCGGGGATCACAGCGTAATCAAACCATGCTATTTGGTTATCTGACACGTTTAACCACAACAGAGAGGGTATATTTACAAAGAGGCCCTGAATATCAGTGAGCTGGTTAGCATCCAATCTTACGGCTTGTAAATTTGATAATGTTTCCAAAGCGTTCATGTCTATGTGTCTTAATTTATTTCGGGCCAAGTTTAAAATTTGTAACGATGGCAGGTCGGAAAATACGTCTTTGCTTATATTTTCTATTTTATTGCCAATAAGTCGTAATCCATATACATTATGTAGCCCAACAAAGCCTGGTTCTTCCAACGAAGTAATCTGGTTTTCACCAAGATCAAGTGTTCTTAGTAAGCGCATATTTCGCAGCGCAATGGGCACTTTCTTTAAACGATTTCCATTCAAATTCAAATCTTGCAAAGAGGAAGTATTCCGAAATGCTTCGGGATGAAGTTCTTCGAGGTGGTTATTATCTACAGATAGTAGAGATAGTACATATAAACCATTTAAAGCATATGCGTCAATGTGTGATATTTTATTATACGACAAAATCAGCGTATGCAAATTGTTCATTGGTGCGAATGTATCAGCTGCAATGGATTCCAACTGATTATGCTGTACATTTAATATTTGAAGAGTATAGAGATCTTTAAATATTCTGGGGTCAAGCTTTGTCAATCGATTATTGGATAAATTAAGAAGGACCATTCTTATTAGACCCGTGAATGTATTCTCATTGATCCATGTACTCGTTAGGTGGTTATTAGATAAATCCAAAGCTAGCAGTTGGTCTAAATTTGCAAAAAGACTCGGTGAAAGCACGCTTATTGAATTATTTTGTAAGTATATTTCTTTAATAACTGGTCGGCTATCTCTAAATAGATCTTGTGGAAGAGCCACAATTTTATTGTTGGAGAGATCTATAATTTGTAATTGTTTCAATCCTGACAGTCCTTTATCAGCCACCATAGATATTTCATTATCATGGATGTGTAGCTCCTTGAGTCTTCGGAGAGCCATAAAACCATTTTCTGGCATCAGTACAAATTGGTTACTGGAAGCATCTAAAACTTCGATATCCAGGGAACATGAAGAGTGTGGCAAAGATGATGCTGATGGAGAAGGCCCGTCGTGTTCACTGATTAGAGCTTGATGCATAGCTCGTTCTCTAAATCCAAGGTCACTAACATCTTGAAGTCTATTCGAGGACACATTTAAATACACTAAATTAGTAAGTGGGCAAAACAAGTTTTCAGGGAACGACCAAATATTATTAAAACTCAAGTCTAACTTTTCCAACTGTCGAACAGCCGTAAAGCTTTCCGATGCTATCTCTAAACTCATAGCGGCCCACTCGGTGTTTTTCGTTCTGATCGTTAAATTTCGGAGGTCTCTCAATCCGGATAGAACTCCAGGCGGCCATCTTCCAATTTTACAGTTATCCAAAACAAGTTCACGTAGTTTAACCAAATGCGCGAAACTACGATCGTCTAATGAACTTTTGTACATCATTTCTTCATTGCACTCTATACGCAAAGAAGTTGTGTGTTCGGATGGAATGACACTAAAATTTGTAGTATCAAATTCACTGTTTATAGTGCGAAGTTTACATGTGAGTGAAACCTCGTGAGCATCATTTGGTCCTCTTAGCCACCACTGGCAATCATCGGGAGCTTCGTATTTCAGTGGTAACGAGCTCTGATCGGCAACATTAAGTCCGATGACAAACCAAAATATGATCTGGTTAAAGATTGTGTTTCTAGTAGAGTTATGTTGAAGAGCCATATTTAACGAAATTATATATCAAGGAAGAAGGAAAACATAGCACGGGAGGCTCAGTGTCATGTTTTTTCCGTCGGCATTCGTGTTGCGGCCCCTTGCCGGATGTAAAGAATCCATCAATTTATGAACCAATTTCGATATTAGCTCAACAAATAGTCCTATTTATTGCGACACACATGATGTAGAGTATTTTTATTCACAATCTCATTTATGTCCTTATATAATAATTATGTAAACAAAAATTTGTCACAATTGTCCACACTTTCTTTAAATGTCCAGAAAAACTTTTAACGAATGCTATTTAACTTATAACTTGATTCATAAAATTAATTCACAGTCTTTTTTGTTTGAAATCGGGTATCTTCATTTCAGATCGCGTATTGATAATCGTATTTTACTGTAACGTTCGTCCGAGCAAAGCGTCGAGTGGCGCGCCCGTGCCTCGACGCTGCGTAGAGTCAACTAAATGTGAGTAGAGCAGAGCAGAGGCATTGCAGTCGCGTAGAATATACGCTCATCTGGAGGGGGTGGGGTGCGGGGTGAGATGAGCCGAGTGGTGGCGAATGTTCACGAGGAGTTATTACAATAAATTATTTTTTACGGAGCTTTAAGAAATCGGTTGCGCGTATTTCGACCACGGACTTTGAATGAACGTAGGTACCTACGATCAGCTGCTTAGGGAACTTTTCTGAAATTCTTGAAATTATTTAGGTATCCAAAATAACAACACGATCTTTATTATTATCTTACATTGTATAGGTATTCTATTATAATAATTATAAGAGCTTTCTAATTACTGCAATTCAGACATAGTAAATTATATTGGACATAAAATGAAAAAATAATCATTCTTTGTAAAAGTAATATTATCATCCTAGGTAGGTACCTATTGACAGACTAGGTAGGAATTTATTTTTATAGCAAAGTGAAACTAACTAGACCTGCAAATTGAAATATAATAATAATTAATCGAAGCAATTTCCACAGTTTGTTTTATTTATAGGTAAGTACCGATTTAATTTTAAAACGGATGTGATTTTACATCATAAGGCAGGGAAACCTTCTAAGGGAAATATTTTGCATAATATTCTGCTCTCACGATGCTTAAAGCCATACGAAAGTTTTGTAATTTGAGCATACCGATTTTATTATCTTTGCCTACTTTTATAACACCAAAGTTTGCTAAGTCACTATTTATAATCATTTTTATTGCAGGTAGAGAAACGAATTTTTGGATTAATTAGAGGTAATAACGTACTGACATGAACCTATTACATTTGGTAAAATTCTTAATTTTACCACACTTTTACACTTTTACACCGAGGAAAAATTATTTTTTGTGTGAAACGTGCATTTATTTTCACATCTGGCTAGATAATAATGCATTTTATTTCTTGCAGTCATTTTTTGAAGATTATGTACCTAATTAAAACCTAACTTGTATTAAATTTTGAAATGAGCTAATTTCTATACGGAAAAATTGCAACCAAAACTTAAAAAAAGTAACTAAAGAATAAACTGGCTTGACTGACGTCGACTCAATAATGGGATATACTCATAACTTAGGAAAATACTAAAACGCTTATGGATTTAGACAAAATTTTAACGGGATAAAAAATTAAGCTTTCAAATCCTTTCACTTACAATGCGTAGAAATAGAAATTTTACACCAGGTGAGTAAATCTGGGGAAGCAACAAAGGAGCTCCTTTGACGAAGAACGAGATTAAAAATCAACCCTTTTATAATTCGAATGGCGAAATTAAAAAGCAACTATGGTATAAAAGTATTAAGAGCTTAAGGTAACAAAAGAGTTCTGTTCACGCTTCGCAGACCACACTGGTTGTCAGACGACGGAAGATATCATTTTAATCCTTTTAGTTAAGTTGACTATGAAAAGATAGACGTCTTTGCGGCATTGGTGTTTTTCTTTTACCCCGGCTGATGGTTATTCTTGATGGAAAAGAATTAATTTTAAAGTTAAATAGGATGATTAATGAGATACTTTGTTGCTGCTTTTTAGTTTTTTTAGCTATAATAGCGTAAACAGTGTCATGACTAGCAAGCTTCAAAGATATAAAAAGTCCAAAGTCTTACTCAGTGGCATTTTTCATAATTTTAGTTTTCGTCGCTCTAGAATCTTGAGCTTTTAGTTTAACTATCTTACCATCTAATGACTAGATGGTAAACTAGTTTTAAAATGAAAGGAGTAAGTATCTAAATCATAAATATCACAAAAACAATTAACATAACTTTACCACATTCTCCGAATTGATTTCTACCACTGGTACTGCCACGGTCTTGCGCCGCCTCAAGACCGTGGCGTGTGGAAGTCCTTTCAAGAGACATAGGTCCAGCAGTGGACGTCTATCGGTTGATGATGATGATGATGACTGGTAGTGCTGGAGACTGGAGAGGCAAACATTTCTTTGACATAATATTATTCATTCAAAGAACTCTGTCAATGAAATGTTGAATTAAACTCACTTAACTAAATGTTGAACTCTTTAATTCTCCGGGATAAAAAGTAGCCTATGTCCTTCTCCGGGATGTAAGCTAACTCTGTACCAAATTTCATCAAAATCGGTTGGACTGTTGGGCCGTGAAAAGCTAGCACACAGACAGACACACTTTCACATTTGTAATATAAGATGGATTGTTTGAAGAAAAATTCAGATGCACAGTGCACTTAATATAACTATGTGAATCGGTACCTATTAAAATATACACAAAAAGTAATATAGTAAAACTTTAGAGAACATCTCAATTTTTATATCTTATCGATTCAGCTTGTAAATATTAAAAAAAAGATTTATTTGTAACAAACCACACTGCTAAGTAAAAAACACAAAAAACAGTAATATATTTCATATCCAATACGGTTATTGGAAAAATGGCTTTGAAAAGCGTTAAATGTATAATACTCGTATAAATTACTGCCCAATTGCTATTCTTTCCATTATACGTTATAATTTATTATGCCAGCGTTAAATTTAGTTATATATTATTTTAATATTAAAATTAGATAGCATATAATCACATATAATATATTATTATGGTATGGGGCTTGATTACCATAACACATGTTTATGTCTTAGGAAACACATCATTCATTCTAAAGAAAGACACAAAAACTGTGATGACGTAATAACAGCTTCAATTTATGTTTTCAGAACACGTGTTACAGTTTGTTGTTTCACAAAACACATCATATTTAACTATCAGCTGTTGAAGAATTTACACTTGAAACTTAAAAAATGTGTGATTGTAAATACTAACTAGTGAAGCCTAGCGCACGTTAAGAATTTATAATGATGTTTTTCAGTTTTAAACATTATTCCTACCAAAATCCCTATTACATAATATTATGTAGATATTCGTTTTAGACAAAACTTTATTTTAGCTGCTAGCGATAATTTTCAAAATGTTTACGAACTAATAGCTATTATGTATTGGCGAATGCGTAGCACGAAACAAACTAAATAGACCAATTTGTGACCATAAATTTTAAATGACTCAAAATATTCGATCACAAAGCCCCTTTGGGGTGATTAAAATTTTAGAATTTTTATTTTTATTTAGTTCATGAAAATTCGTGTCGCTTTTTATTTACATAAGCTAACATTTTTGCAGGTTCTGAAGATTAATAGAATTAATTTATGTAATTATCCTGTTGAATCCACAATGTCATTCTTTTTTTTCCCCACTTCGGCAAAGCCAAAAGGAAAGGTTATGAGTTTATATGACGTATGTATGTACGAATGTTTTTCAAAAGGCACAATTTTTAAAAAGACCTTTTAAAACAAATAAATCATTTCATTTCATTTCATTAAAAAAAATTGTATCTATGTGTGTTCCACCGTAGAGCCCAAACTACTGAGCTTATTTTGAGGTATCAATCAATTTGTTATTATAGTCCAGAAGACATAGGCAACAAGTTATACGAATAAAATTAATATGACAGATGTTACATCCAAAAAAGTAGGAAGTCTCTGAATTTTTTAGTTATCGTATCGAGTGAGATATCAAATGAAAGAGGAGAAAATTCTGAGTTCAAAAATATAAATATAGTACAATACTAAAATACACCGAGCGACAGAAAAACCATTTTACTTACTATGGGTATTCAACAAGCACATCTATTGATAGTTCTCGGGTAGTAGTCCGGTTTTAGTGCTATCTTTAAGTTTAACTTTATCTTGTTTCTTTAATTTTTAATGAAAATATATTATATTTGCATACTTATTGAGTATTGTTATTAATTTTGTACTTCAGACTTTACATTAGATTCCTTTTGATTTTTGATTCCTATAAATTACGTTTCAAATAATTTAGACAAATCCCATTTCATTCCTAGAAATTTAGCTTTAAACAAAATCCGTTTATTTACTGATGTTCTCTATTTTCAAAGATAAAAGCCGCTTTGAGACGTACAATGTTCGTATAATATTAAAATATTTTTTGCTTATTCTATTTAGAGTTATCGTAATCAACTCTTGGTGCTCGGGGCCATAGAAACGTTACGAATTTGCAGAGCATAAATTCGTTAAGGTGATGAACGAGGCAGATGATTTGTATAAGATTATCTCAATGTTTTATCTAGAACTGCCAAATTTTGTTAAGGTTAGTTTTGGTCACGCACGAAAGTCTGACTCGATTGAGACGTACACGGTACGACTCGAACACAAAATACTGTCAAATAACGTTGACATTGTGGCGAATTCTGTTATACAAAATCTCTGAACGAAACTAAAATGACAAGTATAAATCTAGTGCTTCTTTTTTCGCTAGCATTACGAAAGAGACAGAAACACTAAAAGAGTAAAGTTTAAAGATACTGTATAGTAGATAAAACTATATTTACGGGTGAGTAAGTACTACTGTTGAGTAAGTAATCGAAAGGTGTCGGTTTAAATATGTATCCTACTATGATTATCTGTATGTGTGCGATGGTGCCTGATCGCATAGACTAACGTCTAACGTCTTTCATTAAAGCAGTGTACAATACGCGGCAGAAAGTAATGTACATCAACCTTTAGAAGGAGATAGCAGATTTGTAGAGCATTGTCTCTCTCGTTGAGACCGACAAAACGTCATATAGGTACGAGTAACAGAGACAACACTCTACAAAGCCGAAATGTCATTCTAATGGCCGATGTACATTACTTTCTGCCGCGTAATGTAACTACAGCTACCGCGCGTATCACTTGTGTTCCCTGAAGTAACAAAAGGTTGATACCTATGCTTCAAATTCTTTTACTTAGATAAAGATAACTTTATCTCATGTAGATATTGAATGATGAGTGTTCTGACTGTACCATAAATGTCATTTTATCACGGAGTAAAATTATTACTAAAATTGTTTTCATAAAATGAATACGTTTCATAAGGCTTTTAAAAACTGTAAATTTTAGTTCATTAATTGTGAATTATGCTACTTTCTAATCTCATTATCTACGGTAATTTACAATCTTATATCACAATACAGTAAGAAGTAATATAATTATCATACAAAACACCTACTATCATTATTCAACTTTAATTTTGTATTTACATGTCATAGGCATCGAAAACGAACCTTAAATTATAACTAAAACAGATCCCTTATACAAAAATGATTTTAAGATACGGACAGACTTCACATACATTTACATAGTTATAGATAGTCATAAAACATAACGTGTAAAATATTCACCCCAAGTTTTTGTGTCCCCTATGTTTTAGGGGGAGGATAAAATGTGAATTTTTATAAAGGTATCTTGAAAAATTGAAAATTGAATATTAAACAGGATTTAGTATACCTAGGAATACTACATACTTTTTACCTACTAGAAAACAAAAACAAAAACCAGTCAATTGCAAGTCAGACTCACACACAAAGGTTGCGTACAAGGTTATGTATTTTTTAATTTTCAGTTTTTATTATTTGTTGTTATAGCAACATCAAAAATACACACCGTGAACATTTCTACTCTCTACCTATTACGATTAATGAGATACAGCCCATTAACAGACAGACAGACGGACAGCGGAAAGTCCCATTGACACCTTACGGGTACGGAACCCTAAAAAGACAGCGGGCTGTAACAAACTGACAGACTCAAATATTTCTAACCAGAAGCTTCGTACTGCGTAATTCGTAAGGTAAGTATGACTTAATTATAAACTAGATGATGCCCACGACTTCATTCGCGTGGACTTGGGTTTTTAAAAATCCTCTGGGAACTCTGATTTCAGGGATTAAGAGTATTCCATGTTCGTTTCCATGATGCAAGTCTGTACCAAATATCATGTACCTACTTAGAATATGATACCAGCGACTTCATCCACGTGGATTTAGATTTTTAAGAATCCCATCGGGACTTCTTGATATTCCAAGACAAAAAATAGCTTATTTTCGTCCCCGGGGTGAAAGCTATCCGTGTTCTTACTACCTTTCATCAAAATTGGTTAGGGATGGGCCGTGAAGAGATAGACAGACATACCTTCGCATTTATGATGGATGTAGTATGGATTCCCAAAGTAAATAGTCAAAGTTTCTAACATTTTATCGGATAATGTCATAATTCATCGAATTAAATCATACAATACAATGAATAGAGCTCATAAATCTACCGTAAAAATCAAAACTTCCTACAGATTAAGGAAACATGCTTAGGAAATGGAAACACTTCCTTCTTACCTTTTTTATGTACCTACCTAATGTGTTGACATTCACGGCTACCAATATTCTTCCCATAACAATAACCCAAACCCCAGTTTGGTAAACACGGCACCCAATATGGAATTCCATATAACTTAGACAGCGTATAAAATCAAAAAATATGAACCTTGACAGATCGCGTGAACTAAATTAATATCCTTGAAATGCAATCAAAGCAATTAATGAATCTTTCTTAGCCTGCAGACATTGTGCATCTTGTTTACTCTAGAGGTTTAGTTCTATACCAATCTCGCTCATAAAATGGCCATGTGACAAGGGTTGGCTCGCAATAATTCACTGGCTATGTTTGGAGGCACCCACGCTCAGGTAGCTAGGCATTATCACTATCAAGGCGTTGTTCATAATTTAAAAAAGGGTCTACTAAAAATCTTCAGGACAAAATATGGAGTAACCATTTTATTAAAAAACATTTATTAATCCATCGTATAATTTGGCTACAATTAAGGCAAGTACAATACGCGGCCTTAAGTACATGTAATGTACATCGGCCTTTAGAATGACATTTCGGCTTTGTAGAGCGTTGTCTCTGTCACTCATACCTATATGACGTTTTGTCGGTCTCAACGACAGAGGCAGTGCTCTACAAATCTGCTATCTCCTTCTAAAGATCGATGTACATTACTTTCTGCCGCGTACTGTATATAAGGTGCAAATTTTTGAAGTGCAAACTTCTTTAAGAACATTGGGTAATTTTGGGATCAGTAAAAATTGCAACTTCGCCTCGCCGAATAATGCTAATGTTATAAGGTCTAGTTTTTTTATATTTTCTTTGGAATAGTATTAGAAATCATGTCATGTATTGCCATTGCCAACCACTTAGTAGATATAGTGGCAAACCACTGCCAGACACCCTTAAACTTTTAAAGTTTGGCTTGCGACGACACTGAGTAGGTAGTAGTTAGTAGTACTATTGAACTGATACGGTACGTCGCGCTGCGGTGCGGTGCATTGCGGTGCGTTGCGGTGCGGAGCGCCTCGGAGCGATGTGGTGCGCTGCGCTGTGCTGCCATGCGGTGCGCAGCAATGCGGTGCGCTGCACTGAGGTGCAATGCGGTACGGTCCGGTGCGGTACGATGTGGCAAGTTGCGGTGGGGCACGGTGCGGTGCGCTGCTATACGCTGTGGTGCGCTGCGTTGTGATGCGTTGCATTGCAGTACGGTGCATTACGGTGCGGTGCGGTGTGGTGCGATGCAGTGCGGTGCGCTGCGGTGTGGCGCACGGATGACGCAACGCAGCATGTGAGCAAGTACCTAAATATCGAAATTAGGCGTGCGACATTGCCTGCTCTTGGAAATTTATAAAACACTTGCTGATGCCCGCGACTTCGTACGCGTGGATTTAGGTTTTTAAAGATCTCGTGGGAACTCTTTGATTTTCCGGGATTAAAAGTAGCCTATGTCACTCTCCAGATTTTAAACTATACCCATGCAAACAATCACGGCGATCTGTTGCTCCGTTGTGACGTAATTGAAGGACAAACCAACAAACAAACACACTTTCGCATTTGTAACATGGGTAGGGATTCATATTCCATCTATATATTTTTACAACTAAGCGTCTCTATGGGTCTTTGTCAAATTTTTCGAATGAAACTATGAAACAGATAAAAAATAAGCCGCTCACAGCAAAGCTGCGAGACAAAATAAAAAACTAACAATCTGGAAAAAGATAAAGCGCTTCGATTTTAGTCCTTTTTGCGATATGCCATCTTTTGTGCCAATTATGAGACTGTTTTTAAATTTTTTGAATCGCTTTGTGCTAAAAATATGAACGATAGGTGGGAACTTAATATGATAGAGCCAGAAGACTACTATAATCCGCGACAGGTCAAGATGGCATTCTATACATATATATCGCGTTCTATACATCTAATTTTAGTTTATAAAATGTTAGAGAAAATCAAAATTTAAAAATATTTATTTCATGTGGGCGCCATGCCCATCACTTTTACATGTCAAGATTTCAAAAATAACCTTATCATAAGTGAGAAGCTGGCCAACAAAACGGTGCCTATTGCTTACACTTCTGATAGATTTTTTTTTCTTTGATCCGGAATCGTTTGGCCCACTAAATACAAATTTGAACTCATTACCAAGCAAAACAACCTAAAACTGTTCCTACTGAAACTGAGTCCAGAGTTCATTATTTCGATCACTGAATACAAACTTGGACTCGTTTTCAAGCAAAATTGCCTTAAACTAGGCCTAAAAAGCTAGCCAAAATTGAGTCCAAAGTTCGTGTAGTAAAATAGAGTCCTGATTTCGATCAAATTGATACAATTACAGTAAAGTTTAAGCAGTTTTCATTCGGTATTTTACTCCTCCTCTAAAATTTAATTTCACGCCATTGTACAATTTTGTTAGCCAGCTCATCAAGTGTTAGATATTCGTATTTTAGTCACATACCTACCTAAATAATGGAAAGCCAAAGGCCGACAAAGTTTAAATTAGCATTTGTAAGCCCTTTTAATAACTTCAACGAAATCTGACGTTGTTTACCTTTACGATCAAATCCCTAATTAGCATAAAATGTTTCTAGTTATTTACTAAGAACCACATTGTATACATTTGTATAACATAATACTTCAGCTGTACAAGTTATAACTTCGTAGACGTTTTAAGTTCTTCGTAGATTGCCTAGTTCAAATTTGTTTTGATTATATTGACCTTTATTCATTCTAAATAACATTTTCAGTTTACTATTTTTAGGTATTTAAAAACATTTTTAGAGTAGGTAAGTACTTCTCTTTGTAAAATTGAGCTTTACAATAAAATACTTAATATAATAAAATAATCTAAAGTCTCAACTAGTAGATACAAACTATACCAACTATGTCTACTAATACTTAAAAGTTAAAATGGATGAATACTCGAAGAGTTGTCAAGACAACTTGAGTATACATGTACTATATAGGTAGTAATTTTAAATGAACTTTATATACCTGTACCTACATATAGTTACGTTTTTACATAAAAAAGGCGATTCATGTTTCTCTCACAATAAGTCTCACCAGTGCAGTGTTTTTGAAAAGAGTACTACAATTTTTTTTTCAAAAAAATAAAAACCGACTTTAATACATAACCATTACATAACAATTAGTTACCAAAAATCTGTTACGGTAAGCAGTGTTTTATTGCTTCTATGGAGTCAGCGGCAGCGGTTCACACCATGGCGGTTCTCAAAAGCATAAATTAAAACTCAATTTACATGTTTCGCAAGATTTGAAGAGGCTGACAAAAGAAACCATTATCACATAAGACGTGAACAAAATACAGCAATATAATAGACATTTTAGCGTATAACTACTGAAATAAAGTATTTATAACCTTTTTGTACTTTTGATTACGTTTTAACATTGATGAAGTAACTGCATAAACAACCTCGCAAGAGAATAAATATCATAAAAGAGATCTTACTCATATGTTTTGTTTAGTTTGAAGATTTTTGTGAAGGAGAAATTTTATAGTGAACTGGTTTTCACATGATATGAGTGTAGGTATCGCGCAGATTAAAAACGTGTTACACATAATCATTAGGATGTTAGAGAACGAACCAAATTGAGAACCACCTCTTTTTTGGGAGTCGGTAAGAAATAGTCCAGAGAGAGTTTTGATAGAAACTTTTAAAGAAGTATGAAAACCTTTAAAAATTTGTCTAGAGATCGAGAGAGAGAAATGTAAGAGAGTTTTTTTTTTTTCGATAGAGAAGTAGTCGATAGAGCATTGCATAAATCATTATTATTAACTGATTATTGACTACCTTCTTAAAATTATATGAATAAAGCAAAAACATTTCTATTTTTTTGGAGAAAAGTTTTCAAATAGATGATCTATTTTCTTTGTCTTCAAAGTATGTGATTAAAAACAGAATCATAGATTACAATCATATAATTTACACTCTAACTTCGCCAATTTGCAGTGCTAGATAACATCAAATACCTTTGTTATTGTCAAATAAAATTAACGGTTCTGATACTCCTATTTTACAAGATATTAAACTTCACTCCGTAGATAAGGTCGATAAAACGTGGTATCCATTTTCTTGGAATCTCCAACATGCGTATATTTGCTGTCGTACAGAAAATAAAAGATCCATAAAATTTGTTCATACCTACTTACTTATCTATCTAAAGCTCCAGCTCTGATCTTTTTAGTCTTTTAAATAGACATACGTAAACGTATAATATAAATATTAAATATGGATATACAAATATCGTAATCCATATCCTAAATTTTTAGATGTCACAACTCTCATCGATCTAGCATCATTAAAAATATGCTAAGCATACTTTGTGGGTTCATGATTTAAAAAAATCATTTATTCAAAGTAGGTAGGTACTATTGTACTTTTTTTGACGGTCAGTTAGTGGATTTGTAGGATGATATTATAGTGGTGATATTAATTACGTAAACTTAAAACTAAAGCTACGAGGGAGGGTTCCAAACGTGCCCAGGTCTGAGAAGAGCCCACAACAAACTCAGCCGGGTATTCTTTCTTTTAATTTTAGATTAATTAAATTAGGTTAAATATAGATATTAGGTAGGTAAATCGTCCTCACTGATCTAGTGCGGGTTCTAGTATTGAGAGACAAATTTCCGAGACCAACCCCAGGTTTAAAGCCACACTACACAGACAAAGTTATCATGTTTTAAATAATAGGACATCACCACCCACTATAAGTACACTGCGTAGTGTGTAAATTGGTTAATGGTTCCAAGTCTTCTAGCTACCAGGCCACCATGACTATATTGAAGGTGTGTATAAAAGTAAATATTATGATTTATGCAAACCTGTACATTGTACACCTATAGCCTAGCAAAGGACGTACGTCTTAATTAACTCTGAGCGGACAAGCTATCTCGCTACCGAGTAGGAAAACATTTCATCAATCATAGTTCGTTTGATTGATAACGTTACGTGAATTACTGATAGATACCGCGGGAACGCTCATCTCAATTTATTTACATGTGTTGTGCTACTTGTTGGATGTTGCCAACGGTATACGATGACCGTTTTTGTGTGTGCTTATAATGGCATAGAGAAGACAAATTATTAAAATTCTATTTACTTACTTCTTTATTTTTATTTTTTAAATTTATTTATTCGTATTTAAAAAAGAAGATGATATCCACGACTTCGTGTAGACGAAGTCGTGGATATCATCTTCTTTTTTAGTAGGTAAGAAAACAGGCTACACTTTCAAAAATCAAAGAGTACACACGTGATAATAATTAAAAAACCGAACTTTACTAGGTAAACTTCGGTTTTTGAATTAATATCACGTGTGTACTCTTTGATTTTTGAAAGTGTAGCCTGTTTTCTTACCTACTCTCTGTAATTTTGTTAACAATAAAGTTGTTTAAATAAATAAATAAATACAAAGTATCCTGTAGGTATACTGCAGCATCAAAGCTATCTCTGTACCAAATACATCTACATATATTTTATCATCATACCCATGACTTCTTCGGTGTAGATTTAGGTTTTTAAAAAATCTTATAAGAACTCTTTCATTTTCCGGGACAAAAAGTAGTTTCTATTTTTCTATGCAAGCTATCTTTGTACCAAATTTCATATTCTTCATCTAAAAAAAATCTTTTCAGTAGTATTTATTTTTAACTAGGTTAGCTGGTAGGTATAGACAGTTACTTCTGCTCCGGCTCTGTCTGCAGACACCGGGAAAACAGTTAGAGCGCAGCTCGAACGTCCTGAACGAGTGCCTGCGCTTTAGCGCACGTAGGCTAGAGATCGAGGTTGATTCAGAAAAAAAATTGACCCTGAATTATAAACACCAGGGGGTATTCTGGAAAAAAATACTATAAAATCTATTAATTAAATTAAACAGGCAACAAAAACCTGGTCTACGGCATCGTAAGCTTATAACATCGATCTCAGATACGCGCGCTAACGAACCGTCGGATGTGATTGAAAATCATCGCAGAGGAATGATGTCCTAGACGGAAGCCATTATAAATCATGCTCAGACGGCACACCATCAATAAGGGCGATTATATGATAACTCCACGCAGCGCCAAACGGTGCGCCCGAAATGGTTATCAATAGTGATGCAACCATACCAAAAATTCCGACAAACCGGTACGGAAAACAACCATACTGTTTAAAACCAAACTCAAATTTCATTCATTTCTTTCATATACGACTAGTGTCTCTAGTGCTCCATAATAATTATGTATCTGTGACTCCCACTGCCGGTTCGAATTGTTCTGAGAAGCGGTAAGAAACCCAGCATTGGCTCCGCGACTTTTCTGTGTGGACTACACGATTTTCAAAACCCCATTTTATCCCTTTAGGGGTCGAATATTTAAAAATGCTTTCTTAGCGGATGTCTAAGTCGTAATAAAGTTTTGAGAAATTCCAACGAGATCTATAAAAAAACGTAATTCCTCTTAAATAAATACAACGTGATTAAACTACGTCGTCAATAAATCAAATTAGTTTCGTGCATCAGTCACATCCCTATTCAGGTACAAGCCATGTGAGCGGTAATTAAAATAAAATTTCTATTAAACGTATCTATTAGTCGGACGCATCGTATAGTGAGAAACGAAAGTTGAAATATTTTGATCGGAGCTATGACCTTAGAACTTGATGTCAGTGGAATGATTCCGGCCACGTTTAGACAACCGCTAACAATGCTGTTTACAACACCGAAGCACCTTTTGTTCTCCAATAGATATAAGCACTAAAGAGTGTAATAAAAATCGGTTAAGTGCGAGTCGGATTCGCACACGAAGGGTTCTGTACCATCGTACAAGAAATCTCAAACTAATATTTAAAAAAAAAATCGCTCCAACAGCTGTACAATACTGCAAGTTAATGACAGACAGCTCCATCTTTGATAAATTTAGTGAACATAATATTATTTGGTCGTGAATCGAAGTCGTTTACTATTCTAGTTCTAGGTCAACAGGAAGTACCCTACAGGGTGTAATTTCCTTGATTTGGTAGACACGACAGACAGACAGATAACGAATTGATACTATCATCATCATCACCATGAGCAACCCATCGCCGGCTCACTACAAAGCAGGGTTCTCCTCTCAGACTGAGAAGGGTTTTGGCCATAGTATAGCACGCTGACCAAGTGAACATCGGCAGACTTCACACACCTTTGAGAACATTATGGAAAACTCTCAGGCATGCAGGTTTCCTCACGATGTTTTCCTTCACCGTTAAAGCAAGTGATATTTAATTACTTAAACGCACACAACTGCGAAAAGTTAGAGGTGAGTGCCCGGGATCGAAACCTCGACCTCCGAGGAGACGGACGTCCTCACCACTAGGCTATCACAGTTTATAAGTGATCCTATTAAGGTTTCTTTTTCCTTTTGATGTACGGAACCCTAAAAGCAACAATTACTTAATTAAAGATTCAGTTGATAAGGCAGGTGTAGCCACCACGGGCAGCCATAGGCCGGACATCGATTCGTTACCAATTTGACCATTTAGTTACACCTCGTTGAGTCAAGGACTCTTGGACTCATTCCGTGCCACAATAAAGGAAAAAACCGGTCAAGTGCGAGTCGGACTCGCAAACAAAGGGTTCCGCGCCATCGTACAAGGTATATCCACATAATACTTTTATGTAGAACACTGCAAGTTAATGACGGATTGCACCATCTAATTGTGTTATAATAAATTTTTCGTGAACACATTTTTTTGTGATGTAACCACAAATTCACGGTTTTCGGATTTTCCTTTGACGTGACGTTGCTATAAGACCTAACTACTTGCCTTTTATGAGTCTAGGCCAACAGGAAGGACCTACCCGAAGGTTTCTTGACATACACGACGAACAGACAATGAAGTAATCTTATAAGGGTTCCTTTTTTCCTATTGAGGTACGGAACACTAAAAATGAAACCAATTAACCGGTTCAGTTTGTCTGGATGAGGACGTACGATAGGGTTTCCAGTCATCCTATTTTACTAAGAAAAAGATTCCGAAGAGTCTCCTTCGAAAGCTCCCGAGGGCCACATGAACGAAGTTTGAATCTTTTGTACACGGATTCAAAGACTTGTATATAAATTTTTTTGCCTGTCTGTCTTTGAAACTATACTAGTAGTATATTATGGTAATAATACAGGGTGTAACCAGAACGCTGGGAAAAACAAACACAGGTGATAGTATTGATGTTTACTGATATGATGCCACAAATAAAAACGCGAAAAAAATATAAAAAAATCCTATAATTTTGTAAAAGTTTACGATACATTGCAAATAAAACATCTGACTGACGCTAGAGGTCAACGAACATTGCTATTGTAGGCCACTCGGAGTCAATGCCGCGTGTTATGTGCGGCATTGACCCGAGTTTTGCAAGCTATACATTGCGGGTTTGAAAAATCCTAAATCACTAAAAGTACAAAACGAGGCAAATGGTTAGTGGATTGTGTTTAGGTAGTATTACAATAACGCTATTTTTAATAGCGTTCTGGTTACACCCTGTATATTAGTTTCTTGAGTATGTATACAAAACTACCTACATTGAGTTTGATTGGTTAGTTAATATTCAAGAACCTAACGTACATATTTTGTATGCAAAGCACTCCAAAGTCACTCTTTTTAATCGTGTTGTGAGTATTCCATGCATGTACAAAATGTTGTGTTGTACAACAGACATCCATGATTCCAAAAAAATATTATGAAAGTTTAATAACAAATAATAAAATAATTATTAGTTTACCTAACCTTTACTATAAAATGTAAGGTAAGTGCATTTCAGTGGATAACAATGTGAGTCTTGAATGCTAGAGCATTCTACAACAAACGTTGATATAAGTGAATTAAACTTGACTGGCGACAACCCTGATAGTTAAGAACCCCTAAAGAGCGAGTTTCTGTTAACTGAACTAATTTATGCCCACCTGTACCATAAACAATATAATGGTGCCGATACGAGATGTTTTAGATGCCATTAAATATTTTTATTTGATAAGATACGGCAGAGAACGTCCTTTAAAGAGATGTAATAAACCGTAAGATCACACTACTAACAAGTCGGTCGACAAAAAGTTGTCCTTTATCAATCGACTTGTTAGTTAGACAGGGACTTAATTTTCTATAGAAAAACTTATTTTATCATTTAAGTTTGTATATTATTATTAATGTTTTTATATAATAAAAAAGTTCAGGAGGTGGTCAATAATAGGATGACATTTGCAGCAACGCATTGCGAGATTTTGAGGAATTTATTGGCACCTCTTATTATGGAAGTTTAGTGGGAACACCGCCCCGATTTTAAAGATGGCATGTAGGTATGTTTAAAAAGTTATCTGGTATAACTGATAATCCAGGGGGTATCTTAAATTTCGTGACATCTACCCTTGTTTCATTTATTTATTGTGAAATATTTCTTTCGTAACATTCCAGCAGCCACTGCATCCAAGAAGGCGACACAACAAAATGTCTAGTCTCTAGTATAATCTTACATGAAATCGTAAAACTTCGCTCGCCGAGTGCAGAATCTTCATTCTTATCTTCATACAAGTTATAAGATTGTGATTACAAAAGAAGCACATTTATTTTATACTGAAGATAATAATTTATACTTACTGTTAATTGCGACCGTAAAATTTGCATTACACCACCTTCTTTGTATTTAAAGCCGCCTTTTCTCATTTTATAGTTAAACACTAAAATTGTCATCAGGTGTTATATTATTTTAACTGTGATAAGCCCATTATGTTATCTTAGGGATAATGCTCAACTAATATTAATTTAGCACACAGCTAATAAAATCACTTTTCAGCTTTGATTTCTGGTTAAAACCACTAACCTGGCTCATGGAAAGTCCAGTTATACCTATGTAAATGTTGTTTAGTTCAAGTAGGTATATATGTACTATCTATTGATGGTTCTTCGTGATGGGGGCCGCACATAAATTTTTTGCTTTCTCTTATTAATTATTTTAATATATTGCGCTACCGTTTACCGCGACATACCTAACGTACTTTTATTTGATAAAGGAAATGATATTTGATTCGGAATACATATTATTATAAAACGGTTTTATCAGACGGTTTTGGTTCGCAAAACTATTTATTTCATTGCAATAGGTATCTCGAGAAAATTTCATCACTGACATCAAATTGTACTGTGCACAACTATTCAACATCTTTGAAATGTTTCAAATCGAACTAACTGTTAATACATAAATTAGTAGCAATCGCGGCGTTCGACATTAAAAGGTCCTATTCGGTACGGTGGCTCACAATATCCCATTTCGTTTGCCAGTGGGGGTTCCGCCGTTTCAATCGCGGCAACTATTAATCACAGTAGAGCAGTGTCATCCAGCAATGTCCGACAACCGACGAATTGTATCAGCTTTTTTATATACGAATGTACTTTTAAGTTTGAATTGGGATAGTTTTTTGCATTCCTCTCCATTAGTTTGAGGAGTTCTGATAGATTGGGCATCATTCTGATGTCTACACACATAATTAGGTACGTCTGTAGTTGTAGTTAATAAAGGCATCCCGTACACTGACCTAAAATAATAACAATATTGCAATCTGTTGAGTAAATTGGACAACGTGGTGTTGTTATGATTGGACTTTTGAATAAGTGAGACAACTTAAGAAACGCTACCATAATGATTGAAACGTTTCTTAAACTACACACACGCGTGAAATAAAACTACTTAGGTATATAATAAGGGTATTAGGTATATAATTACAGAAAAAGGAACGGACTGAAATCAAAAAGGTCAACGATTTAATGCATTCCACTATTCCCACCCATCCATTGCACTATATTGTTTGACTTCAATATTGAATCTATCTGTAATTTGTCGATAAGTTACTTAGTCAAAAATTTTGTGATCTTTTTTGAAAAATAACAACGTTGTAACATAGCGGCAAATTACAGACAGATTGAATATTGAAACGCGATGTTTGATTAGTGCTTTGAGAAATCATTATTATAAACTAGCTGCCCTGGCGAACTTCGTTCCGCCTAACAGTCGATTCAAATTTTTTAAATTTTGCTTTCTGAAGAACCATCCTCATAATTCAAGGAATATTATAAAAAAAGAATTAGCGAAATTGGTTCAGCTGTTCTCGAGATTTTCGATGAGCAACACATTTAGTGATTAATTTTTATATTATAGAAGATTATTTATTCAATGTAGTATGTATCTATTATTATGGTAAAGTAAGGCTTGGTTGCAGCGATTACAAGAATATAAATCATGTTTAAAATTGGTAATATAAAATAAAAAAAACTGTATTAAAATGAACATCATAAATAGATAAATAATAGTAAAACTTCAAACTTAAAATATTTACTGAAAACCTAGTTAACAAAGTTTACATAATAGGGGCAGATATTACTTAGAATATTATTTATAATAGGGACAATTTCTTAGACAAAAAATACTCGCATATTTTGTCATGCTAAGCATAAATCTAGTTATGAAGAGAGTTTTTTACATAAGTTATTCATCAAATCATAACCCTTGAGACAGGCACCGTGAATTTTTGATGTGACCTCGAATCCTTTCTAAGAGGGCTGTTTCGTGTTGTTATCACGATTTTTTATCCAATCACTATTTCACATGATATGACTTTTGATATGCCAATAAATGAATACCTCAGGAAAACTGGCTGAAAAACTACAGTGGTAGTTCACCTCCGATTCGGGAGGTTAGGGGTTCAATCTGGGGTACGCACCTTTAACTTTTCGGAGTTAGGTATGTGCATTTTAAGAAATTAATTAATATCACTTGCTTTAACGGTGAAGGAAAACATCGGGAGTAAACCTGCATAACTGTCAGTTCTACACAATATTCTTAAAGTTGCTGGAAGTCTGCCAATGTGCACTTGGCCAGCGTGATGGATTATGACCCTTTTCATTCTGAGAGAACGGGCGAATAGGCCGGTGATGGCTTGATAATGATGATATTGATGATGATATAAAAACAAATTCGGTAACATTTTTGTGAAATTACTAGCTGACGCACGCCTTCGACTTCGTCTGTGTGGATTTAGTTTTTAGAATCCTGTGGGAACTCTTTGATTTTCCTGGATAAAAGCTAGCCTATGTCACTCTGCAGTTCTTTAACTATACGCATGCAAAAAATCACACCGATACGCGTTGCTCTGTTACAGCGTGAGAAATCAACAAACCAACAAACAAACACACTTTTGCATTTATAATATTATTATTATTACTAAGTATGTAATGATGATTTTTAAATTATTAATCTTAAACCTTATCTTCACGATTCCATTCCTCACAAGGCATAACGACGAAACCAAATTACTCTATTAAAATCCAAATTAACTTAATTACGAATGAGGTGGGAAAAATAGAAATTGTTATTTGAATAATAGACGTACCGAAGCTTGCCAAATCGATAATAATCTTATAATAAGAAATGTCAAAATTATCATGGCATATTTTGGATCATTTATTATACGGACGTCTAACAGTGAGACGAATGTGGCATAATTATTAAAGTTTTTCGTCGATCTATACCAAGAAAATAATTCAAAAGCCACATTAAATTTTGACCATAATAAAGATGAAACGAGAAACCAATTTCCAAGGTTACCTTAAAAATTAAAATTAACCAAGCACTCAATATTTCAAATTCAAGTAGGTATTCCAGTACGAGTTCTCTCTTTGAGATAGATCTTTGTTAAAAGCTCAATAAAATTTGTTTACAGGTGCTTAGCTACTCAATTAACGAAAGCTATTTTCGCCAACAACAAGTCTGTTGCCAACAAGTCTGTTGTCCACGTACGCATACTAATGAATTAATTATTAGTCAATTACTTTCCTTAATTTTACAAGAATAAAACTACAAAAATTCTGGATAGAGATTTTCATGTTTTCTGCGAAAATAAAGCTGAACTTTAGTTAAAATTGCAATGTAAAAAAATAACAACCGACTTTTAAACAATTATTTAAATAGGGAAAACCTGTATGATCTGCGTCGTGATTCATTCCGATAAATTATAATAATTACTATTTCCATGATTTAATATATAGGTGCCTACAAAAATAATAATAATAATATGAATAAATATTTTTTACTTTCTCTACCAGATTAACAAGAATTGAATTTAAATTTAAAATTGAATTTAAAGAAATTGAATTAAATTGATTGGAA
Organism: Maniola hyperantus; assembly: GCF_902806685.2. Taxonomy (NCBI): domain Eukaryota; kingdom Metazoa; phylum Arthropoda; class Insecta; order Lepidoptera; family Nymphalidae; genus Maniola; species Maniola hyperantus. Next base: position 9,416,786 of record NC_048546.1, read on the forward strand.
AATCGTTTGAACCTCTTCTCCATAGACCAAAACCATCATATTATCGGCTTCACGGAAGATCGTGCTGAAGCCGGTATAATATTCACCAATTAATGATCATGTACTCGTACATATCTACATATACAACGTCCAAAGTACAATTTCAAATCTAGCCAATTTATTGTAAGTACAAAAGAAGTAAAGGGTAAGCGAGTTTACATGGGGGCTGAGTAATTGCTACCGTCATATGAGTGTACAATAAACTTGCAAGGAACAGTGCACACAATAAATTCCGCTTTGCGTCTTTGATTAGCTCCAGCTCGGGTTACATTACGAGTGTTCATACGCGGTTTATGTTGCAACTCGCGCGTTTTATGAAATGTTTGGACCACCCTTTCGCGCGTTTGCGTAAATCATCTGAGGTATAAGTCCTTACAAAATGCCAACTTACTCGTCATTTTAACTGTGTGTCATTTATCATGTCAAAAGTATGGTTCACCTTTAAGGGGACTCACTTCAGTGCTTTCTTCATACAAACGTAGGAGGGAAAATACAACAATATTCGATATTGTACGCACAAAACTAAGAATTATATCGATTTACCTCGTCTTTATCTAGGTTCATTGATATATAAAACATTGAAAAAAATATTGATTTAAAAGTTACGAGCCTCAAAAGATTCCTATTTTAACACTAAATTTATGTCAACTTTGGGCGTAAATAAATAAGATTAGGAATATGAAAATTCTAAAAAAAAATATCATTAGACATAGTTTATTTATTCATTGGTTGAAATAACTTTACTTTGCAAACATAAAATCAGTAGTTTTTTCTCAAAAATACCTTTCCTAAACCCTTTTCGCGCGCTTGATTTCGGTGAAAATCATCGTGCCTCTCACCTTTCTCATACAATGTCAAGTGAAAAGCAAACATGTTACCCACGTGCGCTGCCAATTTCGATCGAGCGTCCTGCGTCACCTTAAAATAAGGACTAAATTGTACTTTTGGCACGACATTGACACATAGAACTAAAATGGCGAGTGAGATCTCAAAATGAATGCACCATACGTATTTGTAATGTACAATGTGAAATCCAGCCAATTTATTGTAAGTACAAAAAGAGTAACGGGTAAGAGAGTTTATATGGGGGCTGAGTAATTTGCTACCGTCATAATATGAGTCATAATATGGGGGGTAAGGGGGTGCGCTAACATCTAAGCACCCCAAATGTCAACCTCACCTGCACGTGGTGCCCCCTGCGAATCAGCGGACGAGGATATGACGACCGAAGAATGGCGGGATAACCATTCCATATGGCTTGGCTTTAAATAATACAGACCAGAGACGGGCAGCAGCGTCACTAGTGCGAAATAGCCTACAGCCCTGCGCTGACCAACCCGCCTGCCCAGCGTGGTCAGTATGGGCACTACTTCTAATGAGCAGTGCCAATTTGGCGCGCTCTTGGAAAGGCCTATGTCCAGCAGTGGACGCAAACAGGCTGATGGATTGGATTGGATTGGATAATATGAGTGTACAATAAACTTGCAAGGAACAGTGCACACAATAAATTCCGCTTTGCGTCTTTGATTAGCTCCAGCTCGGGTTACATTACGAGTGTTCATACGCGGTTTATGTTGCAACTCGCGCGTTTTATGTAATGTTTGGACCACCCTTTCGCGCGTTTGTGTAAATCAACTTAGATAGGTACCAATTTTAATTGTAATTTTTAAGTTGGTAAGGTTTATTTAAGTTTGTATGTTTTAATTTAATATTTTTAAGAACTTTTAATTTAGATTAAAGTTTATTTAATAGAATCCCTTATTAAGATTACCTAACACTTGAATAAATATTTATATCCTAATAGTTACTAGCGGCTGCCCAGCGTGTGCTACTACGCTAAAAAAGATTGTGACTAATGCATTATATTAATGGTCTAATACCACCTTCGCATTATTGCCTTTCTGATGAAACTCTTTGGATTTTATATATTAGGAATTAGGATTACATTACCGCAAAATTTCATGACTCTAGGTCAACGGAAATTACCCTATGGATTTTCTTGACAGACACGACAGACGGACAGATAGACAGACAGACAACGAAGTGATCCTATAAGGTTTCCTTTTTTTCTTTTTGAGGTACGGAACCCTAAAAACGAGCTCTTAAAAGCTAGGTTAAAGAGATAACAATTTTTATAATAAAGTTTTTCTTTTTTACAGCACCAACTGGTTTAATATCCGGGATGAAATGATAAGAAAGAACTAAACTGGATAGTCAAAAAAATTAACTTATAGTTAGAGAAAGCTCGCTCTACTTACACAAAGCTTTATTTTTACGGAAACAGAATTAAAAAGTCGATCGTGTTAAATTTTACTGCTTTTGTTTTAATTAATGAGATTTGAAATCTAAATATATAAAAAGAAAAGGTGACTGACTGACTGACTAACTGGTCTGTCAACGCACAGCTCAAACTACTCGACGGATCGGGCTGAAATTTGGCATTCAGATGGCTAGTTTTTTTTTTAAACTCAACCCCTAAGGGGGTGAAATAGGGGTTTGAAATTTGTGTAGCACGCGCGGACAAAGTGGCGAGCATAAGCTAGTGATATTATACTTATTGACGTTTTTATTTAAATAAAATATAGATTTTGAAAAATTTTATGTAAGACCTTGATCTTTTACTTGGCTTCCCACTTTACGTAATATTGTTTGCCTTTGAGTAAAATGGGATTTTTATAATTAATACCTATGTACTATTAATTATGATTTCTAATAGGTTAATCACTGTTGTCATCATCAACCGATAGACAACCACTGCTGGACATAGGTCTCTTGTACGGATTTTCACAATCCACGATCTTGCGCCACCTGAACTGAACCCAGCAGCTCCCTGCAATGCGATTAATGTCATCTATCGACGTTACTAGTAGGGTATTATCCATTAATAGTAGTTATATGTACTAGCAAATGAATCACTTTCCTACCCACATATATTGTAATCTCAAATATATGGTTTAACGATGAAGTATATTAGAACATAGGATCAACTTCTATGTTCTATTTATACTTTACACATAGATTTAGATTATTAATAATCCCGTGGTAACTCCATGATTTTCCGGGATGAGAAGGAACCTATGTCTTTCCCTGGGATGCAAACTATCTCTGTACCGAATTTCGTCAAAATCGGTTGAAAGCATAAGGCGCAGACAGACAAGACACACTGTTGCATTTATAATATTAGTGTGGATTTTTGTGACCATTATCTCTCCTTTGTTCAACGCAAAAGAGAGAGATTGTACAAAAATAAAGTTGGATTTAAAATGAGCTCAAACAATATAACCATCTACAAAATAAAAGAACTTCTTTCAGAGTTCTTCCGGGCTAGTAATTACTTTATAACAACCACGTTACCGAATCATCTAGTGATCTCATTACACTCGTATATGCTCCTAATTCTTCTGGTGTAATTACGCTGGTCCAGATTTGATAGCATCCATTATTTCAAGTCGCCGCTAGCCATGTCTGTTCTGTTGAGCCCCTGTCATTCTTTGCCTACCACATGTTTACTTTTAACTGTAATTAAAATTAACTAGCTGCTCCGGCGAACTTCGTACCGCCTAACAGTCGATTCTTTATCAGGATTTTTTTTTAATTTTTCTCTCCGTAAGAACTATCCTCATACTTCAAGGAATATTATAAAAAAGAATTAGCGAAATCGTTTCAGCTGTTCTCGAGATTTGCGGTCAGCAACACATTTAGCGATTCATTTTTATATATAGAGATGTGAACAATGACCATTCAAAGTCTTATAAGTATAACTAGCTTATTCCCGCGACTTCGTCCGCGTGGACTACACAAATTTCGAACCCCTAATTTTACCCCCTTAGGAGTTGAATTTTCAAAAATCCTTTCTTAGCGGATGTCTACGTCATAATAGCTATCTGCATGCAAAATTTCAACCCGATCCGTCCAGTAGTTTGAGCTTTGCGTTGATAGATCAGTCAATCAGTCAGTCAGTCAGCCAGTCAATCACCTTTTCCTTTTATAATCTATATAGAAGAAGAAGAAGAAGAAGATATGCACAACAGACATCACTTTGCTTTTAGATAGTCTTAAGTTTAGCCATCTTAGATTGCATCATCACTTACCACCAGGTGAGATTGCAGTCAAGGGCAAACTTGTATCTGAATAAAAAAAGTAATTATTATGGTACAACTCTGATAATAATTTTCTTTTATGCTAGTAGCTTGTCTTCTATAACCTAAACAATCCTTTCAGGAAGATGGCAAATGTAGCACAGTCGATAGAACAGCGTTCAAACAACGCCTAAAATGTACCTATAGATAAATAATAATTATTGTAGATTAATACATAAATATACCAGGATGAGTGAGTCCCACATACCCGCCCTCGGGCGGCATGCCTAATAGCATTATTACCAGCGAAAAAAAAACACAGGATGCGTAATGTGGGTAGACCCCCAATTTTTTTTTTAGAATATAAGCCAAGTTAATTCTGACAAATATTCCCCTTTCACCTCCAGTTAAGCTTAAAGCTTGTGCTAGGAATAGGAACGAGATTAGTACAACGGGTGGGAATTGAAACTCTAGAAAATGACTGTATCATGTTACTATACAATGAAAATATGACGGTTTTTATTGTACGCATATTTTATCCAATTTATCTAGTGTAAACAAGGTATATTGCAAACATACACAGCTGTGGTGGTGTTAAAAAAAGATTCGGCTCAGACAATTCCATTTATCAGCAACGTCCATTTTGGGCAGTCTTGTTTGCAGATTGATTCATGCATAAAACATTCTTCATTACTTCATTCCCGGGAAACAGGATAAGTATATCTACTTTTGATTAAATTATAGGCTCAGTATTATGAAATGTTTATACTAAATATAAATAATCATCACCATCATATTATCATAAGCTGTGGATGTCCACAAACTTAGCAATTCCTGTATATAAATGTGCCTCTACAATCAACTTTTTTATTATTCATTATAGGCAAACGCTTGACCACAATCACACCTGATGGAAAGTGACGATGAGGCCTAAGACGAGACGCGTTTACATGCTGTATGTCGGTCTTTCTGAAAGATAACATCCGCAATGCTTATCCCATTATACCTACATTTAATACGCTATCGCAGAACCAATGTACGTTAGCGCATGATCTATCTGGAGTGGAGACCATGCACTGGTAAAAGATGCAAGATATTAAACTTGAGCATTAGTTAAAATATCTGTATGACTATTAGGTATATTAAGACCGTTAAATACGTAAATATGAGGTGCCTACATTCGATGCATGGAACAGTAATTTTGCTATTATTACAGCGTGAAATCATAAAGGTTATGGAACAGCTAAGTGCGAGATATGGTACGTATTATACGTATATCGAAATGGATTCAAATAACCAATTTTCTCTCACTCGTGAGCGCTAACCGCGAGTGAATCCTAAAGTTTGCATGAGATCTATTCAGATTTGTGCTCGTGAGAAGAAAAAAAAACAGAAATACCATAGATATACGAAAACCAAGACGAAACGACAGACGTCTGCCTGTATGCTGCGGATTTAACCATTTCAAAACGTAAATCCAAAAAATGCGAAGTCTATTTTAAAAGATGCATGATGTTTGAATTTTTGGTAAAGTATGACAAATGATAGGTTTGGTATGATAGCACTAAAACTTATTTTGATCTTCAAAATCACGTTCAAACAGAAATCCTTTTAATAATACGTCTTAGTTACATTTTTGTCATTTACCCGGTGGCATTTCGAAGGATTTTAGGGAGGGAAGAGTTGGAATTAGGACTTATAAATGTTGATATGTTTTTACATTGGACAAGTGGTTGCCATTGTAAAGAAATCGTGTCGGGCACTATGTCGGCTCAAGTTTTGATTTCGTAAATTCTGCATCAATCATTATTAAAATCTCAATTGTGCAGATTGGCTGAATTTGTGCGATTCTTGTTACAACAATGCATTGTAGCCAATAGTGAGCGAGCGCCACCAATCAGAGGCGATTGCGCTCGTGACATTGTAGCTGTCATTTTACCGCAATCGAGCAGCTGGTGCGCGACGAAATTGACCTACAGGTAAATTCATTTGGGTACCCAAATATGGACTAACGATCGTGACGTGTAATCGTGCCATTAGGTAGAGTTGGATTTCGTAGGCACTGTGTATCTTTAGTTTTTATAGCAATGAAAATTACAGTCAATTTGTTGCGATATCCTTATGGAGAGGCAATCCTCTTACGTGTAGCCTGTAGAGTTATGGTGAGATTGAAGGGCGGTTCGAACCAACGATCGCGTATTACGAGGGTACCTAATGACTATCTCGGAAAAGTTTTTCGCTTTACCCCGAGCGAGGAACGGGTTTATCTAAATAAGGTGGTTATTACTGATCGTGTACAATGGCTGTTTATTTTGACGCTCATTGATTTTTCTGTTGGATTGTTTCGTATATTGCTTTTACAACAACTTCGTTGAACTTTGATGCATTTTGTTTTATAGATCATAAATATTAAGATTAATTCTTGTACATTATTTTTAACAGTACCTACCTAAGTGTTTTTTTTTTGGCAAGCGTATTTTTCGCTACGATTTATACGACAATTTTATAGACGTATTTTTGCAATTATTTCTATAGTAGGTACAGTACTCAGCAGTGCTTTACGTTGTACATACGTACCTATCACACATCAAACTTAATTAATAGAACTTTAAAAAGTCGAATAGTCGTTAGGTGACCATAAGAATATTAGGTGTAGTTATTGATAATATGCTTTAATCAGAGTAGGTGTACCTATTCTATAACTACCTCTGGTTTAATAATATCGTCCTTATAAAAGTCATAGGTATATCTATTTTAACGTAGTTTTGAAAATTCCACACACATGCACGTCCCTTTCAAATTTAAAAATAAACTGCACATTTATTAACAAAGCAGGCCATGACGACGCGACATGCACACTGTAGGTATCACATGCTATGCTAACTATGCTGATGCCGACATTCTTAATTGGACCAGTCGTAGGAATATCTTTTATTGCCTTAATTAATTAATCGTTTGGCTCGATTGCCTGTAATTGTCCCGATTTCTGGTAAAGAAACAAAAACTCTCCTACTGCACTCAACTGTTTGCCATAAAAAGGGCTTGTTGTTTACTGCTGTATATTATAGAACTTAAACCATGTAGAAAAGGATCATGATCATCATGATCAACCCATCGCCGCCGGCTCACTACAGAGCACGGGTCTCCTCTCAGAGTGAGAGGGATTTTAGCCGCTGGCCATTTGCGGTTTGGTAGATTTCACACACCTATGAGAATATTATGGAAAACTCTCAGGCAGGCAGGTTTCCTCACGGTGTTTTCCTTCACCGTTAACGCAAGTGATATTTAATTACTTAAAACGCACATAGCCCCGAAAAGTTAGAGGTACGCGCCTGGGATCGAACCCCCGACCTCCGATTAGAAGGCGGACGCCCTAACCACTAAGGCTATCACAGCATATTGGAAAAGGATGGTTTCCTAATAATTTAGCCCACAAGATTTATTATTTTATTGATATTATTATATTGTATTGATTTGGATATTAAATTTAATAATAATAATAGTTTTTTATTTTCAGGCATAAAACAACCCATATACACATTTACAAATTACAATAAAATAAAATTAACACTATAAAACATACACATACCTTACGACTAACTGAAATGGTTAAAAAACTCATTTCAGATGTCACAGGTCACAGGTATTACTTTTTGTTCTTATCCTGGTGTACAGATAGCCAATAACTAAAAATAGGGCTGGGCATCCCTTCACAAACGACCTTGAGTATTGCATTGTTAGAGCTCCGAAGTCTTTCCCAAAAGGATGCTACGCGAGTTCTTACAATACAATAGAAGTCGGGCACCCCCGCTTCGGCAAACATAGTAGAAGCACTGCAATACCTCGGCAATCCCATGAGTATTCGGAATGCGTCGTAATTTTTTTAAAAATTTACATAATTAAATCAAGTTTAGTCGTTACATCGATTCACAAATTTGATACCATAACTTTACAAATTGTTTAGGTAGTCACATCTAAAATCGATTTCATCTAGATTCTACATAAAGCACGTATAAAACACATCAATATTGCAAGGCAAAATTCAGGATATATTTTAAATAAGGAAACTTTTTACTTCTTGAAGCCTTCAACCCCTTGATTCTCCTTTAAGTTTTATGAGTTTTTTACGGCGGCATCCCTACACGGTTCGCTTGGCTGTGCGATTTCATCAAACTCAGTGGTTCTTCAATCTTTGAATGATTTAAAGCCGCGCAACATACATGTGAATATGTTAATATGCAACATGTGAAGTAAAATATTAAGATTTAAGAAGGGATTAAAACACTATTTAGATAATTACTTAATAACTTAACAATCAATATCTTAGAATGAGAAGGGTTTAAGCCATAGTTCACCACGCTAGCCTAGTGCGAATTGGCATTCTTAACAATTAAATAGATGAATATTAATCTGACTTAGGGCTTGAATTTTCACAAATCCTTTCTTAGCGGATGTCTACGTCATAATAGCTATCTGCATGCCAAACAGCCCGATCCGTCCAGTAGTTTGAGCTGTGCGTTGAAAGATCAGTCATCAGTCAGTCAGTCAATCAGTCAGTCACTCAGTCAATCAGTTACCTTTTCGTTTTATAGATTTAGTTGTACGTAAGTATTGTCCTATCCTATCAAAAGATTAACTAACTTATGGAATAGGTACGGCGACGCTTATTCGCGTGATTCAATCATAATTTCCGGAGCCGTGGAAAAATTACAAGACTGACACTAAACTGGCAGTAGTTCCGTGTCATATATAAATGAGCCTGTGTTTCGAACAATAAAACGCTCATAAATAACATGAGCAAACAATAGTGTCGGCAACTTTTGTCTCTCAACGTCAACGAATAGTTTTTTTTATTGCTTCGAAAAATGAATAATCGTCTCTGTACAGGAAAATTCTCAATATCTTTACATTTTTTACACGAATGCCCGAAAATAGAAATGAAATGTTTTCAAGGTTCATGTATGCAGGTATGTGAGTTATTTTACTTCACAATAACTTCTGAAAACCCTGAAAAGATATGGGGTATTGTTAGAATTCTTATAATATCATCCTGAGTGACAATGGTTATTTTTTTTTTTGAAACAAATTCAAATGGCGGCTGTTTGACACCATTTTCAAATATGTTTTATTTTTAATTTTAGTTTGTTTGTTGGCAGAGCAGTGGTGTTTTTTTAATTCTTAACCGACTTTATTTTAATTACGACTGGATTGGCAGACTTCACACACTTTTGAGAACTATATGGAGCAACTCTAAGGCATGCAGGTTTCCTCACGATGTTTACCTTCACTTAGATTTTTAATCTCTTAAGCACACATAACTTCTAAGTTCTAAAAGTTACAGTTGCATGTCTGGAATCGAACCCCCGGCCCTCCAAATAGGAGGACGACTTCATAACCACTACGCTATCACCACTTTTTACAAAAGCCAATGTTTATTGTGAATTTTTAACTTTCTATCAAAATGAATTCAGGACATTAAAGGGTCTTTTCTTTTATGTCAATTTTGTATTTGACCTTATTCTCAATTAGATCTGCCATTATTATTCACTTAATGAATAAAGTGCCTATTTAATAGATTCTCCGAGAATTCAGCACAGATCAAAACAGATTTTAATCAAGGTATCGTGAACTTGTAACACAAAACCCTCTCAATTTGAAATGCAAAATTAAAATAAATCTTAAATTAAGAGATAATGAAAATATCTTAATTTAAGATATCGCTGAAATCGTAAGAAGGTATCCCTTATTATTTTTTTCAGGTGTAACTAACTTTTTACTTTGCGAAGTATATTAATTATCGAAGTATTTTATCCGGTTCATAAATCACAGTCGTTATTTTCGGGTCTCCTCTCAGAATGAGAAAGGTGTAAACCACCACGCTGGCCAAATGCAGATTGGCAGACACACATTTGAGAACATTATGTAGAACTCTCAGGCATGCAGGTTTCCTCACGAGGATTTACTTCACCGATAAAGCAAGTAGTGTTTAATTTCTTAAAACGCACATTTAACGCTGAAGAGTTAGAGGTGCTTGCTCGAAATCAAACCTCACGTCTTCTTAAACTATCTAGCTTAAGCTATCACCGTACCTATATATTACTAGCTTATGCTCGCGACTTTGTCCGCGTGAACTGCATAAATTTCGAACCCCTATTTCACCCCCTTAGGGGTTGAATTTTCAAAAATCCTTTCCTACGTAATAGCTATCTGCATGCCACATTTCAGCCCAATCCGTCCAGTAGTTTGAGCTGTGCGTTGATAGATCAGTCAGTCAGTCACCTTTTCATTTTATGTATGTATATTTGGTACAGAACCCTAAAAATAAGCGCGCAGTCATCCAACATATTTTCATAACGAAATAAGTAGATACACATATTTTAAAGGCTTGGAACTAGCTAGATTAAGGCTTGCATAAACCGTGGTAGTAACACGAGACGTTGGCAGACAATGCTGGCTCCCTTATTGCATAGGTCTTAAATTGTAGCGCGGTTTCAATGCAAGTGCTAGTGACAATAAATTATAGTCGCTATGGTAACACCGCCTATAGTGTGTACACGTGTGCACTAAGCTTTACGCCGGTTATCTAACCTAGGCCTATTAGTGTTATTTATTATGGGGCTACTGAGTGCTAAGCTAGGTTTCACACTAGGTTGACAACATTTATTTTATACCTCCTTTATTATTATAACCACTGTATAAATTGTACGATTTTGACTTGCCACCCTAAAATTACATCCCATATTAAACTCACCTACTGCTATTTGGAATATTTCATATCACAGACATTATTTTTAGGGTTCCGTACCTCAAAAGGAACAACTGAATCCTTATAGGATCACTTTGTTGTCTGTCTGTCCGTCTGTCTGTCTGTCTGTCAAAAAACCTACAGGGTACTTCCCGTTGACCTAGAATCATGAAATTTGGCAGGTAGGTGGGTCTTATAGCTGGCTTTAGGGGAAACATCTGAAAACAATTTAGGGTTAGATCACACAAAAAAAAATTGTGGTCATGAACTAATAATTAGTATTTTCAATATTCGAAGTAAGATAACTATATCAAGTGGGGTATCATATGAAAGGGCTTTACCTGTGCATTCGAAAACAGATTTTTATTTATTTTTATGCATCATAGTTTTTGAATTAACGTGCAAAATGTCGAAAAAATACGACTATAGTACGGAACCCTCAGTGTGCGAGCCTGAGTCGCACTTGGCTGGTTTTTATATTTATTAACATTATTTTTATTCTATAAATTTTATTGCAGTGCATTTTCTAATAAAACTTTAAAAAAAAATTGAAAATAAAAGTTCTTACATACGTAAATTACTACCCATATTATGAATGCAAAAGTGTGTTTGTTTGTTGGTTTATTGGTTTGTTGGTTTGTCCTTCAATCACGTCGCAACGGAGCAACAGATTGACATGAATTTTTGCTTGAGAGTGACAGAGGCTACTTTTATTCTGGAAAATCAAAGAGTTCCCACGGGTTTTTTAAAACCTAAATCCACGCGTACGAAGTCGCGGGCATTAGTTAGTAGGAAATAAGTTATAGTCATAGCTATCTTCTTTTCCTTTTCTCTATTCCAGAATGCATTTAAAACGTGATCACTGATCAGCACCTCATTCCCATGGTCAAAGTCATCCGTATTATTTGATACACGACTCAGATGGTATTAAACACTTAGATGTGAAATTTCAACAATACAAAAGAGCAAAAGGTCAGCACTATTATCGACAGGTTTGTACCAAATTCCTTATGTAGTTCAATAGTTTTTACATCAATCTATTTTAAACTTTAATCTTAAGATGGTTATGGTTAATTTCCTTTGTATTTTTCTATAACCTAAAGAGCCGCACATTCGGCATATTATGATTTGTGTTTATTATGGCAATCATTTCGACGCGAGAGCAAGTACCAACAGTTATTATTTTCTAACGACTTTAATCTCATTTTGAAACCGCCATTAAAGAAAACTTTATTAGTCATTAAGGTTTTCATTGTCAATAAGGTTTAATTTGCTGTAACAGCTTATGTGGGGGATAGGTAGGGCTGCCAAAATTTTCATCAAATATGTACCATAACGAGTGCATAATGTTTTGCTTAGTAATTTAGGGTCGATTAAAAATACAGTCTGTGTTAGTTAGTTCTACTTATCAGTAGTTTATTTTTTATCTATAACATGTATTCTGAAGTAATATTAATAATTATTACATCCAAAATTATGTTTACCAAATAAACGGATTCTGACTATATTTTTGATGAAGGTACTTATGGACTATGCATCTTCTATGGACTATGAATCTTAGATAAAACATGCCACGGTTTAATTAAGTAAAAGTGTCGCTACTAGATGGTATTAGCAGTCGCTTCAGTACTAAGTGAACATACATATCACAAATTTCGTCACAGGCAGCAAGCGAACGCGAAGGCGTGATCCCAGGAGATGCGGGTTCAATTCCTCCCGGTCAGCAATTTTTGATATATACGAGTATTTAAAATTACTTAGAATTTTTTTTGAAGTGCAAGTAAAACACTATAAAAATTATAAATTTACCAACCCTAGTGATAGAGTAAGTAAAATAAGGAAACTGATACGTGTTGGGAAACACAACATTTGCATGTTATTTTGAACTGTTATTAGGTATGAGCGCTATTGTATATCCGCTAATGGAGCCTTTCTAAATTGTTACCATGATACACTTACACATAATAGTAACCTAATGTTTGTGACCAGAATGTTGATATCACTTTTTATGACTCATCGCATTATAGAAAATTCAACCTCAAGAGTTCGCATACGTTTTGCATGAAAGCAAAATCGTAAAATGTTGGCGGGGGACAGGAAAGAATGCCTTGTTGTGATTGGTGGACCCCAAAGTAATGTAATTAAGACAATGTGTGGAATGAAGGTACCGAACGGGCGTAGGCCTACTTTTATGCTAAGCAACTTTGACGACCTCCCTGGCGCAGTGGTGAGCGCTGTGGTCTTAATAGTGGGAGATCCCGGGTTCGATTCCTGGCATGGGTTTGGAATTTTATAATTTCTAAATTTCTGGTCTGGTCTGGTGGGAGGCTTCGGCCGTGGCTAGTTACCACCCTACCGGCAAAGCCGTGCCGCCAAGCGATTTAGCGTTCCGGTACGATGCCGTGTAGAAACCAAAGGGGTATGGGTTTAATAAAAACTGCCATACCCCTTCCAGGTTAGCCCGCTATCATCTTAGACTGCATCATCACTTACCACCAGGTGAGATTGCAGTCAAGGGCTAACTTGTATCTGAATAAAAAAATAAAAAAAACTGCCTAAGCTTTGCGATCGGGGGTGTTCGGCTCTTAGGCGTCTATAGGTCTATTCCAAGGATTTTTAGAATATTGTAGTCATACCTCCCTGTTCTGGTGCAAGGCTACAAATTACTAAATTACAGCTGGGTAATTAAGGTAAAATGACGTCACATCGTAAAATAGTGAGTACATTACTGCACGAGACCGGGGAGTAAGCGTTTTCTGGTCGAGTTTGAGTATAGAAGAAATAGCCAGGATATAATCAAGATATTTTTATTAAAACACTACAAAGTATAAAATTACTTTTTTCTACACGTGTATGTACCTATGTTTCAAATCAGGCGAGCATAATAACATAAACTAGAAATCAAAGCGTTGAAGACATGTCATTTTACCATAATCGCTCAGCTATAATAATTTTTTCATAATATCTCAATTTTAACTTGATTGTGGGTTGAAACGATTTTAGAAAATACGTCCATGTAAAACTATACTTCACAACATTTTTTATTTTCTATGTTCTGTATTCCAAAAAAAGTACAATTAAACCAGATGTATTATTCGTTTGTCGTTTCCAATTTATTTCAGTAAGCTTTAAATGTCAGACACCGAGTTTTTTGGTTATTTTCCCTAGTGTTAGAACAAATTGTAAATCACGGTTAGTAAAAACTGTGTGCGCTTTACGAATTGGTTCGGGATATTGGTGCTGTTAGCAATTCTGGTTTATTGGACCCAATATTGTGTCTGTATTCTCTACGTTCATGCTTGACGCTGACAGCATTGCCTGTACATACTTATTAGGTATAAAGTATAGCTAGGTGGGTACGCATGACCGACGTATGCAACCGACATCAGTGCAAGCTTTATGCTACTTTTCCTATATTGTTACAGTTTTTTGCACATTATACTCTACGAGTACTTGTTTGTAAATCCATCCTTCATCAAAGGTCTTTATGCATCACAATTGTATCAATTTGCAATCATGGTTTTTATTACCAAACACAAATTATCCATCAACTAAGTACTTAAGTATAGGTCCCGCAAATTGCTATTGCGCTGGAACCATGTTTCATTAACATCGAAATGACGTCATTTCGACGGCAGCTGAAATAAAAATATACCATCAGCTCGAAACTTCAGTCTAGTGCTGACGGCACCAAAATGGCGGCCATGCCCATTAGCAATGTGCGGGACTTATACAAAAAATGTTTTCAAAGAATATTCAAGATTTTATTCGAAAATGTTTCCAAAAAATTTTCAAAATCCAATTCATAAACATAGATTCGTTTGTGATTTTTTGGTGACTCAAAATGGTTAACGTCCACTGAGATTTTTGGCTCTGTCATTTGTATGAGATTACGTAAAAGAAAGAGCGCTATAATAACTTCTTTCCATGGATAGAGTATAGTTCTCCGTATTCAAACAAAAATTGCATAGGTACTTTTAATTAATGTTGGTGGTAGTTTCGCGTATGAAAAATCACACGCGTAGCTGTATGTTATTTGCTTTATTTGTCAAAAAAAAAAAAGCTAACATAGAACAAAATTAATTTGACATCTATAAAACAACGTTTTACAAAAATATAACGAAGTGCCCAATTTAAACTCACAGTACAATTCGTACAGAGCATTCCTATTGGTATCTCATTTATTTCTGTTTCAAATAAATTGAATCCATTTACGATTGCATGAGTGTGAGTCCATTAATACCAGGCTGTCCTCACACCAATACAAAAAGTTTAATAAATGAATTTTATGTTCTGGATTTCGATATGAAATATTCCCGTATAGGCTTTTTGAAATTTCGCTGTTGCTTGTAACTAAAATAGTGTAAAATTATTTAGTATGGAAATGATTGAAAAGTTTGTGGAAATTATAACAACACCTGAAATACGCTTTGCCGCAAATAAAAATGATGTTCCATATATTTATTTCATTCAAATATTAACCCATTTAAGAAGATTGATAAGGAAAGTTTTTGATTAGTAGATATTATCTAAAAGTGACGCCTTTAAATAAATTAACTGAATTCACTTAATATTATCAAGGCAAAAGTTTGTGTGTGTGTGTGAGTGTGTTTGTGACTCTTCCACGCAAAAACTACTGGACACATTTGGCTGAAATTTGGAAAGAAGATGCCTAAAACCTAACTTAGCACATATACTACTTTTTATCCTGGAAAATCAAAGAGATCCCGCAGGATTAAAAAACGACGAAGTCGCAAGTGTCATCTAGTAAAATTGAATTTCTTTATCATTTAAGCCCCGCGCTTCAAAACCGTGCAATTACTTAGTCCATATTTCTAGTACATTAAACTTAATTTATTACTTAGCGTCCGAAAGGTGTTAATAGAATCTGCAACAAATTATTGCCCGCGAAATAATTTAAATTAATGAAAGCGCATTCTTACTAACGCTCGGCTTAAGGCGCTGTCTTAAGCAAAGTTACAAATTAATGCTGACATTTCAATTACATTCTTGTGCAACTACAGTTTGCGGAACGTAGCCCCGGCTCTCGTAAACGGTGCCTTTTCGGCAAATCGGCGACATCTACTGTCTCCTTTGCTAACATTTTATGGAATTCGCAATGAGAATCCGTCTTTTTCGGTTTGTTTGTTAGAAATGGTACTGAAAATTGTGATATATTCTAGTCGAGACAGTTGCAGAAAATATTTTGTTCTTTTGCTCTGAAGTTGACCTTTCGTACAGTACCGTAGTAACACAGTGCTTTTAAGAGATAACGTATAAACCTGAAAGCAGTTTATTTAGAATCAGTAACAGAATCGATTGCAATCATATTTACTACGGGTTATATTATGACCAAAAAATAATTTTAAATCCTGCAAGTTTGAACACCTAGTTGAATGCCTGCATGTCAGCTGATTCGAATCGCGCAAGCGGGAGCGCGCACGATCCACGCCCTTTCGTTCACTCACAGCCGCTTGCTTGGGGTGACCATGTTTTTCAAGGACAACGACTCAAACAAATTTATAACTTCGTAAATTTTCATTAAACATTTTTGAAAATTTGTACACATATTCTTTATGTAAACATATTCATTTACAGGTTAGCAAAACAGAGTCCCTGTTTTTTAATCTCCACAGAAAATTGGCATTTAACTGGGCCCCTATTTGAAAGAAAGAAAGAAAACTTTTTTTTGACACTATATCACTACAATGAATACTACAATAAACCTTAAAACTAATTGAATTAATAATATTTTTAGTCTCTACAGATTACAGCAATAATTCTAGAAAATTATAAATACGTCTAGTTTCATAGTTATGACAATCAAGACGTGCTCAATAAAATATCCTCATTACGTTTGAACTTTTGAAGAGCATAAAGCATTCTCAGGCTGTTATAATTAGCTCTTACGAAAAGCCGAAACGAGCGAGCTGTTGATTAAGCGCCATCTAGTGGCAACCCCATCAATAACAACAGTTTAATTAAATACTTTTATACCCGCTTGAATGGCCGGGACGTCTGCCTCGGCTTTAATTTGCTTTTTTATTCCCGTTTTATATTCTTTAATTTTTTTTGTTGCTTAGTGAAGTAGATGCAGCGGCGTGAGGGTTAAAACAAAGAAGTGCCTCGAAGCCCGCCGGGTTTGTACAAAGTATTTAGCCCTTATAAAAAACTATACATAGGTATACCGTACTTTTTGCATTTGCATGTGCATGTAATAATGTCTTTTGGTTAATTCCCGCGTAATTTTACTATGGTTTTGATTGATTCCTATTTTCATGGTTTTTGACAATCGTTTACGCAAGAAAGGTTTCGTTTTTGTTAATGTAAAGAATCTCTATCTTTTGCTATTATTTTATAAAAAAAAGTAATTAATAAGGAAATTAGTATACCTACTTACATTTTAACTATTGTAGCGTATGCCATGTTTGCGATGTATATGCCTAGCATCCATTTTAATTTTTAACCGACTTCAAAAAAAGGAGGAGGTTCTCAATTCGTCGGAATCTTTTTTTTTTTTTTTTTTTTTTTTTTTTTTTTTTTTTTTTTTTTTTTTTATGTATGTTCCCCGATTACTCAAAAACGCCTGGACCGATTTTGAAAATTCTTTTTTTGTTTGAAAGGGTATACTTCAAAGTTGGTCCCATTTCAATTTGGTGAAGATCTGATGAACATCTTCGAAGATAGATACTGGAACTCCTCAACGGATAAGAGTAAATTGCTCGCGATCAGTGTAATAGCTTAGTAAACAGTAGATTTTTAACCAGGCATAGCATAATTCCATGGGGCCACTAAAAATTGTGAAATAAAAAATTTTTACAAAAAAAATAAAAACCGACTTCGTTACATAAACACTAAAAATTGAAAAATAATTTAATTTATTACCGAATATATTATGTATACAAGAGTTAATATAGTTCCATAATAATATTTTTTGGGGTCGGTGCCAATGAGGTGCCATTGTGGAGTCCCATAAAAATATGAAGTCTAGACGATTCGCGCAGCTAAAGCTAATTGGCACCGGCACCAAAAAGTATTATTATGGAACTATATTAACTCTTGTATACATAATATATTCGGTAATAAATTAAATTATTTTTCAATTTTTAGTGTTTATGTAACGAAGTCGGTTTTTATTTTTTTTGTAAAATTTTTTTTTATTATTAACTAGGTGATGCCCGCAACTTCATCCGCGTGGATTTAGGTTTTTAAAAATCCCGTGGGAACTCTTTGATTTTCCGGGTTAAAAAGTAGCCTATGTCCTTCCCCGGGATGCAAGCTATATCTGCACCTACCAAGTTTTGTCAAAATCAGTTAAACGGATGGCTGAAAGGCTAGCAGACAGGCAGATAGACAAATACACTTTCGCATTAATGATTTTATTATGGATTGTTATTAAAGCGGTGGTAGAAATACACACTCCGAGTTTCAACTTTCTACCTATTGCTAGGGTTCATGAGATACAGCCCGTTGACAGACAGACGGGCGGACCGCGGAGGCTTGGTAATTAGGTCCGGTTGGCGCCCTTCGGGTACGGAGCCCTTATAATATAGATAGATATAGTAATGTGCAACAATATGCAACAATTCATAAATTAGTATGAGTAAGTACTTAAATTAAAATATTAAATACTAGATGATACCCGCGACTTCGTTGCGTGGATTTAGGTTTTCAAAAATCCTGTGGGAACTCTTCAATTTTCCGGGATACAAAGTAGCCTATGTCCTTCCCCGGGATGCAAGCTATCCCTGTACCAAATTTTGTCAAAATCGGTTGAACGGTTGAGCCGTGAAAAGCTAGCAGACAGAGAGACAGACAGACAGGCACACTTTCGCATTTATAATATTAGCATGGATTAGTTTTTAGTATACATGAACATAAAGTGACAAACCCGCACAAATATTTTAAAACTAAACTTAATAACTAAACCAGAAAACTCTTTACAACTTGGCCATTTGCATGGGTGGTGGATCTGACTCTTAACTAGATAACCTGTGTCTAGGATGTCATTTGACATTATTGCTTACTTCATCATCATGATCAACCCATCGCCGGCTCACTACAGACCACGGGTCTCCTCTCAGAGTGAGAACGGTTTTGGCCATAGTCTACCACGCTGGCCATGTGGATTGGTAGACTTCACCCACCTTTGAGAACATTATGGAGAACTCTCAGGCATGCAGGTTTCCTCACGATGTTTTCCTTCACCGTTAAAGCAAGTGATATTTTAATTACTTAAAAACGCACATAACTCCGGAAAGTTAGAGGTGCGTGCCCGGGATCGAACCCCCGACCTCCGATTGGAAGGCGGACGTCCTAACCACTAGGCTACTATAGCTTACTTACTTACATAACTATTATTTGACCACATAATTAAACATGCTGTTATAAAGCCACAACAAAAACGTGTGAATTATGTATAACCAAACCAAAACAGACATTTGCTTTTTATTACAACTATAATTCCTTAATCCGTATAATGTTAATCAAATAATAATCTGATATTAACTTTACCAGCCAGTGATTCACCTCCAATTCAGCTAATTAGCGTTCCCTATAATATTATTATCAAACAAGACCATTTCATTACGTTATTATCATAAAATGAACATTACCACATCATTACAGTTGAGTCACATTTGATAAAAATATAATATTAGTGCAGCTTAAGGTGCATTGTTTGCGTGCTCTACGTGACATTAACCTTGAATAAATAAATCTAAATATATAAAAGGAAATGGTGACTGACTGACTGACTGACTGACTGATCTATCAACGCACAGCTCAAACTATTGGACGGATCAGGCTGAGATTTGGCATGCAGATAGCTATTATGACGTAGGCATCCGCTAAGAAAGAGTTTTTGAAAATTCAACCCCTAAGGGGTTGAAATAAGGGTTTGAAATTTGTGGAGTCCACGCGGACGAAGTCGCGAGCATAAGCTAGTTTTATTATAATTTATAATAGTAATAATATATATACATAGTCGAATTATTGCAAGGTAGCCACATATTGTATTAAATTTTTAGACACAATCTTAATAGGTAATTAATATGAACGTTTGGACGTTTGTTACTCTTTCTCGTCTCAATTATTGAAGCGTTTCTTCTCTTATACTTTGAATTAGCACATAGGCTACTTTTCTTCCGAAAATTCAAACAATTACCGCAGAATTTTTGAAAAATCACGTGGAAAGTGACAACAACACGGGCAGGCATTCTAATTAAAGTTACAAATCATTATTAATTTTTTTTTTCATTGTTTACAACTGAGTGCTTTCTCAGATGATTAATTAGAATTAGACTTTGATATTAGTTGCAACTGCTAGTTTACATTGATGATCGTCAAAAAGAACCATACATTTTTTTTAAAAGCTTCTGTTCACCATTCATCGTCTTTTCAATCCTAGAATAATGGTGAAGGAATCTTAATGACAAGCTGGACATTCGCTGGCATGTTAGGTAATAGACTGAGGTTATAGGCTGAGACCACAACACTGTGATGCGACGTCGGGTCGTAAAAATCTACGACGTCGTACAATGGACTGTGCAAATTTCCGATGAGGTTCCGCACCGTAAAAACTTGCAATGCGACGACGTATTCCCGTTCAGTCGGTGTCCACACCTCTCTGTGTGCCATTCTGTGCTGCGTGTGTTCTTCTTTTTGCGTCTTAACGCAAGTAGAAGTAGGATAATATATTGTGTAGTGCGGTTCATGGCTCACTAGAAATTGATGGTCAGAGTTTTCAGTTTTCTCGTACGATGCTGTAAGCGATGAAATTTTTGCGTTGCGTCAACGTATTGCATTGCGATGCGGCATCGTTTTTGCGATGCGATGTCGCACTGCAGTGTTGTGACCTCGCCCATACGATGCGTTGCGGCGCCGCATCGCTGTGGATTTGAGTATTGGGTGGAAAACACATCGTATGGCTTCAGTCTTACAGTTGACTGTGTGTGTGCTTTCGTTCACATAAACGGTGTGTGATAATTCACCTTAATGTTGTAATTCACAATAGTTTTTACCACAAAACGGCGGGCCAGAAAAGATAAAATGGAAGTCAAAAATAAATTGCCACTTAATGAATGGAATTTGTTTGTATTTACATATCAAACGGAAACAAAGGCACGACATAACTCTTTTGTAATTACCCTTTGCTTATCGTAGATAGGTGCTATTATCAGTGACGGTTCCGTTCGGATACATTTTAATTTAATTACTTAATGGGTATTTTTCACGAACTTTCGGTCAACGGTCAATTAATACGCTTGGCTAATATATTTGGATTCTGTTCTTGGCAAAATCAGTATGTAACTATCTACCTACTTAAAGAAAATGTCAAATTTGAATACTAAATACATCTAGAATATAGAATTCAAATTATCGATTTGCAGCTGATATTGTTCAGTATTGCGCATTTTTTGGCAAAAATTACATTTACAAGTAAGTAATTAAACTTGTTTAAATCCGAGTAGGAAGAACTGCTTATACTTATCTAGGTACCTACTTACCGCATGGAGGTGATTTTTTGAAATGACTTAGTTGTTGCAAACTCAAGCTTGGTTCCAAGATCACTGGCTAGCTATCCTCTCTGATCTACGACTAAATTATCTTACCAGCGATGTGAGACGTTTTGGCATTCAGCCATAGTGCGACAGGTCGACATGGCAACCGGTGAGGGAACGCCCCGACCACCCGCACAGCTCCAGCGCTAACCCGGTGTGCGGGGCGTCCGTCCCCCCGCCTCATACCCCGATTGCCATTTCGACTTGTCGCGGACTATACCTACCTATTGTTTCCAACGATTAGGTTCATTTACATCAGGAAATCGGGGTGAAAATAAACTAATTAGCGGCAAATTGACTTTAAATTAAAATGGTAATAAATTTTGCTGTTATTTTTTGGTTCCAACTTCCACCAACCATGATTGATAATCTCTATATATAAAAATGAATCGCTAAATGTGTTGATGATCGCAAATCTCGAGAACAGCTGACCCGATTTCGCTAATTCTTTTTTTATAATATTCCTTGAAGTACAAGGATGGTTCGTTCTTACGGAGAGAAAAATTAAAAAAATTGTAAGTATTAAATTTTTTTTAAAGAATCGACTGTTGGGCGGTACGAAGTTCGCCGGGATCAGCTAGTTATCTACATATAATTTTATTATTATCATTAAAGATCTAAAAATTAGTTAAATGCACAATAATCTACCGTGTTATAAGCACGTATCCTGAACAGGCAAATTAAGACACAGTGTCGCTAGTTGGAAAACCGCAAGTGTAGCCAACTAAGATCCTGCACCGGCTCTTCTCACGTAATCATTTTATGAATGTTATGAGTTTCACGTGCACGAGATGCGACGTGCAACGACCGACGTGTTATTTATGCGTCTAGTACTTGCTACATGTTGGAAATGTATGGATAATAAGTATTCAATTTTTTTTAAAGTTTATGATAGATTTGCGTTTAATTACGATCTTGATAATTATGATGCAGACTAAAAGAAAATGGGACATGTGGAATCGTTCTTGTGATAGAATGATGCAACTTCTAACTGACTGAACTAACTTGCTAGAACTGTACAAAACTTGTGACTTGTTTATTCATTAGTCTAAAATATATAAAAGGAAAAGGTGAGTGACTGACTTTCTGACTGACTGACTGATCTATCAACGCACAGCTCAAACTACTGGACAGATCGGGGTAAAATTTGGCACGCAGACAGCTATTACGAGTATAACATAGGCATCCGATAATAAAGAATTTTTGAAAATTCAAACTCTAAGGGGGTGAAATAGGGGTTTGTAGTCCACGTAGACGAAGTCGCGAGCATAAGCTAGTTATGTTATAAATTTGGAAGTGTGTTTTTTGTTACTTTATTCTTTAATCACACTGCAATGGTCCAACAGATAGACGTGATTTTTTGCATAGATATGGTTAAACACCTAGAGAGTGACACAGGCTTTTTTATCGGAAAATCAAAGAGTTCCCATGGAGGTTTAAAAACCTATATCCAAGCGGACATAATCGCGGGTATCGCCTAGTTACTGTACCTATAATAAGAACTATAAGATATAATAGAATTTTGCGAGTAAGAGGACGTGATTAATTATTTGTTTATTGTAGATAAACACCACATAATATAGAACAAAATATTTACCGATCACTTGAATTCCAAGCTTTGATGGAATATCATCTTAGAGAATCTATAAGCAGCAAGTTCCTTTTTTTTGGTAAGTAGGTAAATAACGTAAGCATATTAAGAAAAAAATGGAATTGAACAAAATTTTTTTAAATTCATTCTGTTGCATGTTCACCACAATAGGATAGTATCCAATATACTTAATATTATTTGTCTTAGTAGAAATAAAGGTCAAGTCCATCTTATTCTTTCCTATGCAGTAACGTCCTAGCAAAAGTAAAGGACCTGCATTTTATCGTACTTTTTTAAAAGTGGCTCTCTCAGTCGCAAACATTTACGCTGAAAGACATTTCAACGCTTTCTGCAATTGAAATAATACGACGCTGAAATGTTAATGTAATTTTTATTACAGTATCACATAATAATATATTATTTGCTTACACCTTTAAACCTGCAGATAATAAAAAATAACATTATTGTAAAAATAAGAGCATTTTTAGGGTTCCGTGTCCTATTACTAAGTCTCCGCTGTCCGTCCGTCTGTCAGTACGTAGCGACTAAAATTGCCTAATGCCAACATCAACCGTATATCAAAGACAATAAAGCTGAGTTTCAGTTGTTACCAAAAAGTCTCAGCTCCTATTCACTCCGGTCGGACGGACCTTACTTATTCCAAAATCAAAACACTGACTCAACTATAGTCGTTATTCGTTCAATTTATTATTTTATTACATCATTAAAGTCAACTATAGACTTTTTTTAATTAATTCGAATTCGTTTATTCTAATATAATTATTTTTGCCAGTATAGAAGCTTATTTATTGCCTTAGCCGAATAAAATTTCTTATCAAGCGAGAAATTTGAATTCCGATTATTCAAATTGATTTCGCTATAATTAACCGAAAATTTATTCATATTTATTTGGTAGGTAGGGATATTAATTGAACTGAATAGGTATGTATTTAGTAGATACCTATTCACGAATCACGATATTTTTACTTTGACGAATTTTTAGACAATGTTTTAATACGAATTTACTGGGGTAGGTAGGGTAGGATACCATGCATCCTGGAGACGAAAGATATTTTTTATCCCGGAAAATCAGAGTTCCCACGGAATTTTAAAAACAAATCCACGTGGATTTGGTACAGAGATAGCTTGCAATCCGAAACCAAAGCTACTTTGTATCCTTTTATATCATGATTTTTAAAAACATAAGTAAATTCTTGCCTATAAAGTTGCCGGTATTATACTTAGTAATAAAATAAAGAAAACATTAGTCTGATTTAATAATTAATATCAAACATTATTAAGTTTAACATAAATTATTATATAATATTATTTCTCAGAACGATATTACGAGTACCTACTTGCACCATAATAATTCTAACAAGCTACGGCGCCTCCTTAATTGCACTTTCACATACGCCTATGCTAATGGAGGTATACTGCACGATTTAAATTAAGTTATTAAGATACAAATACAAAGATTAAGTTAAGTCTCAAGTTAGTTCTAAATTGATGTCAATTCAACCACGATGCATTTAGTAGAGCACACTCGAGTGCTTCTTTTTCAGTAGGTACCTACTAGAGACTTCCCCACTTGGCCAACGTGGTAGACTAAAGCCGAAGCCCTTCTCATTCTGAGAGGAGACCCATGCTCTGTAGACTCTGTAGTGAGCCGGCGATGGGTTGATCATGATGATGATGATGACTAGAGACTTGCAGACTGTTGTATGAGGCTGGGGGACGCCCCGCACACCCGCACTTCACCCGCGCTCGCCCGCATCGGGTTGGCGCGGTCTGTGCGGATGTGCGGGGCGTTCCCTCCCCGATTGTAATGTCGACCTGTCGCTTACTATTAGGTAGGTACATTATGAAAACTTTAATATGAGTTTCATAATAAAACATAGCGACTGTCAAATTAAAATGATTTCTGGGCATTCGAGTCCACTTCGAAGTAATCCTTGAGAGTAATAAAAGACGAATTTGGCATACCGATTGGCTAGCGAGCTGGCCGGTCTTGGCCCTTTGCCCAGATTTGCTTAGTCAGGCACGGTAGAATTTTGGAATCCTACTTTTTAAAATTAATCCTTATGCGATATTGCTAACAGCTTTGGCAGGTCAATCAAGTAATATTATAATACTAATATTGCCCGCGGCTTTACCTGCGTGGAAAATTTCGTAGAAACTTTTTGACTTTCCGGTATAAAAAAGCCAATGTAAGTCCTTGGGAGATGCAAGCTATATATATTTCGTCTAAATCGGTTAAATCGGTCGGACATGTATTTCCCGGCATTGCTTGAGTAGAATTTGTCATATTATCTTCTTATTAAGTACCTATAGGGGTTAGAGGAAATCTAGGTACCTACCTACATGCTAAATTTCGAGTTTCTAGACTGAACAGTCAGTTTCTCCCTTACCTAATATAAATACAAATGCGAAAACTGTATCCTTTCTGTTCTTTGTTTCCTTTACGCCTAAAAGTCGTGAAAAAAATTAAAACTTTTTAACTAATTTTTTTTAAATTTGATTAAAAAATAAACTTTGCCACGAATCTAAATTGCACGGAGATAGACATTTGGTACTTTTTGTCCTCAAAAAATAAAAGCTTCCAAAGGAATTTTCATACCCAAATCCACGTAAACAAATTCGAGAGCAAAGTCTCAGTTCAGTTAATAAATATTTACGTAAGTTTGTATATATGATATTGATTATTATTTATGTTCTTCATTTTTTACTCAAATATAATATTTTCATGTCTGAAAGGAATCTTATGTAGCAATTTATAACTTTAGTATGTAATCATAATATATCCAATAACTGAATTTATTCGACATTAGCATAAAGCATAGTAATATAATTTACCTACCTATATTACAGAATAAGCTATAAGCATTCCTTAGCTCGATTTTCTTTTTAAATCTTCACCCATTTATCAAAGCTGTAACAATTTTATTCATGCGCCGTGAAACAACTTCTATGGACGCCCAGAGTATGCTGTACAAATGAACTGCTATAAAAGAAATCTCACGAACATTGGATAAAATATCTCTCAAATTAACAGTTCACGACCATTGACATAAATATAAAAACCTAAGATATACAATTACGGTTACTTATTTTGAAAATGATCTAGTATGTAAAAGTGACATAAGCATACTTGACTGCAATCACACTGAACAGTAGGAGGTCTCCTACTATACAGTCAAGCATATTCATGGCTCAGCTTCTATACATCTATATTTTATAAAAGGAAAAGCTGACTGACTGATCTATCAACGCACAGCTCAAACTACTGGATACTATTATGCCGTAGACATCTACTAAGAAAGGGTTTTTGAAAAATAGGGGTTAGTCCACGTGGACGGAGTCGCGAGCATAAGCTAATATTATATAAACCTCATGTTTTCAAGAAAGAAAGAAAGAAAACGTTTATTTAGAGACTAACGGATACCCGACGTGTGCTACTACGCTAAAAAAAGAAACACAATTTGTTTTTTTGATTGGTCTACAATCATCTTCGCATTATTGCCTCTCTAATAAAACTGGTTTAGGGCAGATCGGTAGGATGGTTTCAAAGTATGTAATAAATAATTTTTTTGTTCAATAATACCTATAAATATTGATTTTGCACAACTTACGGGTTTTACTTATAGGTGGGCCATTAATTTAAATTTTAAGCTAATGCCCTAATAAGTTGATGAAGAGCTGGACTTGGACTGGGACTATAGACTATCTAGAGTACCCTTATAACCACAATTGGCAGAGGCGTTCAAAGATTTTTTTAATTCACATTTATCTGTCTATCTATTGTTGTGTATATCAACATTCAAAATAACATCTTAAACACAAATGATCGATATGAGTACGCCCATGACCGGGGCAGGTAATTATCATCCGACTCGACTAATGTGGCTAATGTTCAATGTTCTTTTGATGAGTTCATTCCGATTGGAGACTGACTATCTAGAATTTTGTATATTGATGGTAGAAACGAATGTTGCACTGTCTAGTAGCAATAAAACAAGCAGAAGCTAGGTTTGGTAATCACTTGCACTTTGATTACCTACACAAACAACACATAGCAAGTTAATTTCTGCAAGCTTTTTTAATTTAATATTGCTGAAATTGACATGGACATGGCAATGACAACTGATTAGTTATAATCATCATGGACCTAGAATAATACATATCTTTTTCGTTCTGTGTCAGAGTGAACTAGAGTGAGGCACTAAACTCTCGGTTTGATTATGACATATACCTATTAGGCTATGGGTGACGTGAAATAAGGGGAAATCAAATGAAACCTAGTCGTTTCCTGCCTAGCGTTCCTACCTAGCGTTCCTACCTAGCCTATCTAGCGTCAAATGTAGGTAACATTTGACGTCAACAACTGTCGTAACTGTGCTGCTGTTGCGACGCACCGATGCCATAGTTCGGGACTTTGTAACATAACATAACAAAAGATTGTACGATCGATTTTACGCTAAATAGCCTATGAATCGCCTATTTTCCTTAAATTTCACGTCACCGACATATTATCATCGATTCAGAATCAGACCGAGAGTTTCCTCAGTCTAGGTCACTCTGCCGTTACCGTCACGCGTAGTGTCTGACCAGAACTTTATTAAATAGCATCTTAAACACAAATGATGAATTTGAGTACGCCCAAGACTGGGGCAGGTAATTATCAACTAATGTTGTTAGCGTCTAAAGTTCTTTTGATGAGTTCATCTGATTGGAGGAATCCTCCAGGTCATTAATTAGACTTTTTTGTAACAAGTCTTAACGTACAATGTAATTGAGATCAATTAGCGGTAATTGCTGTGGTTCACGGTCGTTTCTGTACACGTGGCAACAGACTGGTAATCTCTCATTGCTGGGAAACAGCCTGCACTTTCATAGGAGAAAGGGACTGTGCTGGTTTCAAGGTGACCGTCAAAATAGTACCTACTTAGTTTAGCTGGTTTTCTCATAAAGACTGTGTAAGCAGTAGAAAAAACTGAAATAAGATGCTACAAGTAAGTTGATATACGAGTACCTAATCACTTTCAGTCTTTAAGTGGACTCAGACTAAGTGGCTCCCGATTTGAGGCTAACTGAAGTTGCAGTGGTTATCTCTAGACCGCGGTCTCGACGACGCGACGGTGAGGACGAAGCGGAAACGATGGCGAGAGCAGCGGCGGGAGCGGCGGCAAGAGCAGTTGCGGATGCGTCAGCGGGAGCGGTGGTGGGAGCGGCAGCGGGAGCGGGAGCGGAAGCGGGAGCGGAAGCGGGAGCGGAAGCGGGAGCGGAAGCGGGAGCGGAAGCGGGAGCGGGACCGGCGGGGTGATGATAATAAATGAATGCGAATTATATTATCGTTCCACTTAAGCCATCGCTTCCATGGCCAACACTGAGACCAACCTATTGTAGCTGCCTCTAGATACTAGACCATAATATCACATGATTTATGAAAACTTTACTTCATTAATATCTCGAGTAATGAAACCATTAACTAAAATTATCCTCGAGGAAAATTGTAAGTTATAAAGTAAGGAATAACTCAAAATTAGTGATGGGAACCTGCAAGGCAATATCGTATTAGTATTCACAGTAATTACGCTTTGAATTATCGCGCTTCGGCCGATGCGCGAGCGGTAACAAGACAACATAATGATACCGCCTTTGTCCGTTTCGCCACCTGCCCAAACACCATAGTGATGCGAGTTTATCGATACTATGCTTTTTTTTCTTCTCAATAGTTCACTCTGGACAGAGTGGTCGTGGCTATGTATTTTTTACTGCTGCTAATACGATCTCCCTCCAGCGACTTCTATTGGTGGCATTATGTGCACACACGGAGACAGGCGTGTTTGTTGCGGATCGGAATAAGTCCTTCCACCTAGTTGAGGAACGCCCACGTGGACGTGTGCCCTCTACTCAACCTTCTGTACCACGAGGTGTTCGATGGCACCACTCTTCCTCGTAATATGCCCAAAAACCTTGAGAATTCCCAATTGTACTAGTGACGAAATCCTTTGATTTATTTTCAGTTCTTTGAGAATGGAAACGTTTGTACGATGTGTGGTCCATTTTATTCTTACGATAGGTACTAGGTATGCTTTATCTAACTTGTTTTTGATGTGAAAACTTCTTTAGCCGACTTGGGCGGTTTTGGGGATGTGTTAAATCTTCAGGGCCTTTTTCCATGACCGACACGCTGATCTTAATAGTGCTTAGAGTGCCAATAGATCTAAAAACTAAACTAATATTAATAGTTAAATTTAAAAATTTGAATTTTTTTTAAGTAGATACTTCAATTTATTTAAAAATCAAAAAAAATCTCCATTACAAATTTCATCCAAATTTGTCCTGTAGTTTTTGCGTGATTGAGTAACAAACATCCAAACATCCACACTTTTACATTTATGATATTATTAGGAGTAGAATTAATTTTATCGATATCACGCAGATAAATTCGAACGTCCTTATAATGACGTCTTGTTAGCGGCTGTTAGTCACTCAACAAAGCCACATCGTAAGAAACGAGACTTTTAATTCGAGCCTTAAAGGTGTGATTTCCACCGTCAGGAAGTGTTAAGTAATTATTGAAATCGGTCCGCTCTCTTATCGATAAAATTCCCGATAATTTTGTTTTCATACGACTTGTCGCCGTCGAATTTCATTGGTTTTGTAATTGCATGTAAGTACTCATATTATTTTTGGGTGCTCCTTTTAGTAATTTTAATTTTTCTTAAATTTACCCAGATTTTTCTTTTGTTTTTGTAGTAATTTGTTATACGTAAGCTACTATTCAGCTTGATTTTAAATTAAAATACTTATATTATCTTATTTAATAAGTAAAATATTGTTATGATGTAGTTTGAATACAGTCGCGGAATAAGTATAACGCGTAAAATTAAACTTTTCAGGCGTCATTTTAACTTTATGGGTCCAGTTATTTCATGTGATAAGTATGATTTTAGTCTTTACTACTTCGTCCGCGTGGATGTAGGTTTTCAAAAGCCCATGGGAACTCTTTTATTTTCCGGGATAAAAGAAGGCAGGTCATGCCTGTCGTAGAGGTAATGGCCGTTGGAGCCACCGTAAAGGTGAACCGTACTTTTGATGTGACTAGTAGTAGCCCCATAGAGTTAAATTGGCGGGTGAGAAGTCATTTAGTACGGACTATACTTGGCATTATCCGCATTAAAACCCATTTTATACGACTACATATTCTAAGCCAATTTAAAAAGGATAGTTTCCTAAGGAATTTTCTTATAACTTACTGTTACCACAAATCACTGAGGGCGCTTATGAGAAAAGATTTAGCGCGATCGTTCCATATAGTACATGTAATAAACGTTTAAATACAGCCATACCTCACCCAAATAACGCCTTTACTTACTCTGTATCGCCTTTCACTGTTACGGATTTATAGTTATTTCATGAGTTTTATTTACTTTTATAGTGGTTCGACCAAGTTTTGACGCTGTAGAAGTCTAAGCTATAAATAATGTCGCAAGGCGAATGGACACCACCTTATAGTGCTTTGAATACATTTTCCTCTTATTATGCTTTTGGATATAAATTAAAGAGATTTATGCGTACCCTATAATAGTATCTGTCTACTTTTTATCATTGAAAGATGTGGTATAGTAACGGTATTATTAGCGAAGTAGATAACATCATAAAAATATGATTATTTTATTAAAACTTCAAAATATGAAAATGAACGTCTTATAACTGAGGCAAAAAAATAAATGCAGACGTTACAAAATAAAGTAGGTAGATACCTACCTAGTTGACAAAAAATACTTAGGTAATCAAGAAAATAGTTAATACTATGTACCTACCTACCTAATATTATAAATGCGAAAGAGTGTCTGTCTTTTTGCTAGTTTTTCACGGCCCATCTGTTTAACCTGATTATGAGTTTGACGAAATTTGGTTGCACTTCAAGGACACAGATATACGCTACTTTTGTCCCGGAAAAACAAAGAATTCGATTGGGATTTTTAAAAACCAAATCCCACACAAACAAAGTCACGGGTATCATTAAGTTTTGAATAAACATAAAATCATCTAGATACATGTAAAAACACTTTTTTTAAGCAAAAAGTTCTACACAATACAACAACAAACCTTTTATAACACCAAACTATCCGTATTAAATATTTAACTGATTTTCTCCGATCAATAAAGGTTCGTGATTGCGTCGGCCATGATTATTTCTAAAACGGGTAATTAATAGGGCATGCTGTGGAAAGGCATTGTAGGATTTATTGTTTTATAACGTATCCTGGCTATAAATTCCTTAATTGGCCCCCACTTTACGCTCAACGGCCCCTAATTTACAAGGGCAGCCACGAACTGTATCAAGCCAAGTATCAAGGTTTTTGTAGTCTCGCTTATTAGGGCTGCTATCTTCATGATATTTACATAATTTGTAATTTTTTTGTGTATTGTATATTGTCATAACTCATTATATATTGTTATAGCACCTTCCACGGTCCTTACATAACAAAAACAAACAAAGGTATGTATTTAACCCTAGAACTCTTGTACATAACATGATTTTTACATAACATGGTACCAAGAAGCGAATCAACTATAAACACAGTGGTGAGTTTATTCATTCACAATTAAACCTTACCATCAATTCAGTAGGTAGGTACCTACCTACTGTTTAGAAATCAGGAGAATCGATTCCAATATTGCAGTAACTAGGTATGTAATTCAAACTAATGTGAAAGTGTGTCTGTCTATCCTTTTACCTTTCGCGACCCATCCGTTTAAAGATATTTACGAGGCATAGACATAGCTTGTATTGCAAAGAAGGACATAGGAATAACTAAAGACTACTCTGTTTATTTTGAAAAATCAGTCTAAATCTAAACCCAAGTAGAAGTCGTAGTCTAGTTATGTACTTACAAAAAACATATGCCTACCAGTGCAAGTATACAAAAGCATACTCTGTAAAAGAAATTCAGCACAAAAACCGGCCTCATAATATTACGTCCATAAAAATAAACTCAAAGGCCTCTTTAAATTTAAAATTTTCGGGCCTTCCTTCGTACAAGAAGCTTTCCGGCCGACGCCATCTAAAGTTAACAAGGCGGGATCATATAATTTGGGAACACGAAATACCTCCACTTTGCTACAGCAGCTGTTCCGCGAACGTTACAAAATAACAATTTTCACATTTAAAATAACAGTTAATAAGCTATAGAAGGTCGCATTTATAATTTATTGGGCGGATTACTGTACTAACAAGGTTCTTAGATGGGCCTAACGTCAGAAATAACAGTAATTCGAAAATTGAGAAGGGCCAACGAAGTAAAATGTTTTGAAATTATTGATCCTCAATTTAGTTCTAATTATACAGTCCAATTTTTTCGTCCGAGTTTATTAAAAGTCACATTAATAACATGACCAACCACTAAACTCTTTCGATATCAATTGTAGTTTTATCCACTTGTATCAAATTAATAATGTGGTTGTAAATGTTACTTATAATATTATATCACATCATTATGGGTTTCCTCTCAGCGTGTGAAGGGTTCGGCCATAGTCTACCACGCTAGCCAAGTGTGGATTGACAGACTCCCAGGGAACATTATGGATAAGCAGGTTTTTTCATGATATTTTTCTTCACCGTTAAAGTTAGTGCTATAAAACGCACACAACTTTAATAAGCATGGTGCATGCCCGGGATCAAATCTCGGACTCTCCAAATAGGACACCAACATTTTAACTACTCTGCTAGCACAACTAGTTTTATTTATTTTATTTCCACACTAAAAGAAAAAAACACTTACAATATTGGTTTCTTCGTGCTCGTAAGCGCTTGGCGGCTTGTCTGAGCACTGCACATTCCTCTGTAGTTAATACTTAGTCTAATATTCTAGGTAGGTATGTGTAACTATTATGAACAAATGTAGGTAGGTAGTTTTAAAATGTGTGGTTTTAAACCACATCTTTCTAATAAAAAATAACAACTATAAAAATTTATTTCGTATATTTCAAAAGGATTTGGTCACTTGAAGTCATGACGATATACCTTTGGCATATAAAATACATGCACGAGTAGATATACGATTTCTAGTAGAGAATTCTCAAAGCTTCCTGTACCTAATACTAAGTCCAAGCAAGTGAACTGTGATGCCTTAGTAATTCGTGATACAAATTCGGTACGGTATGCACTTACCAGTGGAAAATAACAAGTGCTAGTCAAAGTCGTCGCAATGTATGCGATTTTAGACATGAGCATAGTATGCTATGGCGCCTCCAGGCACACCATGTAAATTATTCAGGCCAAAAGTCAGTCACGAAGCGCTCTTCCGACTTCTGCTCTCCTGGTATTACCTCCACGTTTATAAGTTTTTGATAGTATTTATTTTGAAATCTTTCTTTTCAAGTTGATTTCATGGCACAAGCATATTTTTTTAAATTTATTGCTGAACTTTTATTAGTAAAGGGTACTTTTAAGTAGAGTCCTGAGCCCTAGATTTCGTGTCTAGTTAGAATATAGAGTAAAATTTTACATCTGATTGTGGACTCTAATATGTACTAGATGACGCCCGCGACTTCGTCCGCGTGGATTTACGTTTTTAAAAATTCCGCAGGAATTCTTTATTTTTCCGGGAACTTTGTACCAAATTTCATCAAAATCGAAAAATCTATTGAGCCGTAAAAAGTTTGCAGACAGACAGATACACTTTCGCATTTTTAATATTAGTACATATGGATTATATCTTGTGTATGAAGATACAATAATGCAAATAACAGAACTAAGGCAGAGCGCAGATATTTTGCAACTTCATTCAAAGATATACTATTAAAAAGAACGATAGTTTTCATGTTGACATCAAAGCACAATGACAGACATCTTTTATTCACAAAGGACGCTTTGAGTCATAGCCAAGTTTCACTTTTAAATATTACATTCAGATGTCATAAAGCATTTTGTATAAAAAAATATTGTTTCTGAGAAAATGAGGCCAAAAGTTAAACGTAAACGTAAACGTAAACGTAAACGTAAACGTTAGTTAAAGGTAACCGAGAGCAAAAGTATCCATATACAATAATTTAAGAGAAGGACAAAACCTTTGTGAACAAAAGCGAAATCTTTGTTCATCATAATAACTTTTATAGCACAAATTGTTCAAACGAAACGGCAATAGTGTCGCAGTGTGGAGCCGAGATAAAACAAGTGGACCATAAAGTTCCTGTTGTAAACATTGTTTATAAAACAATTCGAAAGACGGGAACGCGAATGAAACTTTTGGTCGAAATTCGGCACCAGCCTTTCGGCTTCCTTAAATTGTTATGGCGGTAATAAGCTGGGGGTATGTGACTTTTATTGCCAGCTCGTTCGCTTGAGTTTTTGGGTACACCGTTTTGTCACCGACACAATTACCTACCGGGTACTGTGTGCACAGTGGAACAAAATACACTCAGCTTTAAATATTGATACCTACATGAATTATTCATCATCATCATGATCAACCCATCGCCAGCTCACTACAGAGCACGGGTCTCCTCTCAGAGTGAGAAGGGTTTTAGCCATAGTCTACCACGCTGGCCATGTGCGGATTGGTAGACTTCACACCTTTGAGAACTCTCAGGCATGCAGATTTACTCACGGTGTTTTTTACTTAAAACGACCATACCGAACTCCGAAAAGTTAGAGGTGCGTGCCGGGGATCGAACCCCCGACCTCCGATTAGGAGGCGGACGTCCTAACCACTAGGTTTGTGATAGCCTAGTGGCTCAGATGAATTATTCTAAGCCTAGTGGTTAGGACGACATGAATTATTACCAATAGTAAAAATAATAACCAACATAACATCTATTAGGTATTTCTCAATATTACCAGCAAGGTGCCACAGTACCAATGAATTTAATTATAAAGAACAGACTATGCATTTGCCGCTGCTGTAGGTACATACTTCTTATACATTATTATTTAGCAGATTTTTACGATTTTAGTCCTTATTTGAAAGGTGGAACCGTACTTTTGACATGACAGTTGTGAGTGGACCGACCAATAAAATTAAAATGGCACGTGAGGAGTCATTTTGTACTGACTATAAAATAATTATGAGTATCTGGTGCTGTCTATACAGTTTTGACATAATATTATTGTCAGGGGACGTTTGGCGTTACCTTAAATAAAGTCCGCAGTTATTTGTTTAACGTTTTGCCGTTTATAAATGAAATAAACCCAGCGGCTCGTAGCTTTACATTTATGTAAATAGAGCTGATAGAGCTACTAAAAGTAAAACACTTTAGAGACAACATGATGAGATCAACAATGGCTAAGCCCTTCTTTGTTTCTACGGGACATGACTACCCCTATTATAAATGTGAAAGTGTGTTTGTTTGTTAGTTTATTGGTTTGTTGGTTTGTCCTTCAATCACGTCGCAACGGTGCAATGAATTGACGTGATTTTTTGCATGGATAAAGACCTGGAAAGTGACATAGGCTACTTTTTATCCCGAAAAATTAAAGAGATTTTTTAAAACCCTAAATCCACACGGGTGAAGTCGCGGACATCATCTAGTTTCATATAAATAAACAAAACAATTAAGAGAAAATTATATCACTAATTTTTCATCTTAATCAACTTGCGCGCGAACGCCAATCTTCTCGTAATTGAAGGAATCCACTGCTCGCCGAGTTTCGTTTTAAGAACTTCTCAGACAGGCAAACACAAAAGTAAAATGGAAATCAATTACTTAGTTAATTCTCCTCTTTATTACAAGGCGCTCAGGAGGTTCTACAAAATTGTCGTTAAACCGTGTTACGTGTAATTAATTACCTCCATCGAATACTTCTATTTTAGCCATTGATATACATCAATTAAGAAATACCAATTATGTGGCTATTTTTAGTGTTAAGTTATAAGTGAAACTAATAATTATAATAATAATAAAAATAAAAAATATATTTATTTAAGAAAAAATATTTACAGGTTACACAAATTCAGGTATTCAATTAATCATAAACTCGAAGCTTGAGTTTTTCCGTATACCGAAGCCGTTAACATTAGGTATCTACACGTAACACATTTATCTAATTAAAAGCTAAATAACAATTACTTATAAACTAACAACATTGAATTTTAAGCTTATTTCGTGGTTTAGCGATAAATTGGGTACATACATCGGCAGTTAAATATCACTTAATTAATCGTGGTATGTACCGGTTTTATACAATATAATAGAATTATAAGTGAAAAATTTAATTTTTTTTCAATTAATAGGCATTTTAAAATGAATATTAAAATACAGTTTACATTATGCCTATTTCCTCTCCAACTAAAGTTTGTATTTAGGAATGTATGCGTAGATATTATATAAGCTTTCAAATCGTAGTTCCAATATTACAAGGGCTCGAAGATTTGTATTTAGGTAAATAATTAATATTTAGGTAACCGCGTGCAAACTTTTTACAGAAATCTGCAAAATCACAAATAAACAAGAACGTGACTACCAAATTTCATTGAGTTTGATTGCTTACTAATAGCCAAATGAGTTATGAATGAATGAATGAAGTAACACGCTACGAATAAATTTCTCTTAAGGATATAATATGTATTAGTTGTTTTTCTCACATGTTATGCCGGTTGTGGGTTTTCATAGCAAATAATAATCAGCCTAGCAATTTAATACCAGCGACTTCCAGAGGTACGTGGCCAATGTGAGGGACTGTGCTATCTTTGGTTTTCTATATCAACATTCCCAGGACGATAAAACGCTTTCAGATTATGATATGAAACGTTGAAAGCTAATTCCTTTCGTAATAAATCCGAGACTTGTTAATTACCAGCCGTCGTCGAAAGCAGTCGTAAAAGACTTTCTATTGTTTAGGCGCGAAGCTACTACAAAGACATCCGCAGTTATTGAATTAGTCTTAATATTCAGAGAGATGTCATTACTAGAGGTCCAAACGTCATACATAATCAATCCATCGCTGGCTCACTACTGAGCACATAGGACGTTCTTACTGCGAACTAAGAACGAAACCGTGATATAAGTAAAGAACCAACGATAGGTGTACAGCCGTTTAAGTCTCCTGATGTAACATTCAAACCAGCACTTGACCAGCGTGGTAGTCTATAAGCGAAATCATTCTGATTCCGAGAGGAGATCTATGCTAGTGGGGCGGCGATGGGTTGATAATGAAGATAATGACTGCAAATTATTTTTATTTAGTGTACGTGGTAGGTCAATTTACTGATTGACACGACTGGTTTTTTTAAGCCAATCTTGAAGACACCTTTTTGTAGTTCATTGCAAACTCTAGTAATACTATGACATCTCTCTGTTAATAATTAGGATGTCTCCAAAGGCGTGCGCGTCGTATTGTAAACAAATTTCACTAGAAAATTGCTTAAGTAACTTCACTGAATGTAAAAAGCTTATAAAAATTCCAGCGTCGCTCGCGGCCCTCGTCTTACGCTTATTTCATTAGGCGTGCTCAAAGGAAAATATGACAATTTCGTTAGGAGAATTAAAAGTTACCTGCTTTTAGATGAACGGCTTAGGGCTGGAACAAAATATCGGCGCGACGAAAACGTCTTAGAGAATTCGCAGACGTGTCGTAGCGTAATTGTATTTCGCTAATAGTTTAACGATTACGTGTATTAGCTATACGACTCGTCTACGAATGCTCTAATACACTTTTGAGCAGCTATACACGAACAGCTTGAAACAGTCATGACTAAATGCTTGTAACTACGACTGCGTTGATAACGACAACGAGCGAGATAGCTCGAGCAGAAGCGACTTCTTCTAACGGTCGACTGCTTTCTAGCAGTTGAGAAATCAACTGCAGTTAACTGCTTGAGCTTAGTGTTTGTTCTGTGTATTACGTGCATAATGAGTGAGATGCCATCATGAACGAAATAAAAAAGGGCGGATGGGTTGTCGCTGGACACCACCACGAAGCACTTAAACAAGCCAGCTCAGAGTCACGCAAACTTTCACACTAATAATAAGCCTATCGGCTGCCATTACTTTTGTTTATTCCACTCAAACATACTTGCACTGCCGCCATTGCAGTCCTTCGATCCTTTCTTAGAATTCTTAGCAACAAGTGATTCCCCCTTCAGTCCAAATAATACCATGCTATGAAGTTGCGGTTGCGTCGCGATATCGCATTTTGTGTGTTTCAGCCTTTAGAACGGCTTAACGAGAATAATTTTCTCTACCTTGAGTCCAGGACTCATCATTAGGCAGGCCGCAAAGGAAACTTTGAAAATAACATTTAAGTTCTAAAGTCTTGACTATTCCTTTATTATCAGCTTTACTTTAGATTACTTTAGATTAGATTGTGGATTCGTTTTGGTTTCCTTGAGTTGATAAAAACAAATTAGTTAGTTTTGGATACCTAATATTGGTACTGATTCTGAGCACAACTAAATTTTAGAGATAAACGTAACCCGTTGCGGGATAGCGCGGGTAACGTGCGGGTGTGCGGGGCGTCTCCCCGCCTCATACCCCGATTGTCATCTCGACCTGTTGCGTACTACTAGAGCTTAAGTTGTTGATTTTAAAAAAACTTACAAGATAAACTTAGATTAAGTTGATCGCCATCTAAGCGTGAATCTAAACCTACAATAGTTATAATATATGTATAGTAAATAGGCGTTGCCTTGCGCCAGGGGCCGTCAACGAAGCATAACCTATGCCGTTTTTGTACGATAACGAGCTCTCAAACTACATATTATTATGGCGTCGCTATGTCAGGCCCACGTCAAGTAACATCCGCCCCAGATTTCGACATTTCTTATTAATTGTCTGATATCAATTCAATTTAGACAAGGTTCTAATTAAGAGCGAATTAAATTCAGATACAACCTTATCTTAATGAGGAATAGGGGATAAGTAAACAGTAACAAATGATAACTAAATGTTTTCATGACAGTTTAATACCGATGTGGGTTAGTAGCTTGATTCGGTAATGATAATTATGGGGAATGTGAACGGGTATAGAAAATGAAAGCACCTGTTGGCAGAGTTAAGATGACGCTTGTAACAGGGTTCCGTATAATAAACGACGTCAGAAATTAACATACTCAGTTTTTTAAATTATTACGGAAATTGTAAAAGTTTGTGAAATTGATCTATTTATTATAATAAAATTAATCAGTAGCAATCACAGAAAAAGGGAGCCGCCAAATAATCGTTAAAAGCATTGATGTTGGTTAAAAGTAAATAAAAAAAAAAGAGTCAAGCACACTAATTTACGGTATTTACAGATATAGGTAATCTATCAAGATAGTACTTATCTTATCTGAGGAATCAACTTGAGATTTTGAAAGTTTTTGTATTGGAAATCTCTCAAAACGTCAAATTTATTGCTCAGATGAAGTTATTTTGACGATTGAAAAATCAGCCCTAAAAGGTTATAAATCATATAAAAATGACATATTAGTCTACTACGCCTAGTTTCTCTAAAATATTTTCATTAAATTCTAATTTAGATTAGCTGACTTTATTAATTTAATGAATTGTCATAATATCTATTTG
Organism: Maniola hyperantus; assembly: GCF_902806685.2. NCBI lineage: Eukaryota > Metazoa > Arthropoda > Insecta > Lepidoptera > Nymphalidae > Maniola > Maniola hyperantus. The sequence goes on from NC_048546.1 coordinate 9,456,317, forward strand.
ATGATGTAATCTAAACGGATCTCTAAAATACATATTTCATAAATATTTTAAGACAGTAGTTAATGTGATTTTAAGTAGGTATCCACACTTTGATTGATGGATTGCTCGTATTTACTCGTTATTTATTCCACATTGATAGCAAGGATTTATTAGAAGGGTAGATTTTAAAATACACAACTGTTTCAATTTGTTTGTTTAATTGTGATTAATGTTATGCAATGCAAGTATCTAAATGTGATTAGAATTATCTTCAAGCAATTCGTTTTTTTTGCTCAGAAATTATAACCATTTGGGTCGAAAATAATGTTTTTAAGCCTATTTTACGGTGAATACAAATTAAATCTAGTGAGATTTCTATTTCAAACGTTGCCATTGTTAACCAAAATGCCAAAGAGGTAATATTACGTAACTAATTGGTTGAGTAAATAATATAGACATTACTCAAAAAACGTAACATTAAATTCAATATTGTGTTATATATAAAAAGCAATACTTACATAGTATCAATTAAGTAAAAGTCTTTAAAATAAATACTGGCAATTAACTTACTCCGAAGTTACCCAATAATAAATTTCACAGAGTACAAAAGCCTAGGAAGCGATTGAAACTAATCCCTTTTGTTTAAATTTTATGTACGAGCCAAATCTAAATAGAATCTGGAATCAAGCGAGAAACTAATATGGGCTTATTTGCTTCAAGCTTAGCTAGCATTACATACGAGTCATACATCGGTAAGTATTCAAAGTAAGTATAATACGTTGTACGAAATGGAAATACATAATATAAATTCCTAACTCGAAACCATACCACATAATATTATATACTTATGTGACCATACTACTTGTTTACAATAAGCAGAGTATTATCACAATAATATAATAAAATACTTACGTTTTTACTCTCACATTTTCGATTTAGACCATCCTGGTAGGTACCCTTTTAAATATACAACATAGACATGTTAGCCTTCCTTAGGTAGTCATCCATTTATTCATTTTTGACAAAATTTAGTACATCTAGTGCTCAGGCAAATTATTGGATAGTTTATTATAGTTGGCTCATACAAAACTAGGTATACCTATCTACTCGTCATAATAGTTAAAACTTGTATTAAAAACACAAAACTGTAATTTCTTTTTGTCACTGCAAATAAATCGTAAATCCAACTATCCATTTATTCCGCCTTCAAGCAATTAGTTTGTAGTTCTGGGATTAATTGCACCATAAAATACGCACTAAACGTAATTTGCATTCAAAAAGGCCATTAGGATGCGTCTACATGTCCTGGACAATGGCGGAATGGGCCTACGTAAAACCTGTACAAAAGATCCACCGTGTTTTAGTGTCAAGATTGTCTTTTCCAGAGAATTGATGACAAATTCGTACTGCCATCAACTGTTATCCTACTAATATCCTCGATCTATCGAGAGCTATCGAGAGCTATCGATCCGTTGAGCTCTGGAGAGCCTCTATAACTCAACGGTTAAAGGAGCGGACTGCAAACCGAAAGGTCGCCGGTTCAAACCCCACCCCTTGCACTATTGTCGTACCTACTCCTAGCACAAGCTTTACGCTTAGTTGGAGGGAAAAGGGGAATATTAGTCAGCATGATTAACTTGGCTAATATTCTTTAAATATATTATAATTATATGAACGGAATATATTTCTGAATAGTTGGTACAACTAGATACTTGCTTTTAATAATAATTTTTAAAACAATTTTCCAAAATCTTTCTTTACTAATTGGGGTTTGAAACTTGTGTAGCCCACGCGGATGAAGTCGCGGGCTAAGCTAGTACCAAAAATGACTCTTGTCTGAAAGTAGGTAAAGATACAGCTATAAATTAACGTAAATAAGCTTCAAAGCGCACTGAAAAAAAAACGTCTACAAATCTGTTCTTAACCATTTAAATGGGATACCTTTAAATCAAGTAACAGGAGGCATCCTTTCGCTAAATTGGACAGATACAGCTAAAGACTCGCAGGTAACCTAGGCTTTCTTCTATTCAATTGAAGCTAAGCGTCGTTTATTTTACTACAAATTGTCTCTATTTTATGTGACTGTCTTAAATTCAAGTAAGGCTAATGCGAATAAATTCCGACAAAACGAAATACTGCGGTTTTCGTAGTTAGTAGATATTTTTGTCTTATAAAGCTTCGTATAATGGAAGGTCGAATGTTTTGTTAGGATCTCAGATAAGAATATTAAAAGTACTATCGAAATATCTAAGCGCTTCTGGTTTAGAATACTTTATCCTTTACGAGATAAATCCGATAGGTTTATAGTTTTATACTCTATCTTTGATTTCAACTATTACATCTCGTTACTATTACATATTATCTACTACGATATGGAAATCGTATTTATTTAATGTTAGAGTTTTATTTTGGTTAGTTAATTTGATTTTGAAAACATCTGTAAAAATTAAGCTCCCTAATTTTAGTGAATTAGAGAGAAATTTACCAATAAATTAATTACGTATTTCTACAATATTTAATTAACATCTTTCTAAAATTTACCTGCTTCTTCATTAGTTTGAAAAAATTTATTCGAGATAACGACATTAAATTCGAGACAAAATAAATCAACGTTTACTTCACATCTTAAGCACGAAGATGGTATCGACATGTGAATCGATTTTTTATGCAAATCGGACATTCAGTGGCAAAAACCAACACTGAAGCCGCGGTATTTAGTTAAAAGGTATCGATTTGCATAATCGACGTACTCACAGGTGCAAAAGCAATTGATTTAAGTTCGTTCTCAACTGACAAGGGGTCTTTAAGGCGTACCTATAAGGTAATATTATGCGACCATTTTTACTTTTGAATCCGCAGGACACGACTTCTTTGATACAGACAGTTGCTAAAAATCTGTGTAATGTTTTATTTGCCTTTAAAACTATTGAGGGATTGCTGAATGTAATCGATTTTATTTACATTCTTCAATAGGATCACGTCTCTAGTCCTCGGCAAGCAGTGACTGTCTGTGCATGTCGCTTCTGTATGTTTTATATTTCTTATATTTAACTTTACCTCTACGAGTAGATACTTAGGTGATTTCATTTTGTTTTGTAGACCATTGAGTTTAACAGCCGCACTCAGAGTCACTTAATCATTACTTAAGTTTAGTTAAAACGAGTCAGAGCTATATCTCTCACATAAATCTGTCTCGTTTTAACTCAATCTTAAGTAACGATTAGCGACTTTGAGTGCGGAGTGTTAGACTATTTTACATAGCCAACTCAAAGGGACACGAATATGTAAAAAATGTAATCTATATAATACACTGACTGACTTACAGACTGACAGACTGACTGACAGGTCTATCAAAGCTGAAATTTCGGATCAGCATACAGATAACTATTATGACGTAGGCATCGCGACGCAAAGCGAGCTGCTGGATTCAGGCAGCTCGGCGCAAGACTGTGGGGTCTGAAAGTCTCACAAGAAATCTATATCCAGCGTGGACGCCCATCGATTGAAGATGGTGGTGAAGATCATCAATCATCATTATCAATCAGTAGGATGGTGGTGGTAAAAAACAACTATCAGCTACATAAATATTTAACACGCAACAAATCCCTTAAACTAAACTCAATTGACTGATTAATGTTAACGATAGCCGTATTTGGTATCGTCGAGGATCTGCAAACTCATCTATTATACATGACGCCCTCAAATCTGTACAGAATAGACGATATAGCCCTAATAGTGCTGTAATGGTGCTATAAAGAATAGCTGAACGGTACCGCTTAGGGGCCAGCCTCCCAGGTCGCGTGATCTTTGGCGGCGATTTAACTAGTGCTTAGGATTCAACCTAGATTTTGTTACTCTAGAATAGCCTTGGGTGGGATTAACAACCGATATTTAGCTTTTAATCACTACACATATTATCACTACCCATATTATATCACTACCCAGTACCCATGTTATAAATGCGAAAGTGTGTTTGTTTGTTGGTTTGTTGGTTTGTTGTTTTGTTGGTTTGTCCTTCAATCATGTCGCAATGGAGCTACGGATTGACGTGATTTTTTGTATGGGTATAGTTTAAGACATGCAGAGTGATATAGGCTACTTTTATCCCGGAAAATCAAAGTGTTCCTATAGGATTTTGAAAAACCTAAATCCAAGCGTACAAAGTCGCGGGCATCAGCTAGTTATAGACAAAACAAAAATTAGACAATATTTATAAGAGACATTATTTCTAATTAGGCAAGCATTAATATGTTAAATCTATAGTGAGTGTTTTCCATTATAATAATTTAATTAAAATAGATACCCCCAGCTATACTCCCGTGGTTAGTCGAAATAATCTTAGGCTGAGATCTATAGAGCGCACTTTGACTTAGCTCAGACTTAATATTGAGTTAAAGCAAGACAGACGTGTGAGAGATGTCTGTCTCGTTTTAACTCTGTCTTAAGACTAAGTTAAGTCAGAGTGCGCTCTATAGATCTCACCCTAAGAACGCGTTATAGATCTCAGCCTAAGTCTGAGCAAAAGTCAAAGCACCTACGCTCTATGTCGCTATAATAGATCTCAATTTAAGTATAAGTCCCGCAAATTCATAATGCGCGTGGCCGCCATTAAAGTGACGTCAGCACTAGACTGAAGTTTCGAGCTGATGGTATATTTTTACGTCATATATACGTCAAATGACATCAAAATGACGTTCGATGTTAATGAGACATGGTTCCAGCGCAATAGCAATTTGCGGGACTTATACCCCGGTCTTCAGTCTGCTGGCTATAAGCAAATCAAAACAAGTGATAAATTAATATGATAGGTATTAATACGATTCCAGAAATTCAGATAGGTATTTATTTCTTTAGTATTTATTCCCCTTAAAAATTCCATGGACGGACTTTGCGCGATAGATATTCGAACGGCAAAGTTAATTGGCATTCAATTATTTAAATTTGAAGAATTGAGAATGAAATGGCTGATATTCGTGGAAAATAAAATGTACCTATTATATTTTAAAACGAACACAAATTAATTAAGATTATAAAGTCGACGATACCTAATTTGTAGGTTAACACTATTCCAATGTAGGTATGCGCTCTTGAAAAAAATTGTCAGATAGATCCAGTTTCGTTTTACATTCATACAATTTTACACAAACCACAAATCCATACTAATATTATAAATGCGAAAGTGTGTCTGTCTGTCTGTCTGTCTGCTAGCCTTTAACGGACTATCCATTCAACCGATTTTGACGAAATTTGGTACAGAGATAGCTTGCATCCCGGGAAAGGACATAGGCTCCTTCTCATCCCGGAAAATTAAAGAGTTCCCACGGGATTTTTAAAACTTAAATCCACGCGGACGAAGTTACGGGCATCATCTAGTAATCTATATTTCGTGCGGGACACCTGCAAATACTATGGCTAAACCCAATTAAATACATCTTGATATTGCACAGACTGATCATTATGGACAGCCAATAACTCGCTAATAGTAACATTGCCAAATTTAAACACATCACCTGCATCCTATTTTGATCTTTCGGTCATTGTTTTACAGGCGTTTTTGGTATGTGTGTATAAATGTTAAAGTCGAAGTGTTGATCACCGTACTTGCTTGTTAGGAGGCCCTATTTACGAAGCGAGGTGCTAACTCACTACGTGCAAGATTACTAGTGACTTGCTCTTATTCAGGCGACAGATTACGTTTCTTGGAAACTCATGTAAATCTGCCATTTCACTCGTTATGAGTCGTAAGGTTAGTTGTAAGGCAGCTAGTTTTATAAAGAGATCTAAAATGCAGTTCAAAATGTAGAATACAGGTATGTAAAATGTCATTTCGAAAAGTTTTCTATTTGCAAGCGTTATTACGAAAATGATTTCTCATAGTTTGCAGAAAAGCTTTATACTATAATATCTAATATGAAATTTACTCCTACGCTTTGACGGTTCCCAGACAGCAATATACAGCATGTTCAATTTATTGCAAAATAAAATTTATTTTAAAAATCATATGTAACTATAGAAATGAACATTAGTAAATACTTATTGTGACAGCAGAAGGGCTGGCTCATTTTTTGCGCAACGGATCAGCCTGGCTGTCCAGCGCGGAAATGCAGCCAGTATTCTTGGCACCATTCCACGCGGTCATGATTTATATAGTAATTAGATAAGGCTTGCTTTAAGTTTTATTGTAATATTAAAATATATATATATATATATTGGAGGGTCGATATTGAAAGAGTTCTTACTGTCTGTAGACACCGTGAAAAGAAACGTATGAGCTTTACTCTACGGAAGGTAGCCATCTTTATTTTAGTTGTCAGAGTTGGACTTTGACACGCACGCATTTGTTGTGGTTCACAATTTTCTCTCGCGTTAAATTAATTAAGTATCAGATTATAGCTTAGCTAATTATTATTCTTTGAGATAGGTAGGTAGTTTCTTAATCGTGATATTTAATTCGGTGATTGTGATATAGTTAGAACAGTAATTGTTCGATGCTAATGTACATTGTGTTAAATCGTAACATCTAGTGCCATCCGGTGACTTTGTCTGCAAAGCACTATTAATAATGTTCGCGTAGTTGTTTGACGAATATGGAATATCAATGATTGGTGAATATTAGAGTAATTCGTGAGTTAACGTTTAGCTCAGTGGATAGGTTATTATAATGACATCCGTTAAGGTTATTTCTGCAGACGCTAGTGATTTAGAGTGTAATTGGAGATATACCGGCAGTTGAGATAATGATTAGTTTGAAGTGATAGTTTAGTGTGATAGTAACTTGAAGTTAACTTTGATAGTAGGTACCCGCTTTAGAATCGTATAACCCGGTTGGTAAAGAATCATTGATGACTCTCGTGTAATGTTGAAATGGATTAGACAATGAGTTGCCCATGAGATCGAATAGCTTACATTCTACCTGGTTTCTGATGTGATCGCTTATTTGGGTGGATAGTAGTCGTGGCGCGTGTGGCGCACGATGCTATGGTGTTCTGTATGCAGATGTGCACAGAGTGGAGAAGGTAGAGCTATTGCGATATTCTGAATTAGTAATGAGAAGTCAATTATAAGATCTGGTTTAGATCGTAAGAGAGTCGATGCAATGATCCTTTTAAGAGCGTTCATGAAGTTGTGATTGATTACCTTGAGATGATTAGATAACGGAGTAGGTCGTGACTTGATTGAGAGGTTGCAATAGCAATTGCGCCCTAATCACACGATGTAGTGTTTAGCTTAGGTTAGCTAGTTTAGAGTGAGGTGAGGGGTCGCTGTGAGGGGTGGTTGGAGGCGACCATAGGTAGGGTTAGGTTAGGGTGATCTGGTTGTGTTACGTTGATGGTTTCCATGTGCGATACGTTACTGAGAACTATTTGTAAAGAACATGGATTAAAGTACCTACTTATTAATTACTACCTTCTGATGTCGGCTAAAGATGAATAATAATTATCGGCCATCCTCCTGTTCTCCGACATCAGAAGTGGGATACACGATTTATGCCCACATTTTCGAAAATCATTGCAACACTAGCTTTGTTTAAAAAAAAAAAAAAGTTACAAGATTTTTTTTTTTATTTATTTGTGCAAGACATGTTTTCAATTTTAATACCCATACGTGGTCTTTCTTGAAAAGCTTGATTTACTTTTGTGTGTTTTGAATAAAAAGAGAAAGAAAAAAGGATTATTTTGTGTAGAGATGCGCTAAGGAGTGGTGAAAGTGGCCGTGATTTAATGGAGTTAAACTCAAACTCGAATCATTTATTCAAAATAGTTAAGTTTAGTTAATTTACAATTTTGACTGTCAGTTGTAGGAGTTATGTGGTATGGTGGTGATGGTGAATTGCGTAAGCTTGGAGCTAAGGCTACGAGGGTTCCAAACTACTTGGTTTCCTTACTAAATGGTTATAGCATTGGGAGTGTGATGTCCCAGCACGGTAGTCATCTAATTTAATAGCTAGTGGTCTGATGTTTTCAGCTGCTGAGATTGACTATCTAGCACTCTCAGATCATGATGCTACTTGGGCATTGGCAGTAAGGGTTGAAAAAAAAGTGCGATATAGGTCTGCATGGTCTTAATGTGGGAGGGACTACAACGGGGATAATACGAAATAATTTTATTCATGAAATTTATCTTGTCCCTTACATTTTCGAATATTCGGAAAGCGTCGGCGAGGCATTTGATTCCTTTCATGATGTTGTATAACTTTTCTATGCGCTGTGTTTACCCTCTAAGAAGGTGAAAATGGATAATTGTAATAATAAAACGGTATGGTTGACTGAAGGGATTTTTGGTATAATAGAGTCACGGAGTGACACTGAAGCTGGGCTAAGATGAGATGAGGACTGGCTCTGTAGAGGAGTGCGCTATTCGCCTATGCAGTGTATTTGCAGACATAGTGAATCAGTCGTTTGAATAAGGGGTTTTCCCTAGCAACTTAAAAATTTCTATAGTTACCATTCCTGTAGCCCGTGTTCAAAAAAAAAGGCGATTGATGTGGCACCGTCCTATAACATTGGTGCCAATATTAGCGGGAATGATTGGAAAGGTAATGGTGAAACGTCTCAAAAAAAAATTCAATGCCAATGGTGTGCTCGTGGATGAACGATTTGGTTTTTACAATGACAGCTCCACTGTCGAGGATTGTTTCTGTTTAAGTGGAATAGATAATGATAGCCTGAATGACAGGGTGCCTATTGCTATTATTTTTCTGGATGTGACTAAGGCTTTTGACTTTGTGAATCATAAAATATTATTGGATAAATTAGATGGATATGGTGTTGCAAGAAGAGCTTATGAATGGATAGAGTCGTATTTGAATGGACTGAAAATGTGCGCTGGGATTGCTAGAATGAAAAATAATACCAAAGGGTGTACGAATCTCCACTGGAATGTGATAAGCGGGGGGTACCTCAGAGTGTATGGTATGTGTGGTGTATTAGAATCCTTCCGTTTGAACTGACTTCAAAAACGAAGGAGGTTTTTAAATTCGCCGGAATATTTGTTTTCTTTTTGTAACTTGTATTGGTGACATTACGATAGCGACCATTGTTCGTTGTGTATTGTTTGCAGATGATAGAATAATGTTGAAGGAACGTAGGAATGGGAATTGAACGGCGCTTTGGAGGATAATTAATTGAATTAGTAATAATGACTTGGAAGTGCGCTTAAATAAAACTAAAATGATGCAGTTCATGATCATGCGACGATGGAGAGGGTTGATGATTTAAAGTTTTTGGGAATAATTTGCGACAAGAACTCTAATTTGAGGGTGCACATTAGGTGTGTGTGCTGAATTGGACGAATTTGTGTATGCGTGGACTCCTTCCACTGTGATGTATGAGCATAGAGGATATGGGCGTATTTATTAGGAGATGTCAAAAATATTTCCAACGAGATTATGAGGTAAGGATGAGTGGGTCGGTTGGATGCACGCACGAGCTATGCATTTCAGAATGTCACAGTGGTACATGCATTAAAAGCGTTTGCGCTATGGCCGTAAAAAAAAAAAAAATGAACAATAAGCTGCCAATTGACCTCAAAAGGATGAGTTTGGATGTGTATAAGGAAGAGCTTAGTGAATTGCTTTTGGAAAAGTGCTATTGCGACGTTAAAGAATATTTGATTTATAAAAATGGGTTGTCTAAACGGCGAGGTGGCCATTTAGATGATTAACGGCGAGGTGGCTGTTTTGAAAAAAAAAAGGGGGTTGTCTAAAAGGCGAGGTGGCCATTTAGATGATAAACGGCGAGGTGGCTGTTTTGAAAAAAAAGGGGGTTATCTAAAAGGCGAGGTGGCCATTTAGATGATAAACGGCGAGGTGGCTGTTTTGAAAAAAAGGGAGTTGTCTAAAAGGCGAGGTGGCCATTTAGATGATAAACGGCGAGGTGGCTGTTCCGATAATGGATGGACGGCGGCGTGGCCGTTTCAGCTGAGGGGAGTTAGCTTGGTGTATAGTGTGGTGGGTATTTGAAACAGGTGATAGGATCAGTAGCGGGGTACTGCTGGAGTTCGGGTTTTATGAGACATAATTATGAGCGGTGAGTCTATTATGGCAAATGGTGCAGTGTGTTTTAGAAGTTGCTACTATGGATAAAGTTGGGCTATGCTTTGGTTGTGTCATGCTTGTTTTATTTGTAATGGTTGTGATATGCATGCTTTAGAATATGTGGTTTGTGTGCTTGTGCTGATTGTCAGGATGAACGAGCGGATGTTCTGACGTTTATAAAATGTTTGTGCTTGATACATACTAGCGCCCGAGGACGGTCGCATGTCAGAATGGCCGTATTGGAGGGTCGATATTGAAAGAGTTCTTACTGTCTGTAGACACCGTGAAAAGAAACGTATGAGCTTTACTCTACGGAAGGTAGCCATCTTTATTTTAGTTGTCAGAGTTGGACTTTGACACGCACGCATTTGTTGTGGTTCACAATTTTCTCTCGCGTTAAATTAATTAAGTATCAGATTATAGCTTAGCTAATTATTATTCTTTGAGATAGGTAGGTAGTTTCTTAATCGTGATATTTAATTCGGTGATTGTGATATAGTTAGAACAGTAATTGTTCGATGCTAATGTACATTGTGTTAAATCGTAACATCTAGTGCCATCCGGTGACTTTGTCTGCAAAGCACTATTAATAATGTTCGCGTAGTTGTTTGACGAATATGGAATATCAATGATTGGTGAATATTAGAGTAATTCGTGAGTTAACGTTTAGCTCAGTGGATAGGTTATTATAATGACATCCGTTAAGGTTATTTCTGCAGACGCTAGTGATTTAGAGTGTAATTGGAGATATACCGGCAGTTGAGATAATGATTAGTTTGAAGTGATAGTTTAGTGTGATAGTAACTTGAAGTTAACTTTGATAGTAGGTACCCGCTTTAGAATCGTATAACCCGGTTGGTAAAGAATCATTGATGACTCTCGTGTAATGTTGAAATGGATTAGACAATGAGTTGCCCATGAGATCGAATAGCTTACATTCTACCTGGTTTCTGATGTGATCGCTTATTTGGGTGGATAGTAGTCGTGGCGCGTGTGGCGCACGATGCTATGGTGTTCTGTATGCAGATGTGCACAGAGTGGAGAAGGTAGAGCTATTGCGATATTCTGAATTAGTAATGAGAAGTCAATTATAAGATCTGGTTTAGATCGTAAGAGAGTCGATGCAATGATCCTTTTAAGAGCGTTCATGAAGTTGTGATTGATTACCTTGAGATGATTAGATAACGGAGTAGGTCGTGACTTGATTGAGAGGTTGCAATAGCAATTGCGCCCTAATCACACGATGTAGTGTTTAGCTTAGGTTAGCTAGTTTAGAGTGAGGTGAGGGGTCGCTGTGAGGGGTGGTTGGAGGCGACCATAGGTAGGGTTAGGTTAGGGTGATCTGGTTGTGTTACGTTGATGGTTTCCATGTGCGATACGTTACTGAGAACTATTTGTAAAGAACATGGATTAAAGTACCTACTTATTAATTACTACCTTCTGATGTCGGCTAAAGATGAATAATAATTATCGGCCATCCTCCTGTTCTCCGACATATATATATATATATATATATATATGTATGTATATATATATATATATATGTCACAATATATATATATATATATATTGTGACATAATATGCCATCATAATAATATATGAACTAATATACCATCAAAAAACTGAGATAGATGCGTTCAGCACAAACAGAACCAGTGTAACAACACTTTCTCACTACTTTTTACCTTATATCGGCGAAGCTAAAAGTCGCAAAAGAGATATATTGGACTGATTGTGCTTTAGTGAAGATCCTGTTTGCTGTCCTCTCGACAAACTAAAGTCTGTCGGGGTTCGGGCCTCGAGGCCGAGCCTCCATGCCCGGGTGCGTCCTCACAGGTGTCTTGGCCTGCCTGGATTACTTATTTCAGCCCTTTACAAAACGGGCTGAGGCTGCGCCTAAATTCGGCATCGATCTTCTAATCGGAGGTTGGGGTTCGATCCCGGGCATGCACCTCTAACTTTTCGAAAACATCGTGAGCCTGCTTGCCTGAGAGTTCTCCATAATGTTCTCAAAGGTATGTGGAGTCCGCACCTGGCCAGCGTGGTAGACTATGGCCAAAACCCTTCTCAATCTGAGAGGAGACCCGTGCTCTGTAGTGAGCCAGCGATGGGTTGATAATAAATGATGATGATCCGAAGAAGATCGTGTACCGATATATACGTGCACTGTGCAGCATGGGAACATTGGCGGTACGCTCTACGCCTATCAGCATTAGACGCTACGTACTGTTAATAATAAATTATTATTGATGATGAAATTGATATAATTTATTTATAATAAAAAGGACACGCTGTATACAGCACTATCGCAACATTTAGGTGTATGTATAAGAAACTAGTTCATTAATTAAACTCACCCCGTTGCCGTTATTATCAACACCTGTTCTTGAAAAGCGCTTAATAATGGCGTCAGGCGACAGCTTGGGGCGGTCGACGGAACGTTAAAAGCGTGGAAATTAAAACCATACACTGAAAAGACCTAATGGAAAATATTTTACTACCACTAATCACTATAGTTTCGTGAGATTTAAGGACATTATGGCAGATGAACTCTGATCCTGAATCTACGATAGGTATGCCAAATATCAATTTTTTTTTATTTTTTTTTATTCAGATACAAGTTAGCCCTTGACTGCAATCTCACCTGATGGTAAGTGACGATGCAGTCTAAGGTGGGAGCGGGCTAACCTGGAAGGAGTATGGCAGTTTTTATTAAACCCATACACCTTTGGTTTCTACACGGCATCGTACCGGAACGCTAAATCGCTTGGCGGCACGGCTTTTGCCGGTAGGGTGGTAACTAGCCACGGCTGAGGCCTCCCCCCAGACCAGACCAGAAATTCAGAAATTATAAAATTCCAAATCCCTGCCAGGAATCGAACCCGGGACCTCCCACTAATAATACCACAGCGCTAACCACTGCGCCAGGGAGGTCGTCAAAATCATAATATGGCAATGGTGACGTGAAATCAAAGAAAAATAGGGCTACCTTAGGGCTACCTAGCGTCAATAATGTACTAACATTTGACGACCGCCAGTGACGTCGACGCCTCGACGTTTTGTTAGAAGTTCCCTAAATATAGTGAACTATATAGTGAACGATATTGATGGCATGTAACACAATAGTGTGGAATCGAACAAAGACTTCATAAAAGAATTCCGACGAAAACGCATCCATTATTTTGAGGAAGCTAATTATAAAAAAGGTAATCCGAATCGATTCATTTACTTGCGCAATCGAGTTCTCGATTACAATTCGACGTATCGCCTTCTCAGAATCAACGTTACTTCGAAGAGATCGACTGATTCTTTAATTAGTGGCTTATCAAGATCGAATTTAGGGCCGAGGATACTTACTCGTGTAGTAAAATTAAATTTAAGGATACCTATATTCAAAAATAAATCTTTTTAATCTTTTATCTTTGTTTATTTTTATTTAATTGTAGAATTTTTATTTGATCATTATTCATTTGAGTTAAATTTCCATTTTTTATATTGAAATACCTGATTGTTTGGATTCTGATAAAGTAGAAACCCAAATTATAATAATAGCATATTGTTACAATCTACATGACTACATGTTTTGAAGCCTCAATAGCTCAACCGGTAAAGGAGTGGACTGAAAACCGAAAGGTCGACGGTTCAAACCCCGCCCGTTGCACTATTGTCGTACCTACTCCTAGCACAAGCCTGACGCTTAGTTGGAGAGGAAAGGGGAATATTAGTCATTTAACATGGCTAATATTCTTTTTAAAAAAAATGTTATTAATAATATTAAGGTGTCAAAAATCACGTAAATTCAATGCAAATCTTGCCGTGCTCTGCCGCCGTTATGCGAACAGGTTTGAATTATCAAAAACCACAGAAGTGCGAGTTGAACTAGCGTGAAGTGGGTTCCCTCCGATGAATATCTAAGTTTGTAGTACAATATTGCGAGAATTACAATATGTTATTTTAAGATCATAGACATCTTAATATGTTTTTCCATAATCTATAAGTAAAGGACTACTAATTGTCTGTACTTTTATTTAATTTGAAATTTTCGGCTCAGTAGTTTCGGAAATAAGGAGGGAGGGGGAAATGGTCATTAAAATCATCTATTTTCTTATATATCTTTCACAAACATACTCTCACAATTTGCCCTTTTGTTATTTGATAGGTATGTCTGGTAGAGCTTGCATGCCTTTTTTAAATTTTCTATTTTCCTACCAAAAGTGACCACCAGACACCAGATTCTGAGCAAATTGGCTGTGACAGACGGACAGACAGACAGATACACGAGAGATCCTATAATATAAGGATTCCGTTTATTCGTCGAACGTAAAGAACCCTAAAAAGGTGCTGCGATTCGGCCCTGCTGATGTGCCTTGTGCCTTAGTAATGGGTTTAAAAAAACAATAAAAGTAACTTACTCATACATAACTACCTATCGATTTTGATCCTGATTTGATCGAGTTTGATCAATTATTAAATGTTTTACAAAATGAGTGGCATGATGAACACTGTCTTTTTAGTTAACAGTTGACGTCTTACGTTTCCAGCCGACTTACACTAAATTTTACCGGTGGTCGAGATACCATCTCGAAGCCTACAGTATTTGCTTCTGTGAGCAGTTGACAAAATGCCTCCTGATTTATAGGGAAATATTAATCCATCTAATTATCAATCTTAAATTCAATGACATAGAGTTTATTTCCAGATGTAGAGGCAGGTAAATTGAAAGTGGGTACCCATTTTAAACCTGAACGCGTGTCATGCGCAAGTATTGATGTGCATTTTATTAGAAAACCGAATCATGATACGCATGAATGGTTGGACGAGATGTGTATTAGTCGGGACGTATGAGTAATTTCCTTAGTATGACGCAAGGTATGTCTTAAAGTGTTTGATATGACATTATGAAATCCATTTATTTAATTATACGACTCTACAAATAAATTACTTCGTACAAAATTTCGACGTTTAAATGGTTTGTTAAATTATTAAAAAATTCTCACCATAATATATTTTTTTTCAGATACAACTTAGCCATGTACCTAACTGCAATCTTACCTGTAAGTGATGATGTGATATGGAAGCGGGCTTGCTGGTGTTATCAAACCCAAACTTCTTATTGGCTTCTACGTTGCATATTCAATACTAGCTAAAAATCTTACGAGGCCTATCACCTATGTCCTTCAGTGGTTTGACGAGAGCGTAGGTACTAACTCACAATTTATTTTATTTACTTGGTGATCCCCCGACGTATACAACACCCCTCTTTTTCCGCCAGAGGTTTATAAAATTAAACCAAAGAATAGTAAATCATACAGCCAATTTAAACAGTAGGGGTATAAAATACTACTACCAACTTGCAACATGAGCCTACTATGAAAATTTAATGGGTTATAGCCAGTAGAAACTGCAATAAAACAGGCACTGCCTTTAAACAATGTCAAAGTAAATCTGTCGTAAAGTACTTAGTAACAGCAGTATTACAATAAAACCTTAAGCTAGCCTTATCTAATTACTATACAAATCATACCCGCGACAGAGATAATGGTGCCAAAAATACTGGCTGCATTTCTGCGCTGGGCAGCCAGGCAGATCCGTTGCGCAAAAATGAGCCAGCGCTTCACATGAGATTATTAATCGCGGTGAAATGTCTCATAATTTTTTTTGGCACTAAGACTCCATGGGTCTCTACGGTCGAACAAAAATATAGTTTAAGTAGACTTACATTGATGGGAATATTTTAGGATTCCGTTTCCGGAGAAGAAAGTCACGGGTATCAGCTAGTGCATATATTTTATTTGTTAGCTAATAATATATAAGGCGAGGTAACCTCGCACATCCTTAGTGGAAAATCAGCCGAACACTTGACTTGTAGAACCAGTAATCACTAGTATGTACTAATTAATTCAGGTAAATCGATAATTCAAAGGATGCTATTAGTTTATCATTGTCCAATTATAACAGACGCCACTTGAATACGCAATTAACTTGATGAGGCTTGTATACACGGTTGAATAGTTCGCATGTGTAAACTCAGCTTAACTGCGATAATTATCATAATCATTACTACAATGGTATTACAGCTAAAATCTGTCTAATTTGTTTATTTCCGTAATGATTGAGCTCTTCGAGGCTTTAAATCTTTGTTTCTTGGTTCTAAATTAGCATAGTTCACTTTGATGTATTTATTTTATTGAAAATATTATCCGCTCAACCACGATTAGGCGTTCCTAAATAATAATGATTTTCTGTGTTTTTTGTAACTAATAACGTCCAATGCGATAAGTAGTTCAGTTTCAAACGTGTCATTATAATCGATACTAATATTATAAAGAGGTAAAGTTTGTAAGTTTGTTTGTAGGGGATAATCTCTGGAACTACTAAACCGATTTTGAAAATTCTTTCACTAGTAGAAAGCTAAAGTATTCTTGAGTAACCTGAGCTATATTTTATCTACAAAAAATGTAATAAGCTACCTACAGGTTCGAATCCAGGCTGGGCCGCTAGTTTAAGATAAACCATCGAAATATAAATACTTCAATGGGATAAGCAACGTCACATATTTCCGAAAGTGCGTGCACAATAATCACAATTGCTTTAGGCTCCTACAGTCATTCAATTCCCGTAGAGATTATCAAATCAACTTTGAAATACATTTAAAGCAAACTCAAAGCCGCCGAACCATCCAAACAATATCCAAACGAGATTCCAAATGGAAACTGATTTCATTAATTACAAATATAGATTCAAATATAACTACCAGATAGGTTTACCTACTTTATACTTGATCGTCAAATTCCAAAGTTTTATGTGATGTTATATTATTAAAGCTATTAAGGTTCGGTTCGTATCATTATCTAAAATCATGGCGTGCATTAATTCTACTGTCATATTGGTCATATTCGTCTGGTAGTCGTAATAAAAATAGTCGGCTGGGCCCTTTAATGCTTTTAACGCTTTTCATATTATTGTTGTTTATTATGGCCAGGTAATTGGTTTGAGATTTAAGATGATTTTATCCAATATCCAAAAGGTTAGGTATATTGAGTTTTCTTTGTAATCAAATAATAAATCAATATGCTTATGTTGCAGGGTTTTTAACCACTGCACACTTAGGTAATTCTTTTCAAAATCATAAATTAACAGGAATTTAATAAATCACTATAAAATTTTAATTCAGCAAAAGTTTCATTCTAGGTATTTACAGTTTTAAGGACAATGAAAAACACTATTATTCTATAGTCTCTAATCCCAGACACTTAAATGAAGGCTAGAAATGTCGAACTTAAAAATAGTTATACCTACCAGCTTAGCAAAAATTGCCTGGTAAAAAAATATCTTTTACAAAATAATGATATCATTTTAATTCCCTGCTTAAAAATTAAGAATGAATTATTTTGTGTTCCCAACTAGATTCTAGATCTACACTTAGAACTAGGTTTCTAAGCGGTCGCTTTCTGAAATAGGGTTACAATTGATGCACTGGTGTCAGTCTCCTCACAGCAGGTTGTGTGATGTTTCAGATCTTGCCGGCGTTCGCCCTTTGCCGTATCGTGTTAATCGCATCAATACATACAATCACCTTAGAATGGATACGACGAAATATACTTACTTACCATCAAAAAAATCGAAACACCTCGCGACACCTTAAACACAAAAAAAAACTAATTTCAGTTAAATGCTGTATTTTTAATTTAAAAGTTCTTAGGTTAGATACAATAGCCGATTTTATGGTCTATTTTATTTGCGCTACCTTTGTTAATTAAAGTTTACTTACACTGATTATTTAGTCGCAATGATTGAATGAATGTTATTATCAATGGCTTAAATTTTTAAGAATTTTATCTGTAAAATTAATAAAGCCAATTTGATATAAAATTTTCTATGCAGTGGGTGGGTATATTAGATAGTTATTTTCATTAAAATCTCATACAAAACATCAACACACAACAACTTATAGCGCCTTTCAGACTAACAACTAAGTTAGAAACTATCTATTTAAAAAATAATGAAAAACATATTTCATGCAGGCATGCTTCGTTTGGTGATCGCCACACCAGGACACTAATAGATAGATACTTGCACTTTTAGAAGAAAAAGTAATCAAGTGCAAACCTATTAAAATAGACTTGTTGTAGAAATTTAGTGAACAGACTAGCTACATAATGTGTATTCACATAAACATCATGGTACAATGTAGGTATTGTACGGTTGTGTGATCATCAACTCGCCTCGCTTCAATCTAGCAAACTTCCTCCTCGAACATATTAAGTGAAAGCTCAAAACTTTGGACTTGGGTAGCTGATAATGTGTTTGCTGTGTACTAACTCGTATTATTTTGTTTTGTACACTCTACGGTAAGGGGAATTTAATATGGAGCTGCAACAGTTTATTTTAATTACTTTGAATATGTCATAGAATTTATACAAAGGTTAAATTTTCTTCACGGAGTGAATTTGTTTTTGATGATAGACTAGCGCTTGGCTACAAACAGACTTGCTGGCAAGTGATGTTGCAGCCTTATGGAGCGCGCTTGTCTAGAAAATGCCTATTCACTCTGGACTTGAAGGTGACCATATTAAAATTGGATTATGTTTACAGCTAACCGCGTGACGTCATGTCATGAAACACTCGCGCTCACGACACATCAAATCCTCTTGTATCTATAATACCGTAGGTGCTTTTTATAGCAGAAAAACATGCAATATAAAAAGATGAAAAAATTTACTTCGTTCTGGTGCATTCAGGTAATAACTTAGATAGTAACTGGTTTTTCACTGATACTACCAAAATGATATAGGTACCTAGTTAACCTATCCAATACTAGCAAGGTCCACTATTCGAGCGGCAGCTTTATATGAATTTAGTCTCTGCTTAGACGTGTGACTTTTGCACCGGTCACAATGTCGTGCCATTCATACCAAACAAAGCCTTCTGAGACTGCCGCACTTTGTGTGGACCCAACTAATTCCCCGTATCATCGTAAGCAAAAAAACAAATTAATATCAAAATAATCTAAGTTCCTGTCCCATAATTTAAGTCGATGGTTTTCCCTCCAAATTGGCAACACGAAACCGATGAAATAACGCTGCTTTGAAGTCCTCATTAAAAAGACAACCCACATAGGCCATTGAAGGTTGTTTATTATCTGTACGTAATATTAGACGAAAATTGTAATGAAGGCCGAGGGACCCCGCAAGACGATAGATAACAAGCTCCAGAGGCAAAATAGCTGTTTGTCCCAAGTTATGGGAAGCGAGATTCATTAATATACATACAGGGTGTAACCAGAACGCTAGCAAAAACTTAGCGTTATTGTTATACTACCTAAACACAATCCAATACCAATAACCATTTGCCTCATTTTGTTGTTTTAGTGATTTGGTATTTTTCAAACCCACAATGTATAGCGTGCAAAACTTGGGTCAATGCCCCGGTTACAACGCAGCATTGACTCCGAGTGACCTAAGAACGTAACGTTCGTTGACCTCTGGCATCAGTCAGTTTTATTTGCAATAAGTATATCGTAAACTTTTACAAAATAATAGGTTTTTTTTATTTATTTTTTCGCGGTTTTTTAGGCTATCATACCTACTGATAGGTAGGTACATCAGTTCTATCACTTGTCTTCGTTTTTCCCAGCATTCTGGTTACATTAGTAAAATATAGTCTCCAAATAATTGGTAAGGCTAGGAGCGCCCGGGCAGTTAAATGACATCATGGTTAAATGCTAAATACCTTTTTTTATTATTGATCAATGACAAGTAAACCTTTTTAATATCTTACTTGTTAGGAACGATGCCGTATAAGCTGAAAATGGGTTGAACTTAAAAAGTGATTGTAATTTTTAATTAAAGCCGAATCGGTTTATACACGACAATGCTTCGCTTAAAAACGCCGTCAGTTTATGAATGATACCATTTCTTAAACTCGGTGCCGAGTTGATTTATGCAAACAGACATTTCATATGTTCCACGTACGCCATATAACTGTTTCTGACCTCAACGTCTCATCAACATACGCTAATCCCACTGAAGAGATTGTAACTTCTGTATATTGTATCATTTTTGTTATTTTTGACCTACAAATTAATTAAGGCATTTTGTTTACGATTTTAACACATTTTCATTTGCGAACTATTGTATCATCATCATGATCAACCCATCGCCAGCTCACTACAGAACACGGGTTCACACGGGAACACACTTCTCAGAGTGAGAAAGGTTTTGGCCATAGTCTTCCACGCTGGCCATGTGCGGATTGGTAGACTTTACACACCTTTGAAAACATTATGGAGAACTCTCAGGCATGTAGGTTTCCTCACGATAATTCCCTTCACCGTTAAAGCAAGTGATATTTATTATAGTATAAGTATAAGTTTATTAGTTAGGTCCTAATAATTACGTCACCCATTAATACCTACCCACTAATAAATTAAGTTATCCAGGCAAACATTAAATTTTAATGTAACAGTAAAAAGTCACGTGCCTTAAAATTCTGAGTGTAAATTCTCACAACAGTGTTGCAATAGCATTTTAAAAACGCTTAAAATATCATTACCATACAGTTGAATATCAGTACAGAGATTGGCGAATAAAATGCGTTACTGCATTTTAAGCATAAGCTTACACTAGCGACTTGTCGCACGTCAAAAAGTTTTGATACCTCATTTTATATTGAGAAAATATGAACCTAAATACAAAGTGACGACCAACGTAACGTAATCCGACCAGACAAGTTGTGTCATTTTATTTGTCTTGTCTATTGTCGTATAAATATTAAAATATTTTTTTAGTGTCGCCATAAAGGAAGTCCTCTGTTCGAATTTTTCATGACAGCAACATGAAGTTTTTGTATGATGTCGTTAGAATATCAGACCTGAATGGTTAACATATTTTAGTCATTTAGAGTTCAGACGGTAGGTTGTGCGTGAGTTAGTTTCCTTATAGATGAATGACTAATGGAGCAGAAAGAAAGACTAAACTTTCATATATTCGTCAGGCAAACATTGCATTAAATTAGACGATAGGCAATGCTGAACAGCATATACCTACTGTGGTAAAACTGACATCAAGAACAAAACGTCTGAAAAAGTCGAAGAGTTTATATTCATTGCACTAGATTAGACAATAGGAAATCTATTAGTAATAGCAGAGACTGGTAAAACTGACAGCAAAAACAAAAAGTTTTGGAAAAATCGCAAGTGTAAGTAATCTTACGTTAAGTTGCAATGCAAAAAGGCATAAAAGTAAGTGTCGGTACAGGCGTCGACGGAGTAAATGGTGTTCCAGTCTGCAATCTTATCTTCATTTATAGAACAGTAAAATTACCCGTCTCAGCATAAAGGGCCGTTTATCATCCACTTCGTAGGTAGTTAGGGTGTAATGTATTGAAGATTGATATCCTCTGAGCCTACATCGTTGGTTTTTATGAGATTTTTTTTCATATAAAAAGTTTCTTAGCCGCGCAACACCGTACAACATATCGATCTTTATTATTATGTTAACTTGGAAGTAATGCATGAAGGTTTTTGACTTGTGAGTGGTATTTACCTACAGCTACTATTAGGCAGTTAGGTACTACTACATATTGAAGTGAAAACTTCTTTGGACACGAGGTGCTAGGTCCAAGAATAGCAATCTCATACCTGAAAACGCAGCGTTTAGTGAACAGAAGACATCAAACCAGTTGCAGGAAGCCACTGGATTCCGACTCTAATAAGAGACCTATATTCAGCAGTAGACTATCGGTAGACGACGACGACGTAAATCTGAAACGTAATTTTAACCAACTTCAGAACAATAAGTTCTCGTCATTCTTATTCAAGGCAGATCAGAAATCAGAATATAGTCTTCCAACAACCCAATCTCCCAACGATTCCCTTCTGACGTAAATACAAGGTGTTCTAATAATTATGTAAACGGTTGCTTTGTACCAAACGGATTTAATACCAATATCCGCTTCAATTCAATAACATGGCATCAATGTCAGCACGTTGTACTGTATCAACATTGGGAATAGCAAACATGTAAATGAGGTTAAAAGCTAGCGAGGAACGATGTTTTGTGAACACGCCGATCATATGTCAATCTAATGGCGCGAAATTAAAGTAGTGTGGATATGACATTATTGTGAATAGAATATTAATTGATATGGCCTCATAAGGAAGCTCAGAGTTATTAGTGGATGATGAAGAGTTACGCTTGGAGTCTCTCTACTCTACATGATCAAATTAGAAATAAGGAGACCGTGATGTAACCAGAGCAACCGATATAACTTAGCGGTTGCGAAGCTGAAGTGGCACATAGTTCAAAAAACTGATAGACGCTGGGGTCCCAAGGTGCTAGAACCTCGTAAGCAGGACAATGTAGCGTTGGTAGACCTCTCTCTTCCACTAGGTGGACAGACGACATAATATAACGAGTCGCAGGGGCCCCCTCGCGTTGGATTCAAGTGGCGCAAGACCGTGGAGTGTGGAAGTCCCTATAAGAGAACTATATCCAGCAGTGGACGTCTATCTGATTAATATCGGCAAGCGACAAGTGTGCTCAAATAAAGAATGAAACAAGAGAATACTTAATATTTTTTAGAAAGAAATACACATCAACGTCTGCATTGCAACCTATCAGAAGTTTAACATTTGAAAAGAGCAACCGCTGAAGTTTTGTTGCTAGTTCTTGTCGGTAGAAATGTCATTCAGAATAAGTGGTAGATTCTTTTGACGATTCAAAAGCACTTGTAAAAGTTTACTGAATAAAAAATCTATCTATTTCAATTGAAAATATCTGGTTAAATACCATTATCTCTAATTTAAATTTTACATTTTAATTTGACCATCAGTTTCAACTGTCAAAAAGTGAATTGATGTTTTAAAGAGCGTCGCGTAAATACCTAGCCTTCCGGTTAGTGCACTACACATTATTTATGTAAAGTGTACCAATTATTCTTATTTAAAACAAACAAGTTTGAGTTATAATATTAATCATTAATTAATTGGTTCCACATTTACAAATTTATTATCTTTTATTGCTCTACGTTTCAATGTTACATCAGTCGTAATGAAAGATTAACGAGCGTATGTTTATATAGTCTGTGAACTTAATAAATTTTCTACGACATCTATGACTTGAGTCGATGGAAGCGTCAAACAAAATCAAGGAACGAAATATCATCAAAGTAACCTACTTCGAAACGGGGTTATAGAACCAAGGCCGGAAATATATCACAAAGTTTGCCTAATGATTTACAATCAGACTGAATTAGAACTCCTGGGAAGCTATTTTTATTTATACTTTTTCTTACGAGTGTCCGATTCTGACTGCAACTTCCTTCGCGTGTAAAAAAACTCTCTAGCGATCTAGTTTTGTTTGTATCTAGTTGATAATTATTAGTCTTTTTTCACTTCTACTATCGTATTTTCTAAATAAATTTTTTAGTTTCTGTATGCTCTTTTAATATTTCGTGGACGTTGAAAATTTATATTAGGTCAATCTAAGCTTTCACAAAGTCCTTACATATTCGTATGAATTATCCTTATCCTTACCACGGACAGTTCCTTCATCCACTCGCTTCCCACTATCTTTTTCAGGTGATTAGTCCAGCAATCTGGAGGTCGTCCTAAACTGCACTTTAGTGACTCGTGTATTAAGTATATTAGTATTATTACTACAACAGTTTTTATTACTACAACTATTCTAGTTTCAATAAGTGATAGGTACGTATGAATCTTCTTTATTATAATCTATATGCATAGGTAAGATGGTAGGTACATGTTTCAAAAGCCTTTCGCCATTTCTGCCACTATAATCATGCTAGAGCTTCCCAGGATTATAACACCAAAATCAATGGGTACCCTATCACGTAGGTCTCATTATACATTTCGACATAACTGGCTGGCGTTTTGAAGTTTGCCGGATAAGCATCGCGTCGTGAGCGAATGTGGCTGTTAACACATAACGAGGTGTGGAGCATAAGCCCACCAGTCATGATCATGTCTTACCAAGTTATTCGACGAACACTGACCTGCTAATCATTATTAAAACAGCCACATCTCCAAATTACCCTATTCAAAAACATACTTTATTTTCCTACTCATAAAATCTATATTGATGGGGTTGAACTAAATGTATTTAGATACTTACATATAATTTGAAGAGCAGTTGGAGCAAGTACAAGCGATAATTTGTATGGTTCATTGTAGTAGGTACGTGAGGAAAGCAGCTAGCGAAAAAACATTGGTGTATAAATAAGGAAACAAATGAAACCCTACTGGATTCTTGTTAGAAGAATAGAATTGTTAACAATTAGGTACACAATGTAAGAGTAGATATGGTTCAGAAATGATGATTGAAAACTGGATGTGCTAATATGCAAGTAGGTACAGTAAGCACAATACGTACAGTCAGACGAGGCCTATAAGCTTTTTTACTAGGCCAATAGCTGTTATAGTACGCGACAGGTCGAGATGGAAATCGGGGTACGAGGCTGGGGCCCGCTCACCCGCACGTCACCCGCGCTCACCCGCACCGGGTTAGTGTGGGGGACGTGCGAATGTGCGGGGCGTTCCCTCCCCGATTGCCATCACGACCTGTCGCTTACTAAGTATAGCGATCTTGTCTTGGGTCCATAATTATCACAGGCAATAAATACACTCTGCTCGAAAAATTTGGCTTGAAGACCAAACATTTTCGAGTACTGAGTAATTTTACAAATAAGTAGAACCTAACAAATAAGTGGACAAGGGTTTCTAGTGTTAAAAGGCAAATCACGACAAAAACCTGCCGCGCCTGGGGCATTAGACGCGGATACCTTTGATGGACAGGATAATCCGAAACCCATATTTATAGTCGATTTATAACCCACGGGTGACAGGATATCAGCCATAAATTCACGGCAATTTTGTGATGGTGTAACTAATATGCAATTATATGCTTGCCATTAGACGGCATGTTTTGTATTAAACTAGCTTACATCATCATCATCATCATCAACCGATAGACGTCCACTGCTGGACATAGGTCTCTTGTAGGAACTTCCAAACGCCACGGTCTTGCGCCGCCTGAATCCAGCGGCTCCCTGCGAGTCCAACGCTACGTCTTCCGGTGCGAGCTACTATAGCTACACTAGATATAAAAACTAGCTTACAATAGGTATAATAAACTATTATCTCTACACTAAGTATGAAATATACAGTTTCTATGTATTAAGTACCTACCACGACAAAATTGTATTGTGATTATACACAATAGAATTTTGCTGTGATATACAGAAAATTAGGTATACTTCTATCTTAATAAAATATATACTCTGCAAAACAGACGTAATGTTTGCATGGATATATTATGTAGTTGAGGACCTGGAGTAACAGTTTATTTTTTATCCCAGAAAATCCAAGAGCAGGATTTTTAAAGAATTAAATCCAAGGGATCAAGTGGCACTAGTAATTTAAATATGAACTACTAGATGATGCCCGCGACTTCGTCTGCGTGGAATAAGGTTTTTTAAAAATCCCATGGGAACTCTTTTATTTTCCAGGATAAAAAGTAGCATATGTCACTCTGCAGGTCTTTATTTACCCATGCAAAAAATCACGTCAATCCATTGCACCGTTGCGACGTGATTGAAGGACAAACCAACAAACCAACAAACCAATAAACCAACAAACCAACAAACAAACACACTTTCGCATTTATAATAAGGGTACTGATAAGTCCGCGTCAGGTCGAGATAGCAATCGGGGTGGGAATTAGCGCGGCGGCTGTGCGGATGTGCGCGGCGTTCCCCCGCTTCATACCTCGATTGCCAACTCGACCTGTCGCTTACTATACCTACTTATAAATTATTATTTGTATTTGGATTATCGATGATTATCTAAAAATCGGCTGAAATAGTCTTTTTCAAACTTCATTGAAAAACTTGAACCCTAGGAACGCTAAATCACGTGGCGGTATGGCTTTGTCAGTGGGGTGGTAGCCATGGCAGAAGAATCTCACCAGGCCAGCCCCCTGATTGTGTAAGAAAACGAATTCATCGATCGTAATCGTCAACAAATTCTGCCATTTGATTGGTTGATTCGCTGTTTACATTTTTTCACAGCCAGTCAAAATTTGTTGACGATTACGATAACGATGAAAACGTTATTCTTAAATCGGGGGGCAGACCAGAGACAATTTAGAAACCATTAAATCGAACCCGGGTCCTCCCACTTATAAGACAACAGTGAAGACTTACCGCAAGTGAATAGTAAAATCTATAAAATAAGGTTGCCTAACTAAATGCACAGCAAATCAGTCAGAACTATGTGTCTGTCAGGATGCTTGCTCAAAGAACGTCAACAGCTAGAGCCACAAACGGGAAGTCTGCTAAGCTTGTTCTAACGTTTCGCGTATCCTCAGTAACACAGCCTGTGAATCCCTTCCCTCTGTTGCCTCTAATTCTGTTGCATATAAGTTAGATAGCTGTTATTAAGTTACAAGACAAAAGCGGTTATCTCTTTTAATTTAATATTTTCTTTTTGTTTTGCTTTCTAGTTAAACAAACAACACTCAACATCATTCATTCAAATTGTTCTATATTTTGAGTTTCTGCGCATTCAGCAACCAGTACGCAGTTGAGTGTAAGGCACACTGCGCAGCGTGCCGTGGCTATCCCTGGGGCCCTACTACCATCGCTTAAAATAGTATTGTTTTAATATTGTATTGGCCCGTGAGCTCCAAATTACACAAAACTGCATTAGGCTTCAGAGTTCAGACTGAGTGTGACAGAGTGCCAACCAACTTTTAATTTGTATTGTGGATCCGATTAGGAGGCAGACGTCCTAACCACTAGGCCATCATAGCAAACATAATATAGTACGCGACAGATCGAGATAGCAATCGGAGTGGGGACGCCCCGCACACTCGCATAGCCCCCGCGCTAATCCGGTGCGGGATAGCGCTGGTGACGTGCGGGTGTGTGGGACGTCTGCCCGCCTCCCACCCCGACTGCGATCTCGACCTATCGCGTACTATAGGTTACAGTCCTATCTCACTCCTCGCACCAGCAAAATAAAACTCTTTCATTAAAATTAAAATACTTTCCAGTTTCCCGATATATACGACAAAGCAAACGAAGTTTCGTGTAACACTGCCGCTTAGTGTGGCGGCAAGCACATAATATCTTGCATCTAAGTTAAGTCGTTACATGGAAAGGGGACACGCAGTGCGGGAACGGAAGGGCGCAAAATGGTCTTATGTTTTACGTATCCGTTCCTGGTGGGACAATTAATAGGCTGAGAGCGATTTTGAATGAGTTAACATCAGTTGAAACGCCACAACGTAACACTGCCGCTTAGTGTGGCGGCAAGCGCATAATATCTTGCATCTAAGTTAAGTCGTTACATGGAAAGGGGACACGCAGTGCGGGAACGGAAGGGCGCAAAATGTTCTTATGTTTTACGTATCCGCTCCTGATGGGACAGTTAATAAGCGGACGGCGATTTCGAATGAGTTGGTATCAGTTGAAATGCAAAGTTGGGCCCCTCTTCTCATGTATAAATAACCCTCTCTTAAAAAATCTATGTAATGGTGAAAACTTCACAGATTAAGTATGCTATGACAAAATGAATATGAATATAAACTTCAATTATTTTTGTTAATTTTAAGTAGGTACTCACTCGCCATTTTAGCTCTATGCGTCAACTGTCATATCAAAAATATGGTTCCCCTTTAAATTAAGGACCAAAATCGTACTTTTGTCAAAATAAATCGCATGTAAAATTGTAATAATAAGTAAGATTTTTTTTTAATGCAAGACGTAATCGCTTAACTTACCTATACAATTCTATACTCGTAGAAGCAAGAATTGTAATATGTAAGTATAGTCCGCGACAGATCGAGATGGTAATCAGGGTATGAGGCGGGGGACGCCCCGCACACCCGCACGTCCCCGTTTTCCATCTCGACCTGTCGCGAAGTATAAGTATCATGTTCACACTTTAAATAAAGTAGGTATAAGTTGAAGGCAGCCGACTCTTATTTTACACGACGTTATTACGCCATTTTCGTCGTCTATTTCATGTTAAGCCGTCTTTATACAGTGTTATGCTCATTAAGCGCAGAAATCCCTGTCTAGAAGTGCCTAGAACTCCCACAAACGCACCAGGTAAAACACTCAATTTTTACGATTATCGCGTCTGCATGCAGTAGGCGGAAACATTGTAAGGCAAACACACGGAATTATGCTCTGTTAAGCCGGCGATATTCAAGCTTGCATTTAATGAAAGTACCGCTGGTATGCACACTGGATAAAAAGACGTTCCAGGATAACAGCTGCTATTCTTTGTAGTTCATCTTATCTTATCTATCTAAAGCTTCCAGAAGACATATTGGAGATGTCTCTCAAAAAGTTCAAAGTTTTCATAAAACGTAAACTTATTGAAAAATCTAATCACAATGGAATTAAAGGATTATTTATATAATAAGAAAGCTTGGGAATGAGTTGCTTGACAGCTAGTTCTAATAAGTTTTTGTAAAGTACTAATGATTAAAGTAAGTGATTTTGTAAAAAGAATACCTAGGCTGAGTTTGTTGTGACCTGGGCGCGTTTGGAACCCTCGTAGCTTTAGTAATAAGTTCGCTTAAAAATCATCACCACTATTTTTTTTTTTTTTTTTTTTTTTTTTTTTTTTTTTTTATACTCTTTTTTTTTAATACAATAAAACTTAAAGCTAGCCTTATCTAATTACTATATAAATCATGACCGCGTGGAATGGTGCCAAGAATACTGGCTGCATTTCCGCGCTGGACAGCCAGGCTGATCCGCTGCGCAAAAAATGAGCCAGCCCTTCTGTCACCAGTTGAGGCTATTAATCGCGGTGAAATGTCTCGTAAAAAATTTTTAGCACTAAGACTCCATGGCCCCAGGGTCTCCACGGCAAACGGCACAAAAATGTAACTCTCTATAAGAGAGGCATACTTGCGCCGCTTGCCGTTTTCAGCTGTTTCTGCTGCGGCTCCCGGTCTTGATGCTGTCTTCCTGATATGACACGGGGCCAATGTGTCAACGCAAGTTGCGTCCCACATTAGCGCCCGTCCCCGTTCCCAGGGAACCAGCGTCAATCCATCAGGTCTCTTGCCATCATCCCGACTAATCCCTGCCGGCTCAATGAGCGCAGGAATATTATGGTGGCAAGAGCTCTTTTAATTGTATCGTTAAGAGAGCCATGCCTAAACAGCCTACCGGAGCTCCTTTGGCAAGAGAGTCCGTGGATTCCAAATTTATCAACCTCTTTTCCACACGGACATCTGTGCTGATGGCACAGTGGTGTTCCCAATCTGAGACCTAGAGCCACACGAAAACTTTCGTTATCTAAAAGTGTGCCGAGATTTTTTGATGGCAAGGCATGCAGCCAATACCCAGATTCCTTTTCGGATAATGCTAGAAGCCTGGCACGATCTCTGTCACTTGTAAGATTTTGAACCAAATTCGTATGTGTCAGTTGAACCAATGGCAAATCCCAAAGTTTTTGTGTAGTACGTTCCTTCGGGATGTCGACATTGGGACATCTGACCTTCCAACTCTCTAGGGCCTCTGTGGCATAGGTCAATGATGAATTGGATTTGAGAATTTGAGAGCTAAGCTCTTTTATACTATGCACAGAGGACAGAAAAGCCGGAAGAGCTACACTGGAAATTTTCCTCACGCCGATGCCACCGTACTTGACCGGTAAAGTTGCTTGGTTCCAGGAGTGCTCATCAAAAGTTAAATTTAGAATTTGTTCTAGTGTACTTTTAAGGGTGGCATCCATGTTATCGAGTAGTCCATGAAATTTCCAAATTGGGCTCGCGCGGAGAATGTAAATTAATTTAGGTACAAAAAGGCAATATTTTAGGATCGAAAATGCAATGTGAGAATTTAAAGTGCCCAATTTGTCGGTATTAGCCGAAAATGTTCTGACTTTTTGATCCAAGAGTGGTTGTATGGATTCATTATAAAGAGGAGCACCGAGAAGGCAAAGTGAACGTTTATCAAGTATTTTAATATTAGGTGAAATTTCATTGAATAATTCAGAGGCCAATAGAATTCTTTCTTGCGACAGTTTTTCTGTAAAAAACAATTCGCATTTCGAAAAATTAAGTTCTAAACCAATTTTCCCAAACTGTTGCTTAATATGATTAAGATCTTTTAGAACGTCATTCACGTTGCCCCCAATGGTTCCATCATCAAGATACCATATGTTAAATTTAGATGTTAAATTTGAGATATGGTTATGGATCCCTAAGCTGAACAGGGCCGGACCTAAAGGATCCCCCTGCTGAACGCCTACAGAAGACTTAATATCGCTATCTCCAAAGAATAATTTAGAAGCAGAGCTGTAACATTGCCAAACATATGGGTAAATTTCAGGAAGTTGCGTTGAGACTTCTGTCAGCAAAGTTGCCCTGTCCAAAGAATTAAAAGCATTCTTTACATCTACTTTCAGCAGTACCTCAACCTCGCCATTCGTTAAGAAAGTACGAGCCGAATGAACTGCTGCTTCACAACCTCCTTTACTGCCGAATCCAACTTGAATAGGTTGGAATTTATCCTTTAGGGTAGAGACTATGTGACTACACGCTAATTTTGACGCCAAACGGCGAAAAGTACAGCCAACAGCGATGGGACGGATGCCACCATCTTTCTTATTGAAAGCACAAAGCCTCGCGCCATAAAGGAATGGTAGAAAGGATGAATTTACCTCGCCAGATAACATGAAATTACATAGTCTGGTAATGTCGCTCAGTAGCGCCTTGCCGGCGTCCCCAGCAGTAACTCCCACAAGATCCTTAAGATGTTGTGGCGTTATGCCGTCCATGCCACCAGCAGAGCCACTAGAAAACGACATTATCGCAGCGTAAGTTTCTTCATCCTTTATCTGTAAATAAGAAGTGTTAGAAGGTGGATCTGGCAGCACAGAATCGGTATTTGGTAAGGGATGCTTGTCACGTAAGGCTTCCAGCGTTATATCATTGAATGGAGCCAGTGTATCACTAGAAAACAAAATGCGGGCGGCGTTTTTAAGATCCCCATCCATAACCTTGTTTTCCACAATTTTCTTCAAATTGTAATTTTGTGTTCGAAATGAGCAGTCAGGGATTGGAAAAAACGCGATCAGCCAAACTATTTTTTTTTAATTTTGTACATAGCGACCCGATTTCTGACTTATTAACATAGAAATGTCTATATGCAAAAAAAAGAGGTTTTGCCAATCTAAAAGTGAATTTGATAGCACATTTTGTATTGTATGTGATAAGGATCTAGCTAACGATATCCTAGCTCCTCGCGGAATGCGTTTTATTAATGGAATATTTTGACTGTATTTGGATAATAAAATTTCAAATGGTACCTGGTTATCGCTTCCTGATTGGGTTTGATCGCACATCAAATTTGGGCAAGTAAGAGGCCGTGTAGGCGGTCCGTGACAACGTGCGATGTGAATATTAAGGCCTTTGCGACCCTTAAACTGCCTGCCATCGCTACAGTGGGGGCATTCTAGGTATTCACCTTGAGAAGCACTGGGGTTCATACTTCGAAACACGTAAAAATAAAAACACTAAAACACTACACAATAGCGTCTATAAGCGCGCGGAGCCCCGACAGCGGCAACCAGGAGGCCTGCAGAGCAGGCGCTGCTATCTATTATCATTTTAACACTAAATGTTAGTTATTACTAAAATACCAATAAAAAGTAAGCTACTATATTTTTATTAAAAGTCTATAGTGTGCGTCTGGCCGTATAGCTGCATGCATACTGTGAGCGTGAGGCCAGTTGGGAATACAAAGAGGTGATAAGGCGTAGATGGCTTTCAGGTAATAGAAAAGGCGATGCGATTCACATCTACCTTACAGCGTACGTGAAAAATTGAAAATATCAATTTTTCATGCTGAAAGAGCTGTTGTTTTATAAATATACTTTACTTATGTGTAGGTACATATAAGCGCTGACAGTTTAGTGGTTAAGACATCGCGTAACGCGTTAACCTCTAAGTCGGGGGTTCTAGGGTTTGATCACGGGCATACTCTCTAACTCTTTTTTCTTTCTTTCTTTCTTCACTCTGAGCTGGTTTCCATACTTAAACGTGTCCGTCTGTTGTGCATGCATTGCCCCTCCCCACCGAAGTCTTCACTCCAGTCATCCAAGGCCACTCCAGAAGCCGAGTAGAACACCCAGGTATAGCTGAGGGCTTCATGGAGTGAGGTTGGGGAACCCAAATGGCGTTTGCTTTGTTCTGTCACGCCCATGCACTCTAGGAGCACATGCGTCGGTGTTTCACCGACCTCCATGCAGGCTCTGTACAGAGGACTGTCGGTGACACCTTAACGAAATGGTGTTTGTTTAGTGGGCTATGGCCTGTTATAATTCCAGGTGGAGTAGTTTGTTAGTTTGGCAAAGTTATATGCGTTTTAAGCAATTATCACTTGCTTTAACGATTTTTCAAAATATTTTCAGTCACCTTTAAAGGCGCCTGTCCGGAATTCAATCCGTGAACTCCTGAACAGGAGACGGACGACTTCCAGGCTATCGTGGCTCATATTACTGGGTCGGAAATAATAATGTGCAAACATTTGAGAATAATGCGGGATCTATTAGACCTCAAACTTTACACTATTTATATCAAATTAAAGCCAGCAACTTTAAACATTTTAGATTGGCTGAAGAAGAGAACTTGCAAATTTCTATCAAATAGGAGGCGGACGGGCTAACCACTGGGCTATCACGGCTCACATCAATTAATCATATCACCAGTTTGGAAATAATAGTGTGCAAATATTTGAGAATAATGCGGGACCTCACCTATTAGATCTCAAAGTTTATACTGTATTTTAATCAAATTAAACCCCGCAACTTTGAAACATTTCAGATTGGCTCAAGAAGAGAACTTGCAAATTTCTATCAATAGAACGGACGCCGGGGCAAACAAGTCACCGGAAGTGAGCTGATTGATTACATAGCAATCCAATTTATATGAAATGAGTAACCACGCTGACCCCTTTTCATTCATTAATTAATCCGAAATGCGCCGAACTCAAATAATAGTCTCTTAAACCGATTACTCGTGTGGAAGTGTCAATCGAACTCGCAACAGATGTCAATTTATCCAACTTTTTGTTTTATTCCCATTTATTCTTACTCACTATAAAATTTATTAGTTTATTCATCATCATGACAACCTGTCACTGGTTCACTACTGAGTAACCTTTCTCCTACGTAGTAGTACTTGCAAATTCTTTGCCCTTCTCAGAATGAGAGGGGTTTTGAGTTTCAACATACCTACATTGGTGTATATTTGACTAGCACCTTTAATTTGCATCATCGTCAACTAACGTAGGTAAGTCTCACTTATGATGCTTAATGTTTCCAGTGCAAGCATTTATACAGTTTACTTAGTTCGAAAAAAACTATGATTATAACCTACCCATATTATTATTAAAGCGAAAATGTGTAATATCTATTTGTTAGTTTCTTAGCCTATAGGTTTGTTAGATTGCCTCTGCCTTTCAATCATGTCGTATTTATCCCGGAAAATTTAAAAGTTCCCGCAAAATTTTTAAAAACCTAAATCCACGTGGACGAGAAGTCCTGGACATCAGCTATTGGTAAATAAAATGCTTAGATAATGCATTTGCATAATTATACTATGCATTTTCTTTCCTAAATCTCGATTTGCTTCGAATATAATTATTCTGATACGAAGAGGTGATGACTGTTGCTGCGCTACCAGCGAAGCTATATCAGTTCTAAATATAAGTATATGATAATAGTAGTGAATTGGTCTTCATACACATACAACGCTTAACTTATTGGCAATTGTTAAAATGGCGTCGATAATATGGTTAATTGAAGGGGCGCAATCAGAAACACAATTAGCGAGCGCACTCGGCTTGCGTGGTCGTGGCCTCCGCTTAAACTGTAGGGAATTCTTCTTCATTAGCCCGTTAGAATTCTGTTTACCTCGCGTATCTGGAAAATTTGATATTTTTGAGAAAATGATCGTAGGTAACTAGTACGCTACATCAGCGATTGAATGTTTTTCTTAAGTGCTTACGATTTTTTTTATATCGATGACAAATTAGCCCTTGATTGCGATTATGCTTGGTGGAAAGTGATGGTGCATTCTACGCTGGAAGCAAGTTAACTTTTAAGGGTAATTTCTCTTGCAGGGACTTTCATCATGTCGCAGTCTTGTCGTGTCGCGACATCTGGATTCAGCGACTCCCTTTTGATGTCGTCTATTCACCTAGGAGCGGATTGGCCAACGCTTTTCCGGTGTGAGGTCGCCATTTCAGCACCTTAGACTTTCCATAGAATCCATAGAATTTCTCAACAGGTGGACGTCAAAACAAACATGAATTTAAAGGGTGTGGTAGTTTTTAATTGGACTCTCACTTTAATTTAATTTAAACCTTATTATTCGCCCAATGTTTGTCTTATAATATTATTTAACAGTAACAAACACGTAACAAATTATATTATTATAGATGGACATGTATATTAGGTATATTTATGTAGTTTTGTATGCAGTATGCACATTGTATGCTGTGAGTTGATGGGTAGGTACGCTCAGAGCATGAGAAACAAGTGGAGCGGGTTAAGAAGCAATGGAGTGTAGAGGCTGACCATAGGCTATTGTGTTACACGGCCCGGTAAAAAAATCATAATACAGAGCAAAGAATATCTAGATAGGGTATTGAATTTTTTATTTATTGAAAACTAGAGGATGCCCGCGACTTCGTCCGCGTGGATTTAGGTTTTTAAAAATCCCGTGGGAACTCTTTAATTTTCCGGGATCAACAGAGATAATCAGAGCCTCAATAGCTCAACGGGTTAAGGAGTGGACTGAAAACCGAAAGGTCGTCGGTTCAAACCCCGCCCGTTGCACTATTGTCGTACCTACTCCTAGCACAAGCTTGACGCTTAGTTGGAGAGGAAAGGGGAATATTAGTCATTTAACATGGCTAATATTCTTTAAAAAAAAAAAAAAAAAAACAGTAGCCTATGTCACTTTCCAGGTCTTCAATTAATATAGCCACGCAAAAAATCACGTCAATCCGTTGCTCCGTTGCGACGTGATTGAAGGACAAACCAACAAACCAACAAACCAACAAACCAACAAACCAACAAACAAGCACACCTTCGCATTTATAATAAGGGTACTGATATTAAAAAAAATAAGCGAGCGACGTTGAAGAAAAAAGCTTGTAAGTATACGATACAGAAAGTCATTACAAGGGCATTGCTTATATTATTAGGTTCTAAATATTGAAGTTCTCAAATTAGTACTGCTGTGACTTTGCCCACTTGTAGTTCAATTTGATTATTACTGTGACTGGAATAATTTAGGTGAATTGGTTTGGAAAATTGGACTGAGATTGTGCATTCGAAACTTCTTCGATATAATAATTGCTTAGTTCAGTATTTGCGAAACTTTCATGCTGTTGCTCTCTAGTGAGAGGTAATTTTCGTCCCCTTGCTCTCTAGTGATATGTATACAATATTATATGTGTTTACAGTTCATTATACCTACGAATAGGTATATTGATGGTGTTGTTTCAAACTTTTGTGCTAATTCAAACTGATATTTTTTTATTTGTACCAAATAAAATGTAATTACTAGAACTATAACTTATCTGGTAGGTACTGATATGAATAAATTAGAAGAAAAAAATTGTTTGTTGCACTCATAAACACAAATAATATTTACTTATTATATTTATAATAATGCCGTAAAATTAAATAAAAAAGTTGAAATCAAAGAAAAATATTTATTTACGACAATATTTTATTGAAACCTAGAATCTACCATGAATAAGAATCTAGAGTTAGAATCTAAGTTATTGACCATCCCGTGAAAACTCTTTGATTTTCTGGGTATAAAAGTATAGCCTAGGTATGTCTGTCTTCGGGATGCAAGCTATGTCTGAACCAAATTTCGTCAAAATCAGTTAAGCGAATAGACCGTGAAAAGGTAACAAACTGACAAACAGATGCATTATGCATTATAGTTTTTGATTTATCATGCAAAATGTCGAAAAAATACCCTCGGTGCGCGGTTTTTTTTAAAAAGTAATTTAATAAAATCGCAAATTGTTCCTAGCTCTATGGCGTCATTGGAGGGAATTCTTAAAGAGTAACCCTATCGGTGCTGCCCACAGTGGCTATCTCCATTTGAACGGGATTCACTGATCACCGAATTGGAAATTTCCTGACATGACTCACACGAAGACTTTTGTCCGGCCACAATAATATTTAGCCAATAATGCTCTAATGTTTGATGCATGACTAAAGCTTCTGCAAGTTCAGTGATCGTTTAGTTTCATCCTTTTATTCTTATTGCGTTTCCTTTTATTTAAAGCGTTTTTATCTCAACTATATCTAGGTAATTTTTTTAGTTTAAAATCACTTCCCATATCCTAAAAACCTAAATTCACGCGTACGAAGTCGCAGGCATCAGCTAGTATTACAATAATACTTAAAGCTAGCCTTATGTAATAACTGTACCAATCACGTCCGCGTGGCATGGTGCCAAGAATACCGGCTGCATTTCCGCGCTAGACAGCTAGGATGAAAATAAGCCAACTCTTTGTCACCAGATGAGACTATTAATTGCAGTGAACCGTTCCGTAATTTTTTTTAAGCACTTACACTCGATCATCATCAACCGATAGACGTCCACTGCTTGACATAGGTCTCTTCCACATACCACGGTCTTGCGCCGCCTGAATCTAGCAGCTCCCTGCGACTCGTCTGATGTCGTCCGTCCACCTAGTGGGGGACTGCCAACACTGTGGTTTCCGGTGCGAGGTCGCCATTCCAGCATCTTGGGACCCCAACGTCTAATGGTTTTCCGAACTATGTGCCATGCTGATTGTCACTTCAGCTTCGCAACCCGTTGAGCTGTATCACTTACTCTAGTTCTATATTCTTTCTGATTTGATCACACAAAGAAACTCCAAGCATAACTCTCTCTCTCTCTCTCCATCGCCCGCTGAGTGACTCTGAACTTTCTTACGACCCCATAGTTAGCGACCATGTCTTGAATCCACATGTCATCACTAGCAACATGCACTGTTCGAAGACTTTGGTCTTCAAGCACTGAGCAATTTTGAACAAGAAGACACCTCGGAGCTTCCTGAACGCCTAGACTCGATGGTGCCAGGAAATTAATTAATTTAGGTAATTGTCTCTTTGTTTGTTTGTGGACGTATCCTGCGCAAAAATATACTGAAGTTAAGATGGTCTTTGCAGTTCAAAGTGATACTAAAAATTTATACTGCTTCAGATTTTATTAATACTTCCTGGTCCCACAACCATACAGTGTGACCTGAACTTCATGTGGGCGAAGCTAAAGGCAAAAGTTAGTCTCTATACAAGGCAAAACCAAAGACGGAAGTAAGTGGGTACTTCATTACAAAAGGCTTAGTACCGAAAACCTCGAGCGTAAAAGAGGATTTAAATTTTTTGCGCCACGAAAATGGAGACTTTAAAAAAAAGCGGATTACCACGAAAGACTTATTAGTAAAAATAACATTTTTCTTAGAATTTTTACACTTAGATGTCATAATATAACTTTGCATACATTAAAATTCAGTGAATAATCTACATTGGGACATTTTGGCAACACTTGTTTCTGTAAATACAAATGAAGCCATGTACTTTATCAGCTTAGTCTAGACGGTTTGCTATTTTTTCTAACTAAAACTGATATCCTGCAGAATTCTCGTTATGCAAAAAGTTTCAATGTAAACTTTTGTTTTACTCAAAAAATCCTTTTCCTGTGGCCCGATAGGTATACTTTAGGGAGATTATCAGTGTTTTATATCCAGAAATCTAATTTTTCATCAAAGCTAGATTTTTTTTAAACATCCCATTTAATCCAATCAGCTTACCTTAGTGCTCACTGAAATTTACCTCTACAAGTACGCTGGAAGAAGTGTCCACGCAAAATGACAGTTATTGTTTGTGCCGATTCGAAGCGCCCGCGCCACATCAAGCATATAGGGAATTAAAGTAATTGATACTTTATGTCGAAATGGTCCTCGTGTTGACAATTGTTGACAGAATTGTCATCAGTAACATTTCCCTTCAAGTATGTTCACATCACACTCACTTCACGGCTGTTACCAGCACCAAAATGGCGAAAATCGAGTTGCTTCAAAAAAGGTCGCCAATCGCAGAACCAGTGTGCTTGTATTAGTAGAGGTCAGTGGCTCATTTTACATTATTTACATACTTTTTGCTGTAAACGTAATGTAAATCTAATTCTGATTCTGACGCATGTACACAAGCTTCTAGGACACAGACACCAAAATTTTGGAACATAAAACCATCATGAAACATACAAAATTATTATATTCCTCTAATACCTTCAATTTTCTTTTACTATTCTCATTTGCCTACAGCATTACAGCCCACTGTAAAGTCGACTCAGCTTATAATGACAAACACAGGCAAATTGCAGCAAAATCCCGGCTCCAAAATAATTCTGTGGAAACTCCTGAGGCCGTAATTACTACTGTGATTACAATGCCTGCTGAAAAAATTCTTAACAGTGAACTTGGAAACCTCAGCAGCCTCACGAAACTCAATTTTAAGTCTCGGGAAAAATTAGGTACTCATGTACCTGCAGAAACAAAGAGGCGAAGTTTTTTTCAGAGACAGATACGTAATACTGCAAATAGGACCTCAGAAATAGACGGCTTAGTATGTCTCCATTGTTTTGGTGATGGAGTCAGCGTAAAAGACGCAAATTGTTACCGTGGAGTCTCGTAAGATAATCTTTTAGCCTTATTTTCTTTTAAATCAAATCAAAAATCATACATTTTATTGCCTTTAAGTTGCTGAGTGCTGACATAAATTATACCTGTAAGGAACACAGAAAAATATTAATAATACAGATAAAGAACAAATAATAACAAGAAGACCTCCCTAGTGCATTAGCGAGCACTGTGGTCTTATATTTAGGTCTTGAATTCAATTTCCAGCTGGATGGAAATTCATTATTTCTACATAAGCTATGGTCAGATTTGGTAGGCGGCATCGGCTGCCAGGCGATTTATTTTTAATTAAGATTCAGTATAGAAATCAATAATTAGGGTTTGAATAAAAACTGTCATACTCCTTCCAAGCTAGCTTGCTTTCATCTAATTTACTTACCACCAGGTGAGATTGCAGCCAATGCCTTACTTCATCGAAATCTAAATTGTTTAGTCCTAAAAGGAGCAATTATATTATATTACATATTTTAAAATTTATTTGTGTTTAAGAACTAGCACAGAAATATGTACGTATGGTCAAGAATGTTACTTGGAACTTCGTCCACAATTTATTAGACGTGGTTGTATAACTAAAAGCCGACTAAACAGAACATTCGTATGCAAATGTCCACTATGTAATGACAAACCTTCTGAAGACCACTCATATTATGAATATGCTAGGGTAAAAGATTGGGAATTTGATAATCAACGTTTAAAAAAGCCCCTGGAAGGCATAGATCTTATATGTAAAGTATGTGAGACAAAAGGAACTAATGTAGCTGCAGATAGATCTTGTAAATTTGGTAAAAAGTAAGTATGATACTCATATTATTATTTACTAACGTAAATCAAAATAATTTAAAAACATTTGAAAATACTTTGCTATTAATATTATTGTAGTGCTGATTATATGGTTTGTGGACAAAATCAACTATGTTATGTAAATATTGACGGTGATGTGTCTTTTGTATCAAGAGGATGCACAGATAGACCTGCGAACAACAGCTTTTATCAATTTTGCAATAAAACTTTATGCAATTCTAATGCATTCGAAAATCCAAAGACGCCTTGGATTGAACAATTAACTTTAAAACCTTTATCTCCAGCTTTACGGTCCAATGGGTTTATCAAGATCAAGATTTCTACAACTATTCTGTTCTTTTGGTATATAATATTACAAAAAATTTTTATTTAACAAATATAAAGAACTTTTTTGATAAAAAGCAACCTGTAAAATTTTAGTTTGATTTTCATTCAATATTTTGTCAATGTCACGAGTGGCTTACAGAGGATACATGACAAAAATGCTCGTAATATCCGATTTACAATGTTTAAAATAATTCTATACTTTGTAATAATTCTCACTCAATTAATATGTGCTAGTAATGAAGAAAATTTAATTGAAAGTACAAATACGTTACCAAATTTTAGAAAGCAAGTAGAAGAGATATCAACTGAAAAACCATTGCTTACAAAAACTGATGATGTGACTGATAATCTTGTCTCATTTCTTGTAAAGAATGTTGGAAAACTATTTGGTGATTTAGAAGAGACAACCATGCACCTAAAACCCACTATTAATAGCGATGAGACTACTTTAGTTCTTAGAAAAACGATTGCTACACATTCATCAAATAAAGAAGAAGACAAATTTAATTTAGCAATAGATGAAAATAATTTTGATACAGAAACTGGTGAGAAAGATTTTAGTTTTGGGGTGGTAATTAATGAAAAAACACTCAACGAAAATATAACCAATACAACTAACCTATTTAAAACTCACTTAACTTTTATCACAAATTCTACAATATCACCTTCTAAAAAGTGTAGAGATATAATTGAAAAAGCAGAACTATTAAATTTATCCAAAGATTTAATAATTCTTCAAAAATCAGAGCAAGCAGAACAACAAAATCAAGCATCTGAATCAATTGATTCCTTGAACTTTTTTAATTCAATGCCTGACAAAGATCAGAGTTCAATTCGTCGTTCCTGTATCTTTTGTAATAATGTTGCCGTAATGGAATGCTATGATCCGAAGAATAAACTGTAAGTTTAATTATTCTATTGATTCTAGTATAATTCTAATAAAAGGGGTCAAAATTAAAATAAAATCGTTTAGTAATTTTCGAAAATATAGGTACAAACAAGTTGAAGCAGAGAATTAATTTTCACGACTTTAATTGCACGGATTTAAATATTTTAAAATCCTGTGGATGCAAGTTATGTCCTCGCATAATTTTGTTGTAATCGGTTGAGCGGCTTAGGCTTGATAAGGTAACAAACAGGCAGACTTACTTTCGCCTTTATAAAGGAGGGTATTCTATGAAAAAAAAACTAAATTGTTACATTGTAGTCCTGTGAAGAAAAACATTTTCAGAGATTATACCAAATTTGGTAACACTAAGTAAATAATCCAAAACCCTGAACCACCAACTTCAGTATTAATTAAATATTATGACTGATAAACTCTTGTATTTATTAGGATCCCATCTAATTTATGTGAACGTGAAGAAGATTTATGTTACTCCCAGCATACTCCCTTTGGTATCGTCGATCGTGGATGCTTCAACGTTAATCACAACTTATCCGCATACGTCTGCTCCTGTAATCTTTGCAACTACATTTCAATTTCTGAAATGCCTTATTTATTCTCTACGAAAAGAGACTGGGTTGAAAACGTAATAGAACTCTCTAGAACGAGACGACTCAGGCGATCAGTGTTGAAAGAAATGTCTTGCTTGAGATGTGAAGTCAATGTATCCACTGAAACTGGTGACATGCTTGATAATGCTAATTGCTTGGAGGGTAACGTGTAAGTATAACTTTCTTTAGAGTCTCGAACAAACTGTTTTTTTGTAGGAATAGTACAATCTCTCTCTGCATCGTATTCCTCATTTCTTACGGTAGTGACTCCTTTCCATTATCATAATAACATAATGATAGAAGTTTTCTTGGGATAATAATGCGGAGGTGAATGATGTGAATGTTGAAAGCCAGGCACGAAGGAAACGGTCAAATTCGGGACAACCATCCAGTTACTGACCAGGGTCAACAGTGATTGATAATATGGGCTGTCACAACTAGTCCATAAGACCTTCTACCTGAGGCAATTTTCTGCGTTTCGTAATAAGCCGGCCCCACAAAATTACGTGTACCAAAAAAATTTTTGATACTTTGTGGGTAGTGCCATTTAAAACCGGAAATTTTTACTTGTCTGATATTTCTTCTATTTTAGTGGAACGCTTCCCATTCAAGTGTGTTCAGAAAATGAAATTTGTGGCGTAAAAGCTATCAGAAGTGAAGGCTACATTTGGCGTGGCTGTGTGGCCAAACCTTTGTACAATTACTGGTGGACGCTCTGTGATAGTGACTTGTGTAATTATGATAGCCTTGTCTCTGTTTACGATGAACTACAAATTTAATGTTGTATTCCTTTACAATTTTAAATTATAAAGTTTTTTTATATTTACTTTAGCATAAGTACTTATTCTTTTATTTTTTGCAATGGTATTTGAAATCTAAGGCCAATATCTCACTAGGGCATCAAGGTGGTTGCACCCAGGTCGCGTCA
This sequence comes from Maniola hyperantus, assembly GCF_902806685.2. NCBI lineage: Eukaryota > Metazoa > Arthropoda > Insecta > Lepidoptera > Nymphalidae > Maniola > Maniola hyperantus. Next base: position 9,498,674 of record NC_048546.1, read on the forward strand.
CTGCGGTATCTTGAAACACCAAACGAGAAATATCAGGGTAGACACCAGGATCGTTATTTTGTTAAAAGTAAGTTTGTATGGAATTTGGCACTAGGCTAGTTCCAGAGAGTTCTTTTATAATAAATGCCTATACCAGCATTTTTGAAAAATAGAAGCAAAAACAAAAGACTTATGAAAAACCTATTAGGTTAAGATGGAAATGTTTTTAAATAATAAGTACATTAAAACAAAATAAAACATTTACTACATTTTACATTTAAATCTTGCTTACATTTACATTTTAAATTTCAGAAACCTTTTTTTTAAATCTAACTATATAATAGAAACTTGGTATGAAAGCTCAAGTGGCAGCGTTCTCTTACACGCTATTCTTCGTAGTTAAAGAATTTCCCGGATATTACAAGCTTGTCTAGACCAAAGAGAAAATGTTTTAGATATTTTACGAGAGAAGTATTACCGCAGCTGAACTCTTTTATATGCAAATAATATTATACCCTTTAGTTTTTTTACTGCGATTCTGTGCGATGTTATGAATTTTAAAACTACAGTTTCGAGCTTATAATGTTGTGTCATGCTAATAACAAAGTACTTAATAAACATTTTATAATGAACACAGTTATAATACAGTTTTTTTTATTTCTCTAATCAGCTACAATATCTTACCATGCTATAAGTAAATAATTATTATCCTTTTCTAACTCTAATTAAATTAATATGTACCTTGTGTCATACTACTTAGGTAAAAATTGGATATTCCTATCCAGCACTTTCGTCCGAGTGGATTTAGGTTTTTAAAAATCCTGTTGGGACAGATTTTTCCGCATAAAACCTATCTTCCAAATTTCAAGTTAACAATAATTAAAACTTTTCTAGACAAAATTTCATCCCCAATTTACCACCCTTTAGGTTTTTATTATTTAAAATTAATAATCTAAATCGTTATTTTCATATATCTAATTTCAAAAACAGAACTTTCATTTAAACTTCCAACTCCCATCTAACCCGCTAAGGTGTGGAATTTCGCAAAATCTTTCTTAGTAGATACCTACTCTTTACAAAGAATATACCCTCCAAATTTCATGTCTCTAGGACCAGTGGTTCAGGCTGTGCAATGATATATAAGTCAGTCAGTCAGGACTTAGAATTTTATATATACAGATTAGTATTAGTATGGATAGTAGTGACATAAATCCAAATGATGCTAAAAAAATCTGCTACAATAAATCTTGCTACATTTGTCCACTATTTTAGAATTTTCTATTGAAGTTAAGAACGGTTTATATAAATGCAAAAGCGAACAACTTACCAACAAAGCCGTGCCACGGAGCTAGGATTTTTACGAATAATGCTTACCTACATCAAAAGGTCTGCCTTACATTACCTGGCTGGATGCCCAAATCTCTTTGTAAATGGCGTTTTGCCAAAAGTAATGTTACCCCTTTGACCTTTTAAGTTCATAGTTGTAAAACTTTGAGAACCTTCCTGGCGCAGTGGCGTGCGCTGTGGTCTAATATTTAATCTGGTTCTGAGTTCAAATTCAGACTATAGCAAAAAAAAAATTACTAAAGCTTGAGAAGGTCTTGGCCAGGCTTCCTATTATAAATTCCTAAAAGGCCGGCAACGCATCGGCGGTTCCTTTGGTGCTGCAAATGTTCATGGGCGGCGGTAATCACTTAACATCAGGTGACCCGCCTGCTCGCTATATCTATTTTAAAAAAAAGGCTTGTAACTGAACCGCAGACATATCAGTTTTATAGTATTTAAATGAATTTTCTTTATCATTTTAATGAAGCAATAAAGGAAACACAACTCTAGCAGTTCCAGTATTCGCACAGTTCACAATGTTCACCATGCACTTGATAAACAAATTACTTCAATAAAATACAATAAAGGCGGTATTACCTTAATATTCCGAATGTCTTCGTAATGACCGTATATATCTTTTTAATGAACTAGTAGCCTGCGTTTGCTATGCGAAAACGGGCTTCCGTAGCAACTCTCTAATATATGGTTCGTCTTATAAATACCGGGGTCTCTACTCTTTTAAAATATACGTAAAACGAACGAATTCCACCATAAAAATGAACAGTTTTATTACTTTGTGAAAATTTAAATGTATTGGGTTAATATTTAGAAGTGGTTGAATATAAATTTTATAATGTAAGAAAAGGTTAAAAAAATATGCGGCAATTCTTCCTTTTATTTAATTAGCCTTAAATTAAAACACATGAACTCGAGTCTAGTTATGTTGACTAGGTAGGCCTTTAAGAAAGCTCTGAGAGAGAAAGCTCAATTAGAGAGGAATGATTAGTACCTACTCCAAGCATAGTTCTCTTCAGTTGAGATACGTGATCAAATCAGAAAGGAAGAGACAGTACTAGTCAATTCATCAAGTACCGGTCAATGCGTATTGTGTCCATACGCTGTTCCCGCATTACGGAAACATGCTTTGATGTTTGTATGAAAAATCACAAAAGTGGGAAGCCGGCCAATGCTAGCCACGTGTGACATTAAGTCATTGTGTACTATATCGAAAGCACATAGCTCGAATGACCAATTTGCATTCTAATATTTCGATTCCTTAAAATACCGAATGCATAATATCAATTTAAAATATATAACATAATCACGTAATTATTATCAAAGAAGAGGCAATTCTTGTGGCTTTACCTGAATATAATAACAGTGGTGCAGCGTAGGTACCTATGGAGTAAAAGTTAACACGATAATGAGTGGTGTAGCGAGCAGGCACGCTAGTTTGAAATGCCTCGCGGCTCACGGCGTTTCTTTCAACACGTAGCAAATTGTGTGTTTAATGCTTAACGCTTGCCATCAAAGCCTCAGAGGTGCCTGAGTGAACCAGAAGGGATTTCAAATTCGCAATCGTGCTTCTTTGAGCCTGGTACTCATATGTGGTCTGTGAAGGTGACGTTACACGCTGCGTGATTGAACAAGCAATGAGTGGGTAGCGAGCTGGCATGCTAGTTTGAAATGCCTCGCGGCTCACGGCATTTCTTTCAAAACGTAGCAAATTGTGTGTTTAATGCTTAACGCTTGCCATCAAAGCTTCAGAGGTGCCTGAGTGGGCCAGAAGGGATTTCAAATTCGCAATCGTGTTTCTTTCAGCCTGGTACTCATATGTGGTCTGTGAAGGTGACGTTACACGCTGCGTGATTGAACAAGCAATGAGTGGGTAGCGAGCTGGCATGTTATTTGAAATGCCTCGCGGCTCACGGCATTTCTTTCAAAACGTAGCAAATTGTGTGTTTAATGCTTAACGCTTGCCATCAAAGCCTCAGAGGTGCCTGAGTGGGCCAGAAGGGATTTCAAATTCGCAATCGTGTTTCTTTGAGTCTGGTGCTCATATGCGGGCTGTGAGGGTGACGATACATGGTGCGTGAATGAACGAGCGTCATCTAAATTTGTTCTCGCCAAAAAACACGCCATGTGAAAGACACCCTGGTATATACAGTAAAGATGAGAACAAGAACAAATATACTTAGTGCAATATATGCAATCATCATCATCATGATCAACCCATCGCCGGCTCACTACAGAGCACAGGTCTCCTCTCAGAGTGAGAAGGGTTTTGAGTAAGGTGCATTAATCTAAATATGTAAAAGGAAATGGTGACTGACTGACTGACTGACTGACTGACTGACTGACTGACTGACTGACTGACTGACTGACTGATCTATCAACGCTGGACGGAAACTACTGGACGGAACGGGCTGAAATTTGGCATGCAGGTAGCTATTATGACGTAGGCATCCGCTAAGAAAGGATTTTTGAAAATTCAATCCCTAAGGGGGTGAAATAGGGGTTTGAAATTTGTGTAGTCCACGCGAACGAAGTCGCGAGCATAAGCTAGTTAATTATACAATGAAGTGGTAGTTACTTCGTTACTACAGTCGCCTGTATCTAGCATATCTTACAGCACAGCATTTTAAAATAAGTTCAGTGTCTAGGGCAGTTTTTCAAATGGTTTAGACCCCGGACTTACCCCATATTCTTTAAACCTTTTCCTGTTTTTATGAGACTTTCACGTTCTACTCTACAGGATGCATGAAGTTAAGCGGTTAGCTAGACCGCAGCCACAGTTTGCATGTGAGTACTAGGCCCTATACCATTTAGCCAAGGGCCAAACATGTTACTTGTTTTGTGTGAAGACTGAGGCCATCTATAAAGCGTTGGGTGGAAGGAGAATATTACAAAGATAGGAGTAACGTCTCGTGAAGGCTTATCTTGAATTACTCCAACATTGTACGGTTCTTTGGAGAAAATTGGCTTCTTATAAACGTTGGGATATACAATTTATGGATGGCTTGCCTACGTAGCCTAGTATTATTTTGTTCTACCATAAATGATCTATATAAGTAAACTAGCTTATGTTCGCGACATCGTCCGCGTGGACTACTCAAATTTCAAACCCCTATTAATTCACCCCCTTAAGGGTGGAATTTTTAAAAATCCTTTCCCTCCCAGTTATCCCTCCAGTAGTTTGATCTGTGCTTTGATAGATCAGTCAGTCAGTCAGTCAGTCAGTTAGTCAGTCAGTCACCTTTTCCTTCTATATATTTATATGACTGACTTATCAACACCAAAATGGCTGGTGCTAGATGAAAAGCTGGAACAGTCACTTGGCTAAATGTTGTAAGTATTTGTTTTAAAGTGAGAATTTTTTTACTCTAGTGCTGATTACATATTATTACAACAGAGCGAAGCAGATGGTGAATTTTTCTACATTCATTCATTCGTCTCGCGTCACAACCAAGTTGATTTTTTCTTTTTCTTATCTTGTTAGATTCAATGATTATTATGTCACCATCATCATAAACCATCGCCGGCTCACTACTGAACACGAGTCTCCTCTCAGAATGAGAAGGATTTAGGCCATAGTCCACTACGCTAACCAAGTGCTGGCAGATATCACACACCTTTGAGAAGATAATGGAGATTTCTCCAGCATGCAGGTTTCCTCACGATAGTTTCCTTTATCGTTAAAGTAAGTGGTATTTATTTACTTAAAACACACATTACTCCGTAAAAATAGAGATAGATATAGTACGCGACAGGCTGAGATGGCAATCGGGGTATGAGGCAGGGGGCCGTCCCGCACACCTGCACGTTAGACGTCACCCGCGCTCACCCGCACCGGGGCTGTGTCTATGACTGTGTGTGTGTCCCTCCCGATTGACATTTCGACCTGTCGCGCACTATAGGTAGGCGTCAATGCTTGCATGGACTGTTTTCAATGGTTAAAAAGGTACATAGTGAGGTCGCGACTCGCGAGCAATTGCTATTTAAAAAAAACATATCGTGTTGCGATTTCTAGTATCAAAGCTATATATGGTAAATTCTTCAAAAGGACGTGGCGGCACGTGCTTTGAACTGCATTGGAATAAAAAAATGGCACTAACGAGCGAGCGTAACCCTTGCGATAAATAACCGTTTACTGGCCCATTCGACTACGGTAGTGAAAAATTGAACGCTGTACCTTTTTGCCTATACTGAAATAGCTTTTGGCGTACAAATGTTTCAGTACTCAAAACTTCCGGTAGAGTACGGTGACCACCAACGGCCAAGGTGCGCGTATCCGATTTATTGTTCTTGTATACTGCCGATTAGAGCTTTCATCTACTTGCTTAAATAATTTTAGGTCTAAATACCTAAAAATTTAATATTAAGGAATTAATGAACTAGAGAGGCGTGTGCCAGACCTTCGTTATTTTATAAAAGCTGAAAGTTTATCTGCGTGTTGTCCCCAACACAGGGAGGAACGATCAGCCACTATGAATTTTGGGTCATAGTGGCTTTGGGTGATAACAGGTAATAAAGGTGTAAGAAATCTTACGTCAAAGTATAAGGTCTAATTTTTTATATTTCTTCTGAAAGTACCTATTAGAAATCACGTCATGCACTGCCAGACACTTATGCTGATATTTATAGAGCGCACTTTGACTTTGCTCAGACTTAAGTTTGAGTTAAAACGAGACAGATTTATGTGGGAGATATACATCTGTCACGTTTTAACTCTGTCTTAAGTCTAAGTAAAGTCAGAGTGCGTTCTATAGATTTCACCCTTAGTGTCGTAGCAATCCCCTGCCAGACACCCTTAAAGCTTAGAGTCTGGCTAACGAATACGAAGGGACTGGAAAAACGCGGCATATTTAAGAAATTGGTATGGCAGCTTTGAAATTAGTATGACAGACCTGGAATAATCTAATTTGAGAGAACAGAAACAAAAATAAGTAATTGTAAAGTTCAAATTAGGTTTTTCCAGGTCTCTAACTCTGATATTAAAGACCGTTATCAATATTTTCACTTAAGTGATAGTAAAAATGTGCTTTCACAGCATAAACAGTCGGTAACTAGAATATCAATGTTAAGAATCTTGATTTTTTTAATGATGACTAATTTTAGTTTAGAAATTTTTATTCCCAATCCAAAAATGTACGGATCGTGATAAAAAATACCGATCAGTATCGCATGTAATTAAAGCAATTCAAGAATTCTACCATAATGTTATAGCAGTTCCATCTGTCAGCGCCGTTTGTAATATATTACTGACATAAAGTTCAGAGATTTTGGTTGATATCATTTGTCGAATTCTTGGTTTCCGCTCGAGGGGTCCTCCTACCTCTGAGGTCTAATAAAATGTAGAAAAATTACAGAGATAAGGCCAGACCGAGATCAATCACTGCCAACTTATATAGTTTTAAATTTGAATTTATGTATTAGGTGTAAACAAAATACATACTGGCTATAAAAAATAATCTTGCTATAAGTCTTGCTGAGAATCGAAGCCATAATGGCTAAACAAAGAAAAAACAATTATTTCTATACACTGTTTTTAAAGTATGATAAGCAAAATTAATAGACTATTGATTAAACAGACGTTAACTTCGAAAAAATATTTTTACTTTCACTAGGTATTGAGGTTGATATGATCACCTAAGGCGTGCCAAATTACATCGACGCGTTTTGGCTTAATTTGGCGCGCCTTAAGTGGGCGTGAGGCTTTATTCCTCTTTCAAAAGCAATACCAATGTGGGCATTTATTTGAGCCCTTTGAGAGATACAAAAGGGAGAAGCTTCATTTAGGTACGCTAAAGCACCGCAACAGTGCCTAACATTCGATTAATTTTTTAATTTTTCTCTCCGTAAGAACCATCCTCGTACTTCAAGGAATATTATAAAAAAAAGAATTAGCGAAATCGGTTCAGCTGTTCTCGAGATTTGAGATCAGCAACACATTTAGCGATTCATTTTTATATATAGAAGATGTAGTAAGAATCGTCGGTAGACAATCGTATCGTTATTTTCTGGAAGGTACTAATAATTAATATTCGTGGCAATATACTTTATATCAAGCAAAATAAAGAGAGACTATTGATTAAACATACGTTGACTTAGGAAAAATATTTTGACATGACCACCTTTTTTTTTTGGACGTCAAGCTTTATTCCCCTTTCGAAAGCAATTCTAATATAACCATTAGTTTGAGTTCTTTGAAAGAATCCTAAACCAAAGCCTGAAGGTTCATTTATGCTAGAGGAACACAGTGCGACATTGCGGCATTCCGCAAGGCCAAAATAATGTAGTATAGATATAAGAATCGTCAGCGGAATATCGTACCGTTATTTCCTGGAAGATACTAATAAATATTTTGTGGTAATATTCCATATTTTCTACAACACGATGTTGGATCGGCATAAAATGAACTGCCGCGTGCTGCTTATGGCCGCAAAACTAGTGTTTCCATTTTATAGCATGCCGCATTGTCGCATGTTCTTGTTCCGGTGTAAAATAGCCTTAATTTAATTTACTGAATTTTCTGTATAGCTGTATAGATACTTACCCACTATCCATAGTTTACTTATAAATGTATCGAAAAAAAAATACACTTCTATCAAAGTAAAAACGGATCAAAGGGGAAATTCTAACAATATCAAGAGACCTCTTTTTCGTTGATTAAAAGTGTTCTGTGAAAACGGGCCCCAAGTTCAATCCGTGCCCATTTGACTATTGTTGTATGAGCTTTGCGCTTTGTTGCTGGGAAAAAAGAAAAAAAAAATTTTGTTGGAAAATGGACCTTGTGTAATAAAACATTGCGCGTTTCAAGAAAACTTTGTTTGATCACATAAATTATTAATGAGAACTGTTTTATAAGAATTATCTTAGTCTATTACCATGTTGCAACATGCAGATTAGACTATGTACTTGTTTTGCGCACTACGCTATAGTATACATTATGAGAGGAGAACGTACTCAGTAGTGAGCCGACGATGGGTTGATCATAATTATGATGACTGCACTATCATCATCATCATCATCATCATCATGATCAACCCATCGCCGGCTCACTACTGAGTACATTCTCCTCTCAGAGTGAGAAGGGTTTTGGCCATAGTCTACCACGCTGGCCAAGTGCAGATTGGCAGACTTCACACACCTTTGAGAACATTATGGAGAACTCTCTGGCATGCAGGTTTCCTCACGATGTTTTCCTTCACCGATTGCACCTTACTATGATTTTAGAATGTTACTTTAATATCCTTCTGTATATCGGAAACACATCAGGTTTCGGTTATTTTCAATTAAATCTGAAAAAAGCTCTGGGCAAAATATAAGATGCAAAAAGAGTAATTATGACAACAAAAATTAGACCTTATGATATATATGACCTAGATAAATATCTATATATAAGTACCTACTTGTGACCTATGCGTTATGCGTTGAATAAGGTTCTGAAAATTCCCGTGGGAACTCTTTGATTTTCTGGGATAAAAAGTTGCCATTGCACCAAATTTCATCCATATCGGTAATATTAAGCCGTTAAAAGGTAACAAACAGACAGACCGTCAAACTTTCGCATTTATAATAGTAGTACCTATGGATTTACTCATTTACGACCGGAACAATATTTTAGTTCAATCTGGGAAGTATATTTCTACAAGATTTACAAGATAGAAAGGGAAATTCGAAACGGTTTTGGATACTCCATTCACAGCATATTTTATTCAAAAGTCATTGAAAGAGATAAGATTGCTTGGTTTTATGAGAACGTCGGAGAAAATAACATGCGACTATGGAATTTTCTTGTTAGTAGTTACTTGTATACTTTCCCATATACGCCAGAGAGATGTTATGTTATACCACCAGAGCGTACCGTACCTACTGTTCTGCAAAATGGTATGTACTTACCTGAATAGTGCAGTAAAAAGAACAAGGCAAATAATTATTCATCAGTTAGAAATTTCACCATCATTATTATGTTACTCAACTCGTGAGTCTTAATGTAACAAAAATCTGCATATTACAATGGTACAGCTCAATAGTAAATTTTCTAAATTATAATTACTATTATTACCTATATCTCCCCACTAAGAAAGTAATTTCAAAAATACAAACAGAGTGTAGTCATGCCGGGGCGGATCAGTAAATGAAATGTAAATGGTAATACATGTTTTTAACTAAGTACTGAAAACATTAAAAAATAAACAATAACTTTTTTATTTTTAAAAGCTAGGGTACTTTTTACGCCTGACACCTGATATTTCAGGTTTCCTCCTCTAGAAATATGTCATCTCTCTGATATACCCCGTCAACCATACTATTAAAATTTTATTAGAGACTGCGTCTTTGACATGCTTTCTGCTAGATAAAACACGAATCTCATTTGTGATTTATTTTCTTGCCCTCAATTTCCAGATTTTATATCAAAGGTAAACTGATTTAACATGAAACAGAGGATGTAATACAGCGAAATAGAAATATGATATTGTTAGTCTTCTTTAAATAGTTTAAAACAAAGTCGTAATCCACATTTATCTGTGATTTGCTTTTTACTCTTAATCTTTAATAATATAGAATTGAGAAGTATCCCTAGCGCACTCTCCAGCGCTCTCCATACAAACGTAGTTTGGTTTTCATTTGAATATTAACCATTCAAATTTAATGATATAGAATGTAGAAATATATCTAACATTCTAACGGATCTAAGTAGTTCATAATATTTGCCATGGAAGGTTTCTTGGGACTTATAAAAAAAAAAACTTTTATATTTTTGGTGTAAATAATGTGCTCATTATTTTGTACTGTAAAGCCACCGCTAATAAACTTTTTATCAAAAACTTGAGCTACTTTTTCACGACTACTTTACACTTTGGAGCACATTAATTAACTAGTCTATGTAAGAATAGTACTCACTTGGGTGTTCTAGTTTCATTTTTTAATTAGCCGCTTACTTTTAAAACTCCAATACATTTTAATGTTTTATGAAACTTTGAATAATTTTATACCCTTTAATATTCACTTTTCCAAGAGTAACTACTAGCCATTAAGTACTCTATGGACTAGGTAATTTGGTTTTTTATACAAAATTGTTTTATTACTATGTACTTACTAGAGGAGCAAACATAAGTCAGGCGTCAAAAAAGATAACAAAATGTAAGCTTTGAACTAATAAATTTAACATACATAAATATAATACAAAAGTAAACATAATTATAGGTATTATCATTTTTTATGTGTACCTATCTATTCAAAGCCCAGTTGCATTTGTGTGGTTAAAATGTTATTACGATTAAAATTTGAACGTCAAAAAAAGTTAAATAGGTTGCACAAGTTAGAATATCTTAACGTTCAGACCAATTTTTTATACTTTGACCTTAATCATGGTGTAATGAATACTGACTTGTACAGTCACAGTCAAGTTAAATGGTGACTCTAAAATAACTTAAACCACCTAATATGCAACTTGCCCTTACTCTTGTTATTTTACCGTAAAAGTTGTGTTATAATAAATTATGACAGGAGTGAAATTATGCGATACTATTGACAAACTGAGTAAAAAAGCTAAAGCAACAATAATACAAAGTGACAAAAATCACGGGTATCTTGTATAGGTACCACAATCAACTTGGAACTATTTTGAGCGGCATAACACTCTCTAGTATTGTCATCTCTCTGGGCTTTTACCTTCGTAATTTTACATGCGATATTCATATTTTAATTTGCCGTTTGGTAAGGTTTCATAAAGTTCCCGGCAGTTCTAACTTCTTGCGTAAATTATTTTTTAATTCTTGTTTTTCCTATATCATTTTATTTAAAAAAAAAAAATTGACATAAACTTTAAATTGACATATATTAACAGTTTATAAACTATTCAATAGAATACACATACTCTTACTCAGCTGAGATACTGAAATTACATTATTTAAAAATCTTACACTTATTTTATGTGCTTTTTATTATTGAATTTTACAGTTTTACTTTTACGGAACGTACGCACATAATATAGAAAGAGTAGCCATTGTTCGAGGGACGATTGTCGCCCTGTCACCCTAACAATGAAAATCGAAGTGTGATTGTTTCGATTCGCTTCGACGCATTTTATTAAAATTCTTCTTATTTGTTGGAGAAGTTTTTTCCTACCGCTAACGACAGAGTCTCAGGCGCAAAAATTTAAAGAGATTCCCTTAGGACAGTTTTATATTATTTTGAACGACTTTAAAATAGATCGCTCCTTGAACCTAAACTTGAAAACAGTTGACGCAACGTTAACGATGCGATATCTTTTTCAGTATTTTTTTTAGTTTGGATTACTAGTTTTAAATTTATAGTAGTGCCACTGTAAACGATCAATAAAAGCATACTATAAGGCCTAGGTTAATAATTGTCATGTCAGCTCACAAAATCGTATCTATAAATCGTATTGTAATTTAAAGACCCAAAAATATGAACGACATAATATCAAAATGAACCGCAAGGTGCCGCTGGCATAAGATCTTAAAGAGCAATAGTCCCTACTACAATCCTTGTTCCTGTCCAGCAGTAGACTATTCTATCATCTACCATGAAACCGATGACGAATGTGTAAACCACTGACCTCTATTAACACACGCTTGACCTCCAATTTATAATCCGTATTTGAAGCAAATTGATTTTCCATATTTTGGCCCTAATAGCCGCAGTGAGTGTCATGTGATCTCGGATCTAAATATTAGGGATGAGACATCTGTCAACATAGTATCAACCATTTGTCACAAATTATCAAATTACGCTCGGTAATCTGCAATTTTGTATGGCACATGTCTTCCAGCGTAGGTACTTATATGTTATACCTATCCAGTTCAGTCGTGTAGACTGTAGATAGGTATAGAAAAATTTGCCATAAATGATACGATCTCTGAAAAAACTCAATTTTTATTTGTAACAAAAATCGTATTGAAAGCCTCCAAGCTGTAAAAGTCTTCTTAGGTGGAGTCCTAAGAACATTGGTAGAGAACTACGTAGTTTTTATATCAAAAGCGGCCGACGGAATGGTGTTAAGCGCTTTTTGCTCGCATCACTGACGATCCGAGTTCGTGTTAACAAACGCTTTTAGTAAATAGTTCGGACAAACATTCTCTGCTTGGTTACGCGCTAACTTTTTGCCGATAAAATCACATACAATAAAAGATTTCACAGGAACATCCCAGTAAGTCTGCCGATTTCGGAAATTCAATTATGGAGGAAACTTATTCCACTCTTCTCGGGTGTTCTGATGTGCTGATTCCATAATGTCACTCATACATCGCAAGTTGTTAAACGTGTTACGGCATGAATAACTCAGTGAGAAAAAACAACAAAAAAACCTACGTGAATTCCCAATTTATCGCCATTAAAAACTTTGAAGAAGTGTTAATGAGGTACGCACTTAAAAAGCCGAGGAACAAAAGCAAAGAGTTCTTTTTGTCAGCTATATGAAATACTGATAAGTTAAGACTTGGTGACATAATGCTGAAATATGGATTTCGTAATCATTTCGCAAAAACACATTTTATCGCAGACATAAGGGATAGTTTACACTTTTACGGTTAGACCGGGTGTAAAATGAATGCAAACATTTGACCTTTGTATTTAAGATTTACTTAAGTAAGTATGAAATGGTAAGTAGGTATGAAATGAATTTTCTCGGTCGAATTTCAGTAGACAAATTGAAATTGAATAGAAATAATAGTAGGTTCTACCTACTACATGATAGTATGTATGATCAGTGTAATCATCATGATCTACCCATCTTCGGCTCACTACAGAACACGGGTCTCCTCTCAGAGTGCGGATCCATGTGCGGATTGGTAGACTTCACACACCTTTGAGAACATTATGGAGAATTCTCAGGCATGCACGCACGATGTTTTCCTTCACCGTTAAAACAAGTAATTTAATTACTTAAAACGCACATAACTCCGAAAAGTTAGAGGTGCGTGCCCGGGATCGAACCCCCGACCTCCAATTAGAAGGCAGACGTCCTAACCACTAGGCTATCACAGCTTTTTTTTATGAGTATAATAGCTTAGTTAACAAATAGACATGCAGTAGCAGATAGCAAGTAGCATGGTATACCCATGCTATTTACTTACCAGTTTGTAGAATTTACAAGGCGAGATACAAACTGTAGTGTTGGTACATTACATTAAAGAAACAATGAATTGTTTTGATAACACAATGTTTGTTTTGCCACTTCTATTCACGTCTGTCTAAACGAGATTAATGGCGAATCTTCCCGCTGTAAATCTTGTGAGTGCTCGTTAAATACACCTGTCGCTGTCTCGGATTCCGAGTATCAAACTTTTAATGTACGGAATCTATTGCAGTTGTAGATTTTACGATTTGGAAATAGTCAATTTGTTATTTATCATCATCATCATCATCATCATCAACCAATAGACGTCCACTGCTGGACATAGGTCTCTTGTAGGGACTTCCACACGCCACGGTCTTGCGCCGCCTGGATCCAGCGGCTGCCTGCGACTCGTCTGATGCCGTCCGTCCACCTACTGGGGGGTCTTCCAACGCTGCGTCTTCCGGTGCGAGGTCGGCATTTCAGCACCTTGGAACCCCAACGTCTATCGGTTGTACGAACTATTTGCCCTGCCCATTGCCACTTCAGCTTCGCAACCCGTTGAGCTATGTCGGTTACTCTAGTTCTCCTACGGATCTCCTCATTTCTGATTTGATCACATAGAGAAACTCCAAGCATAGCTCTCTCCATCGCCCGCTGAGTGACTCTGAGCTTTCTTATGAGGCCCATAGTTAGTGACCATGTCTCGGATCCATGTGTCATCACTGGCAACACGCACTGTTCGAAGACTTTGGTCTTCAAGCACTGAGGAATTTTGGACAAGAAGACATCTCAAAGCTTCCTGAACGCTGCCCAACCGAGTTGGATTTTTTATTGCTACTATTATAAGATGTAGAAATAGAAATACCTACAAATACAAATAATTTTTAAATAATTTTAAATACATATCAAAAATTTGCGGAACCGGCAGGATTCGAACCTACGTTTTCTGGGTTCGCGCCCGATGCCTTGCGACTTTTGTCACTGGCAGCAAGCGAGTTACTTAGCGGTCAAGGTGTGTGCAACAAGCAACATTGTGATATGCACCGACCGCCCTCCCACAGCTGAACATGCAAGAAAAGCCGGCCACTAAGCAAGCAATACGCAGCACCACACAAATCCCAAAACACATTTGACGCACGTTTCGCCCCGATACCGGAGCATCCTCAGGAGATATAGACCTTACAACTGACTCTGCAATTGTGCATTGTAAGGTCTACATCTCCTTTTACCTTTTATCTGCCAAACCTTTATTACCTCTTATCTGCCAAAGCCACCGTGATCCAAACTTCATAGTCGCTGATCCTTACAATCCATTTGGCCTGTTATGCTCATTAGACAGGATTCAATTGACTGGAAAATTATAGCTCTAGTATACTTATGTTGTAGGTAGGTACTACTAATAGTTTCCTACAAGAAGCTTACGTAGGCCTCGAATGAGCTGGAGCCTATTACATAATATACTCTGAACAATTTAGCGCACGCGGTACGTCGGTCGCTATATCATTGCAACTATGTTACGATGGATGATATAAATTAGGCCTGTGCTCCCGAATACAAGACGTTGGAAGCCAGCCCAAAGGCAGGCATGACCTTATTACTGTACGACGATCACAGTAGACTTTTTGTTGATTGACAAAAAGTCGCAATACCTTCCTCATTATTTTATAAAAAGTCATAGCAGTGCAACCAATCAACGTCAGTTACATACGGCAGGACAATTTGGCCAATATGTTTTGTGTATGCACGACCACACCTGCGCCTGCGCGTCATGATCGCCGGGTGCGCGCATAAGGCGCGAATCTATACGTGTAGGTCGCGTAGGTGTGCATTCACCATTAATATCGTGGGAGGTGACCGCCGCGTGGCTGACGTTCCCGCTTCGTAGTCCCTTTGATTGCGCAGTTTTGGATGATGCTTCAATGAGCGACATTTTAGGTCCGGTAACGTGACAGGTGCTTAAAGTTCCTTAACAATTACAGTCAAACTTTGACCGTTTGAGTAAAAAGTTACACAATCACAAGTTACACAAGTGGACTAATTTTTTTATGCGGGTATTCATAGTGATTTATGCAACTCACTAAGCTTTTTATTAGTGCTCAAAGTTATTTTTTACGATAAATCTGATATAAGATAGAGCAATTATACTACTCTCTTTTTCAGTTTAAAAAAATACCCTAGCTCTTGTAATTAGTGAAATTTTATTAAGGAATGCGATAAGACAAAATGTTGTTTAACAAAATAGTCTCCAGTGTGACTATAAACTTATGTAAGCCGATTCTTAGTCTTGTCACTTGTGCCAACATTGGGTATATTATATGAACCAATGTTATGGCACCGAAAGTAAATTACTAGTTCATGCGGAACTTTGCAGTGTATGCTTTATGACATTGTATTTATATAAGCTTATTTTTTTTGTCAACATTTTATTAGTGGACTACTAGACGCCAGCACCCTGTCTTGGTCCTTTAAACCAAGTCCCGCGCGCTGTCATAGTTTCAGAGGGCGACATTATCTCCACAACCAAGTGTCAAAGTGGGACATAGTACACAAAGTGGAATAAAAGCAAGACATGATAATTTTCCAGTCACTTCTGTCCAATAGGACCTATATTTTGTAAACATAAAGACATACATTGATATAGTATGACGTATGACTGGGACTTGAAATCACCTTGAAACACTGTCGAATGTCAAAAGACAAAGGTGACAGACGAGTGGGACTTGGGATTAACGTCACACGAGAAAGGTAAATAATCGGGCGTTTTGGACCCGCCTTTATGAAAAGTTGCCGACATGAACCAAAATTAATCAAAGATTTGATTCAAAATCAATGGGGAAAATAAGTTGTTAAAATAATATTGAAAAAAGAATGAATCAGTAGTTATTCTTTCATGGTAAGTTTTTAAATTTTTTCGTGAATCCCATGACCCAAAAAACGCGATCTTTGTCAGTGTAGATCAGAGCCGTATTTGAATACTGTTAATTTCGTTTGTGTCCGCCGTGGGTATGGTTTCCAAACTTCAGTGCCCGTTTACCTTTGTCTTGGCGTAATGTTTATGTACACGCGTCTGTTTCTATAAGGTAGGTACAGGTTGTATATAAATTGCGAGTGACTTAGATTTCGAAGACACGAGTATTCTCCACAGACCATGTATGGCATTAATTATTACACACTACTGCCACGTCTAAAGTTTATAAAAGCTGTATATGCGTATAACATGTCCATTATTTGCCACTCCAGTACGAACTATTCCTTAAGCTTTAAGATACTATATCGTCGCTAAAAAAAGAAGAGTTTCAAAAATAACAAAAATCAATTAAGATCTAAGAAAGTAAAAAGAACTTTTATTAGCACTGCTCAAAGTTTTCACAGATAACTAGTGCAGTCTTCCTTAATAACTTTCCATAAAACGAAAGTTTTCACACAAGAGCAGCTCCGCTATCAGGTACTTCACTCTTAAAAAGTATTTTCGAGATGAATCCAAGATAATGATAGTTGAGAAGGAAAACCTTAAACAACTTCTATAAAAGCTTCCCAACGAAATGAACTGTAATGACAGCGAAAACCACTTCTTAGCTCTCTCCACCTTTTCTTTTAACTCAATACGTTTAAGAAAAACCTTTGAAGTTACTCTAAAAGGAAATCTCTAAGTAAGAGGTCTCTTGCTATATGAAGTGGTAAGTGAGCGTTAAAAGATTTAAATGCAGTGGAATATACTGAAGGTAAAATATTTTAGAAATGAAAATTTCTCGAACACAAAGCTTTTGCCCCTTGAGATTTCAATTGGGTCAAGTTTTTTTTTACAAGAAAGAGGTCTGTGATTGCAACTTCAGACTAAGTATATGCATTTAAAGTTAATCGCATGGTAATCTGTGATGTTTACCTTCTCCCACCATAGAAAATAGGTGGGTACTTGTGCCGGTTCAACATCGGGACATCTCAGTTGCACCCGAAACCTGGGATCCTGAGATGCCTCATTCATGACGTGAACTGTGCCATTGGGTTTTTAGTGGGTATCCTGGCAGTGCCACTGAGTTCCATATGCTCGGATGCGTAATTGCATTTTCCCTATGAAAAATACAGTAAAAAGATAACGTTAGTCCTAGAGAGGCTAGGGATTGCTATAGATAGGCAATGGACAATAGTTTTGTGCCTTGACGTGCACTGAGACGTCATAGGCACATGATTTAGTTCTATGAACAAAGTATAAAAAGTACCCCGTCCTGAGAATACAGAACAACCGTCCTTTCAGCCAAAGTGTTATGTCTACATTAATATTATAATGAGATAAAGTTTGTAACTTTGGATGCAAATTGCAATTGGTAGTAGGTAATCTCCGAAACCAATGATCTGATTCTGATTTTTTTTCACTCATAGCTGCATTATTCCCGAGTACTAAATGCTATTATTATA
Source organism: Maniola hyperantus (assembly GCF_902806685.2). NCBI lineage: Eukaryota > Metazoa > Arthropoda > Insecta > Lepidoptera > Nymphalidae > Maniola > Maniola hyperantus. The sequence goes on from NC_048546.1 coordinate 9,516,480, forward strand.
TCATGTGGACCAAGTCGCGGGAAAAAGCTAGTATTCCACAAAAATATTCCACGGTTTGATGTAATAGGGAAGATGTGTAACAATGTTTATATTGTACCCTAGCCTGAAACAAAGAATACTTAATTAATAAGCTAGTTAATCAAACGCAGTTTTACATCAGTACTTATTAAGCTGCATTGTTGCTGTATTGTAAATAGGAGTACATACCTACTTACCATCATCCAGACCGCAATTTCGAAACTTTACCGCTTTAGCCGTTCAACAGAGGAACTTTAGTATCTGGTTTGTTTAAGAGGGCCAGTTTATGTCGGTTGACTTTGAAAAGTGCATATTTCTCGCTCCCCGCGCGAGGTACCTAAACTATATTGAGAAGATAAATTTTCAGTTTAGTTGTCCAGGAAACAGTTGCATACGCTTCCAAGCGGTGTTGTGTTTTGTTAACATTTGCAAAGTGTCCGTTATGATAAAATATTAAACACTAACATTTTCAGCATGCTGCCTTCTGTGAAGTATGATCATAACTAACAGTGTGTTATACAATTGTTTATTCTATTATATATTCTATTTTAGACATTTTTAATTTATATTTTCATAGAGAGCAATGAAATAAAGTCAGTTCTGTATCTTGATTATACATGGTCCATTCTCCAACGTCACTAGACGTTAGACGTTAGACGTCCACTGCTGGACATGGGTTTCTTGCAAGGGATCCTTAGGTACAGATTAATGCGATCTCATGCTGCTTGTGTCTAGCAGCTCCTAGCGTACTTCACATAGGATACGCTTTATACAGGGAAACAAACGATTTCTGTGGAATTTTTAGAATACCAAATATACTTGGAAAAAGCTCATATAAAAATATATCCAGCAAAAAATCTGGCAGATTGTATAACCTAAGGAAGGCGTCCAATTCAAAGTGCCAATATCCCATTGTGCCACTATTATAGCTGAAGATTTGAACGAAATGAAATTCCGCAAAAAGCGTATTAAAATGGTAAGACACTAAAGGGACGTGGAACGTCGGAAGTGGGATTTTAAAAGATCTTTCCGGTGCTCATTACGCCACTAAGTCTTCTTGGGGTCATGAAGGCAATTACAGCGCGTTCCTTTTCTTTTAGCTTCGCCCTCGTTCAGACGTTTAGAGTTTATATTTTTTTGTTGAAACTGTAAAATGTACCTACATGTACCTACATTAAAATAAAATAAATCTATACATATTATATACAGAGTGTAACCAGAACGCTAGCTAAAACGAAGACAGGTGATATTACTGATGATTACGTATTCGGGTGCGTATATCTATAAGTTTAGAAACCATAGGATTTTACATAAAGTTAAATCATTAGGTATGCTTGGTAAATAAAAGTAAACTTTATGAAAATAATACACTTTAAAATGTGATGCACTTGTAAGTTAAAAACAAACTGTACATATTATTTAATGAAATACTTTAGAGTTAGTTTTTGAAGTATAAGAATAAAGCTTAGAAGACTATAGAAGTTTATTCTCTTACCCAACTATTTCCGTAAAATAGTATGAAAGTGTTCACTTTATCAGCAAGTTATATATAGCACAATAACCTAAGTAGTAGGTATTATCCAGGATTTTACCAAGGATCGACTTTTCAGGTAAGTATCACCTTTCATACTCCTAAAGGTTTTTAGTAGACACTAACTCAAAGCCTCGAGACGAGAAAGGCCATGACCACTCTAGTAAACCATTAAAGAGCGTATCTCACTAAGACTCCTTTACGTCGGCACAGCATTAAAAAGTTGTGTGAGAAAATATCCCAGAAAATGTGTTTTATCGCAGTTTGAAGTGGAGTTTCCTGGCATCGCCGCAAGCGTGTGGTCGGTGCTAATGATGTGAAAGACTGAAAAGCCGCCGGGTTTGTTCCACTTGCGTATATTTTATAACGGTTTCGGAGTTTTATTCCGTGACTAATCCATACTGATATTATAAATGCGAAAGTGTGTCTGTCTGTCAGTGGCGTGCAGGTCATAGAGGCATAAATGCACTGCTTACCCCAGTTGAATAGCTCAATGCATATTTTTCATAATGACCTGCCAGTAAACAGGCTCTTACTTAACTAGTGCCTACCCTGGCTTCAAACCCTGTGCACGCCACTGCTGTCTGTCTGTCTGTCTGTCTGTCTGTCTGTTAGCTTTTCACGGCCCAACCGTTCAACCGATTTTGATGAAATTTGGTACAGAGTTAGCTTAAATCCCGGGGAAGGACACTTCCCCGGGATATAACCCGGAAAATTGATACGTTCCCATGGGATTTTTAAAAACCTAAATCCACGCGTACGAAGTCGCGGGCATCAGCTAGTTCGTGATAAGTATCGATCAATGTTAGATGGACTAGAATTTTGAGTTCCGAATTCTGATACGTTCCACATCTTCTGTAATTTCCAAACACATCACTTGAATGCTTTTTAATTTCTTCGTGGAAACAAAATAATCCCTATGGACTTTTTGCGACTAGCACGGACTGAAATAGTCACCCCAGTTTTCCATGCAGTCGTCTTAGTCGTGTCGTAATCTTGTCGCAGTCGTGCCGTAGTTATATCTCAATTTAGTGTTAGTCGTGTCATAGTCTTGTCGTTGTCTTATCGTAGTCTTGTCAAAGTCGTGTCTTAGTCGTGTTGTATTCTTGTCGGAGTCGTTTCGTAGTCTTGCCGATACCAAATCCGATCTTTCATTATGTCATGTTGTTTCAAATTCAGGTCGGCAATCGCAGGTCCAGCATACTTGTACCTATTCCTAGAGGTACGTGTGAACTGAATAGGTACCTGTAGGTACTACGTACTCTTTCATTCGTATGTCTACATTAATTATACGCGGCAGAAAGTAATATACATCGGCCTTTGGAATAACATTTTGGATTTGTAGAGCGTTGCCACTGTCACTCTCAACAACAGAGACAATGCTCTACAATCTGCTATCTCCTTCTAAAGGTCGATGTACATTACTTTCTGCCGCGTACTGTATTTACGTAACTGAAACAATGAAAAAGACGTTAGCAAATAGAAAATATTATTACCTTAGGGAAAAACGTGCTCGGCGAAAATAAGCGGAAAAACATTCGTTGTTAATTAAAAAAGTCGGGCGGACGGCTTTAGGAGGTATTAGCCGACTTACGTACCTGATTACCGCACAGATCAAAAGCATCTAACTCCTAACAATGTCGTTATTACATCACAAAGTTTAACTGGACTATGGCCTACATCCTTCTTATTCAGAGAAGAGATCTGTGGTCAGTAGCAGGCCTGCAATGGATCGGGATGATGACAATGACTTCGACGAAAAAAAATTCGACCCAAGCATATAGACCGGCGGGTCACAATAAAGGTAACCATCACAGATATGGATATTGTTGGGTTCCAAGGATAGAGGGCAACTCTCTAAAGCCAAATATCCCTAGTAGTAAAAAGTGTGCAAAACGCACTTAGCTCCGAAAAGTTAGAGGTACGTGCCAGAGATCGAATTCCAGACTAGGAGGCCGGCGTTTTAAGCACTGGGCTTTCAATTCTGCTGTGGCGGCAACTGACGAATAATAACCTACCGTCTAATACAATGACTATAATGTTGGCGAGAATATCTCGGTCACTTCTGCTCCATCAATTCATCATTCACGATTGTCGGAATGACTGATACAGAATCTATCGTCTAATAGACGCTTAAAAGACAACAGATCGTAGACAGAGTGACATGGAAATAAGTTTCCTCGAGTTAAAGCTTCATGAATATTTATTCCAGTTCCTGCGGGATGTATAAACTTTCCGTTTCTTCCCACTTGATCAAACTTCTTTGTAAGGACTGCTGGGGGAGGCGCGATCCGGCCTTTTTATGGCCAAACTCTAAAGTAAAAAAGGTTCTTTTTAATTGACAAGAACAGAATAGAATAATTTAAAGATGTTAACGTCAGCACATTAATTTAGGTACCTTAAGTAATAGAATAAGGTACTAAATGATGCTACTTCGTCTGCATGCGAGTCTCTTTCCTTCGAATGAGAAAGGTCATAGTATACCACCCTGGCCAAATGCGAATTGGCAGACGTCACATAGGTACTTTTAAGAAAACTATAGAGAACTGTCAGGCATGTAGGATTCCTCAAGATGTTTTCCTTTAACATTGAACCTTGTGATTTGTTGTTACTAAGCAATAAAGATGTTTAAATAAATAAATACCCATATTATAAATGAGAAAGTGTGTTTTTTTGTTGGTTTGTCTTTCAATCACGTCGCAACAGAGCAACGTATTGACGTGATTTTTTGCATTGGTATAGTTTAAGACCTGGAGAGTGACATAGGCTACTTTTTATCCCGGAAAATTAAAGAGTGCCCACGGGATTTTTAAAAACCTAAATCCACGCGTACGAAGTCGCGGGCATCAGCTAGTCTAAATATATAAAAGGAAAAGGTGACTGACTCATTGACTGATCTATCTACGCACAGCTGAAACTACTGAACGGATTGGGCTGAAATTTGGCCAGCAGATAGCTATTATGACGTAGGCATCCGCTAAGAAAGTATGTTTGAAAATTCAACCCCTAAGGGGGTGAAATAGGGGTTTGAAATTTGTGTAGTCCACGCGGACGAAGTCACGACCATAAGCTAGTAAATGAATTAATAAAGCTACGAGGGTTCCAAACGCGCCTGTACCTATAGTAAGACTCCAAGTAAAGTTACTTACGTTAACGTAACGTTACGTTACTTCGTTGTCCCGTAACTGCTTTAAACAAATTTGTGTTACTAAATCCCGCCCTACTTTGCCAGAGTTAAGCGTCTATATGTAAAATTTTAGAGCCAGGGATTTAGGAGATTCTGATGTAGGTACCTAAGCACCCGGTTCACATATAACTTATCAGTATTTATTCTAACATTAGGTATACTGATACTAGTTTAATGTTCACGTAAAATACTATAGTTATATTATATTGTATTGTTTAAGTATTTTTGAAAGAAACTTTTATCAAGTTGGATTTTTTAACGCTAAAAAGGGACACTACGTATGTTGTACGTGAACGTACGTAATATTATGTCGCGACAAGTGGAGATGGCATGCAAGCGAGGTATAAGGTGCACGTCACACCCGCACGTCACCCGCGCTATCCCGCACTGGGTTAACACGGCGGCTGTGCGGGTAAGCGGGGTGTCCCCACCCCGATTGCCATCTCGACCTGTCGCGTACTATAGGTTGATCTCAATTGAATAGGTATGTTTGTTTATTTGATCCTTTATCCTAGATTGTAGGAATCCTTTATTATTGAATTTTTTCATTGTCATCTCAAACCGAGTAGTAAGCAAGTATAAACGTCTGTGTCATCTCATGATGAAACTTTAAATAAAAATCTACGACAATAATATAAGTACTTGTTGCCTTTCTCCTTAAAACATTCATTCAAACCTTTTCTATTTGCATTGGAATCAGTCTAATGATTTTAAAGAAACATGTTATTTCAAATACAATTTTATAAATAGATAAAATCGCATTTTCCGTTGTGAAAAAGAAAAATACAGTAAGTATTATAAGCAACATTTAGCAGGTTCTCAAATTCAAACATTGCAAAATCGGCAAAGGTTTCCGTTACTTCTCAGAAATTCTCCGTGACCTCTATTGACATTACAAAATATTTTGATTATACAGTAGCGTATTAACTTATCAGTAGCTATAAAAAATTATAGCTACTGATAATTTAATGATCGGAATGCAAAACAACTAACTGATATTTCAAGAAATTCTATCATTTGGTTCAGTGGTGATAAAAATAATCTTTTCTTGATATTCAAATTAAATAAGATAAACATCTCAATGATCCACAAACAACTAACGGTGGGTCTATGAACACAATATACTAATGTAAGACAGACAACATTACATAATATATATCTGCATATAAGTCCAAGAGTACACTAAAGACATTTTGTGTCAAGACTTTTAGTGCCGCAACTATCCGAGAGGATTGTCCACAGATAAGTGAATCTCCCTTATTCGTGGGATTGTCTAAAAAACCGATCATCATATTAATATGAATATAGTGATCTGGTAGCGACCAATAAAAAGATTTTTAGAGGTGTGGATTAGAAGAAAATTTGTAGGAGCTCAGTTTTACAGTAAAAGTGACTCGTCGAAACTTTATTTTTATTCTCGTGCATGTGTTTTGTATTCTAGCATGGACCAAATTCACCTATCAGAATAGACCTGACCACGACCACGATAATGTAGAAATTATGAATTCTAAAATTGCCCCTGCCCTAACGAACCTATAGGTACCTTTTAAGATCAAATTACCCACCACTATGTCAGAGAGGACGTCTTGTCTTGTCGTGTCGCGTGTGTTACCTTACAGAACAGTATATCAGCGTATAACGGTTCTTGCAACTTTTGTTTGGATTTAGGGGTAAACACATTAGATAGCGTGTTTGTATAGGCGCCGTCTTACTCGTGAACTTGTTTGATCTGAGACAAAACAAACGGGGACTAATCAGGGACAACTTCGCCGATTCGGATTTTTAAACTTGTGTTTGTTGGACGGATGAAAACTTTTCCCTTGCGGTTTGTGGTTGGTTGTGCAAGAGATTAACAGCCGTACTCAGAGTCACTTAATCGCTAATTAAATTTAGTTAAAACGAGGCAGAGCTATATCTCTCACATAAATCTGTCTGGTTTTAACTCAATCTTAATTAACGATTAGCGACTCTGAGTACGTCTGTAAGTGGGGGATGAGAGATGGTAAATTAACTGATAATCTTGGGAAAGGGTTTCAGTATACTTCAGTATACCAACAAATTCCTAAAAGGCCGGCAACGCATCGGCGGCTCCTCTGGTGCTGCAAATGTTCATGGGCGGCGGTAATCACTTAACATCAGGTGACCCGCCTGCTCGCTTGCTCGCTATATCTATTAAAAAAAAAAAAAAAAAATACCTAAAACTGATATAGCTTAGCTAGTGTGGACTCACATGTATACATCCATACTAATACTATAAATGCGAAAGTGTGTCTGTTTGTATGTTACCTTTTCACGGCCTATCCGTTAAACCGATTTTGGGGAAATGTGGTATGCCAATAGCTTGCATTCCAGAGACGGACATATAATGGGTTGTAAAAATATGGACACATTCTGAATATGGGTTTTTAAACTGGAGTCAGAAATGTGCTGCTTTTATCCCAAAAAATCAAAGAGTTGCCACGGGATTTTTAAAGGCCCTAGATCTCGGACAATGTCGCATGCATGATATATATAGTTTATTAAATAAACCCTTGCATAAATAAAACCAACATGCAAATTATCAAGCAACAAAGTATAACTTACCAATAAATGCATATCGCAAACAAACCCAAAACGGTCCGCTCCGTTCCAGTATCAGAATCGTAAATTATTTGACGCAAGCGCATTAATCTTTATCTCGCGGTTACCGATTAAAGCTTAGTTTCAGTCTGAATGAAAAACGCAGCTCAAAGTCATTTTAGATTATTTTTTATTCCGATACAAGATATCTCTTGACTGCTATCTGTATCTCTATCTCTGTCTAAGATGGAAGGGGGCTCACTTAGAGGGAGTATGGCAGTTTCATTAAACCCATACTCCTGCTAAGTTTCTAGATTTCACGCAGCATCGTACCGATACGTTAATAACACAAAGACACCTTAAAACAAATCACTGTTGTTTTACAAGGAGGTACATTGTTGTAAACAATGTACCTCCATGTAAAAAAACAGTGATTTTATCTGCTATAATAGTAAGAAAGTGTTTGTAGATATTTAATTATTAAATTACATAAACCAATCACCGTTTACCACAACGTTTACCAAGACATGCAGTACACGGCAGGAAGTAAGGTACATTGGCCTTTAGAATGACATTTCGGCTTTGTAGAGCGTTTTGTCTCTGTCACTCATACCTACGTGACGTTTTGTCGTTCTCAATGACAGGGACAACGCTCTACAAATCTGCTATCTCTGCTAAATGTCGATGTACGAGTACATTACTTTCTGCCACGTACTTCTAACTTAGCTACCTATACATTTAATGGGGAATAGATCTTTTGCGGGGGTACGAGATCAGACGCTGCAGTTTTTTTCACATGTGTGTTCTAAACTTTAAACCTCGCCGCCCTGGAGTTATAAAGGGATTTAATTAGCGGTGGACTCGATAAATGTGTGGTCCGGGCCTGTTATCGTTTGACAAGAGCGGCATGTAATCTAAAACACATTTGTAATGTACGGGATAAGAGCTAGCGCTATCGACGGAGACAGTTTGAAGTTCCAAAAGATTAGGTATTTTCAGCTTATTACGTACAGTACGCGACAGGTCGAGATGACAATGGGAGTGGGGACGCCCTGCATACCCGCACAGTACCCGTGAATGACGTGCGGGTGTGTGGGCGTCCCCCTGCCTCTTATCCCGATTGCCATCTCGACTTGTTGCGTACTATAATATGGTATAGGTAATGTGAATTTTGGAAACTGGAAATTTTGACGCAAGTGCCAACAACAACTGTCCGAAGTTTCAACTCAATTGGATGGACAATGCACGAACGCATGGGTGCGTGGGGTGCGCCCCCGCCTTACACCCCGATTGCCATCTCGACCTGTCGCGGACTGTATTTATCTAATGAGAAACTACTAATTTTGCGGCTCCTGTGATCAAACCTTTCATTTCATTCATTTACTACATTTACGAGGATTGGAGTTGCAATGCCGTATGACGTTGAGACCGACAAAACGTTCACTAAGGTTCACTATAACTTTTCCCCTGCCGTCAAGTTGGCACCATTGCTTTGTTTGCTTTATTCCTTAGAACTTAGGGTTCATTATTGTGTGATTTGCAATGGTGCCAAATATAACGTCAGGGGAAAAGGAAACGGACTGTACATACGTATGAGGGACAGAGACGCTCTACGAAGCCGGAACATCTTTCTTATAGTCGATGTACAATGTACAATGATATTTCCTGCCGGCTACTTTACATGATTGGGCACCTACATCCTACATTGGTATTCCGTTCTTCGAGCGTCATTTTTCAGACACAATATAAAAAATTTAATTAACATCATTCGTTACGTTATTTTAAGCTTTTTTTTATAAACAATACCAAACAGGAACAGCGTGTCGATAAGATCTCGAAAATTACAGTGAAGATAGAAAAGAAAAGTTTACGCTAATAAATGTCTTGAATTCTTTCGCTTCAGTTGTAAAGCAAAACTTTTATACTGTTGTTTCGCAACTAATTTATTAAATTAATTTCCTGAAGAATTCGCTCGGAACTCGTTGAAAATTATACTTGTTTCTCAAATAAGATCCACGTGAGGTAACAATACTTGGTGGAATCGTCTTTATTTAACTTGTATTTAATATCAAAGACGTGTTTTGAAGTTCCCACGTATCCCGCGGAGAAGTTGAATAAGTTTAGAATTCGGAATTACGTTTGTGTTTGAATTTAAATTTATTCTGGTGCGAGTTGTTGGAGCGAGTTTTGATAGTACCTACGCGTTAATGGATACAGCAAAACTTGCATGTTTACTATTTAATTAGAAAAAATGTACTCCTACATATTTCTAGTAGGTACCTACTCGTATTTACCTACTCTCCCTGCTGATTATTATAAGTACAGCTACTATAATAATATTATCAAAAAATCTGGGCCAAGCGATTGCAATAATAGGTGATTAAGTATATACTTAGATCGTTAGGCACTTTTCAGAGATTAGTACCTATATTATTCTGTAGCTTACTTAAAGTCCTGCTTTCTCTTATTTTTTTAATACATAATAGAGGTTCCTTACAAAAATTTTTAAGGATAAAAAGAGTATTTAAACTAAGGAACCTTTTTTTTAACGCTGCAAAATGCGTTTACGCATCCCCCCTCCTGGAAGCCAGCCAGCTAACCAGCCAGGCAACCAACTGGAGGGAAGGTATGTGGGACTCGCCGGCCGAGTGGCGACCGGAATACCCACTAAAACCCAGCGGCACTCCTGCGCGTCGTCTGGTGACTGGGTCACGGGAACGCCGAAGCAAAGACTAAAGAACCTAAAGCATTTTTGATATGCTGGCATGAAATCACTACCACCCAGGGCCGGCTTAAGCATATTTGGCGCCGGGGTGCGAAAAATAGCCTGCATCCCCGAGCTCTCGAGGGCTATGGGGCTCTTGGTCCCGTGGCATTTTGCCCGGCTTGTCACCCTATTAACCACTGGCTGTGCCCACGGCTCCGCTCGCGTGGTCTCAGTGTAGTAAGTTTAGGTCATCTTGCGCCCCCTAGGATTCTGCGCCCGGGTGCACCGCACCCCTTGAACCCCCGGCTAAAGACGGCCCTGCTACCACCACACGGTAGTAATAGAACTATACGCGAATATAATTTGCTCGTACGTACTACGCAACCCCGTGCCATATTACGAGTAGGTACTAGCAACTCCCTCACTAGTTACCAGCAACGTAACCGTAACATCCGCGGTTGCCTCTACACGACTCGCTTAATTATACGTACAACTGATTATCCAAGTTTGATCAAACTTTCCACTATATTCCCACCGCTGAACTTAAAATAGGTATAGAAGTGATAATGGCGCTCAATCTATTGTCTTTCTCTAAACTAAATTATTTAGAGTGTGTGCATCTCTTTTTTATATTAAAGTATAATAAGTAAATTAAAGTAATAAAAAAATTTGAATCAAATACCCAATTAGGCGACACTTTCCCAGTATTAATACCTACTGTTACGTACCGTTGCCATTTCTCCTACCTTAGTTGGAATTCTATGGTTTCCACTCCGTACACGTAGCCGCAGCACCTCTGGGGTTTGTGGAACGCGATGGTCTTGGATCATTTCCTTCGGTATTACGGCATAGTAGGCTAGAAATGAAGTGGTTTACCCAACTTTGTTGTTTATAAACGCGATGTAAGTTTGCCGTATTGATTCTGTAAGTACTATGCGTGCACATAACCATGAGACCAGCTGTTAACTTTTGTTAGCTGTTAGGTATGATATTAACTGTGTTGTAATTATGTGGTAGTGAATTATTGCCTGCTAGGTGCGGAGTTGAAAAGCTGCGTGTACCAGTGTTGGGCACCACTTTAGTGTGCTTCTGCGTGGTTTGTTTTTTTAAATATCCTATTGCAATATCCTAAAATCTTAGTAGGGGTCTACGGTAAACACCAGGGCCTACGTTGTAGGACCTATATGCAAAATCTCACGTTTCTAACTTTCTACACCCAGTGATTTGAGCTATGCCTTTATATTATGTCAGTTAGTCGTCAAACCATACATACCCATAATTACCTACACATACTAGCTGACCCGCCCCTCCTTCGCTCGGGTGGAATTTAGAAAATCGAAGTGGGAGTTGAATTTCCAAAAATCCTGAAACACATATTTCTTCATTTGTGACCGACAACCAATATACCAATTTTCATGGAAATAGTTTAAAAAATTACGGACTTTCATACACACTGTCATCCCCTATTTAGCCCCCGTGGGAGTAGAATTTTCGGAAATCGTGAAACAATTCCTTTTTTTATTTTTAACCGAAAGCTTAAATACCAATTTTCATATATTTAACTTTAAAAATGACGGACTTTCATACAAATTTCCATTTTCCATTTAACCTACTTAGGGGTTGAATTTCAATAATTCTTTCTTAGTGGATACCTACTACAAAGAACACACCCTCCAAATTTCATGTCTCTAGGACCAGTGGCTTAGGCCGTGCGTTGATAGGTATATAAGTCAGTTAGTCAGTCAGTCAGGACTTTGAATTTTATATATACCTATCTAGCTTATGCTTGCGACTTCGTCCGCGTGGACTACACAAATTTCGAACCCCTATTTTACCCCCTTAGGGTTGAAATTTTCAAAAATCCTTTCTTAGCGGATTTCTACGTCATAATAGCTATCTGCATGTCAAATTTCAGCCTGATCCGTCAAATAGTTTGAGCTGTGCGTTGATAGATCAGTCAGTCAGTCAGTCACCTTTTCGTTTTATATATTTAGAAGATAAATTCTCACCCTGTATTTCACCGAAAGGTAATTAATGTTATTTTTATCGATCTTTCGATAGCAAAATGGTGAATCACAATATCACATCGACACGCCAAAACAGATACCGAGACGTCAGAAAGATCTATGGTTACAGAATTCGGAATCCGCGGTGGAATTAAACGTTTACGTTATCGTAAATTATTCTCAGAGTTTATCGCTAGTGAATATTTATTACAGACGTAATTAGGTTTGTGCCTTCAAGGTTTGCATAACGGGAGTAAATAGATTAAACATTCCCTAAATATGTGCAGGAATAGAGAGATTTCGACTTATGTTAGGATACTTTACAATCCTACCGCGAATGTTTAGAGATTCTCTATGTGGTTGAATCAGATAATATGAGAACCTGATGGCAATCGGTGTATGAGGCGGGGGATCGCCGCGCACACCCGCACGTCACCCGCGCTCTCCCGCACTGGGTTAGCCCAGTGGACGTGCGGATGTGCGGGGCGTTCCGTCCCCGATTGCGATCTCGACCTGTCGCAACTAATACCTATTATAATTTTTTGATCACTTCCCTGGTTTGCTGGGGTACGCCAATGCTACGTAGATATCGAGTAGGGGTAGGTATATATGTATGTATAATAAACTGTCATACCCCTTCCAGGTTATCTTGCATTTAGAAATTTAAATAATCTAAATATCTGCGTAAAAAATTAAATTTCTTTTTCAATCAAAAAATAATTATACGTAGGAAATTATAAATTTCCCTAATTGGGAGGGAAACTTTGAATGTTTTGATAAGAATCTTAAACTTCGGACACAATATTCCGATTAGGGCTCCAGAGGTCCAATAAAATTGAAAAGATGAAACCGCTCAGGGCAATATAGGTAGGTATTTGATCAACTCTTTGGATTTAAATTTTTCGACATTTCTCTCGATTTCATCTCTTTTTGCTGTCGCAATCCTTTTGAAATAAAAGCACTTAAATGTCTTTGAAAGTGTTCTGCTTTTCCGAAAATTATTTACCACCGTGATTGTTAATTTTCTGTGAAATTGGTTCCTAATAAAAATATTTGCCAAAACCAAATTTCAGTTATAAAATTTGTTTTCTTTTAGTAGTGACTATTTAGACGGACCACACCATCAACCATACCTTAGCCACAAGTGGGCTCAACCCCAATTACTACGAATGATCACGGTATGGTCGGTCAAAAGTGGTTCCGTTGAAGCCACGATGTGATCAGTATTGGCCGTTCGCAACCATTGAACGCTAATGCAAATAAATTATTATACAAAATATATACGAATCTAATTACTTACCTACGCTTACAGTAGGCGTTCTTGCAAGACTTTTTGATCGGCAATATTTTTATCGCGGTGGTGTGCTTATGATTTTGGCTCGTCTTAAAGAATCTTTATAAATAGTTACCTAACCTTAAATTGTATTCAAATTTTCTAAGGGCCCTCTCAAAATGCAAGCTTTTGGGAATATTAAAAATTAAAATACTTCGAGTAACTTTTCCTGCCCCGCATTCGAGTAAAAATATGCTAAAGATAATATTTTTATAGAGAGAATTTGTGTCGTAATCTAGGATCAGTCCCTAACTGTTGTTTTATAGCCTTCACTGTACAGCGCCGGCCATATGGTGTTATGGTGACAAAAAGGACTTTTAGTGTGTTTTTATGGCTACATTGTAACATTGTGCCCTGGGCGTTATTTCAATATGGTTTCATGATGTTTATTTTAATGAAACATGTTTAAAATTAATTGCTGCACTTTACGGATGTCATCTTATACAAACAATAACAAACTGAATACAATGTACCGATGAATTACTTTCGCCATTATGATATTCTACAGATACCAAGGCCTCGGTATTTATATTATGGTAAAAATATTTAATGGTAATGGAAGATTCCCTATATTGTAATAAAACCATAGTTAAGGTTATATTTTAAAGCGTAATAAATTTTTAAAATCCTAACGTGGGCCAAGGGTTAGAAAGTGACCTTTAAGGGGGCTCAGGACGGTGCTTTCTTCATACAAACGTAGGAGGGTAATTACTACATTTGATAGTGTGGCTAATTCCGTTGTACACAATCTCTAAACTAAACCAAAATGGCACGTCTAAATCTATTGCTATCCCTTTCATAATGTTGCTTGCGAAAAAGGAGAGCACTAGATTTAGACCTATTAATTTAGTTTAGTTTAGAGATTGTGTACTAGAGAATCGGCCCCACTGTACGCCAAAACTAAGTATTATATCGATTAATCTCGTCATTACCTAGGTTTATTGATATATGAAACATTGAAAAAAATATTGATTTTAAAGTTACGAGCCTCAAAAGATTCCTATTTTAACACTAAATTTATGTCTTTGGGCGTAAATAAATAAGATTAGGGGGTATGAAAATTCTAAAGAAATTTAACATCAAACATAGTTTATTTATTCATTAGTTGAAATAACTATAATTTGCAAACACAAACTCAGTAGTTTTTTCTCAAAAATACTTTTCCTAAACCCTTGATTTCGGTGAAAATCATCGTGCCTCTCACCTTTCTCATACAATATCAAGTGAAAAGCAAACAGGTTCGGTCGAGCGTACTGCGTCACCTTAAAGAAAGACGTTAGCTCAAGCGGTTCCAATGCATATTGTTTTTTTGCAAGACAGGCGAATCCCTAACAGGTAAGCCTACAGCTTTTTTTTAAGTTGCAAGATAGGCTTGAGCTTGACGACAATCATGCTTAGAAAAGCAATGATGAGGTCTAGGTTGGAGCGCGCTTGCCTAGAATATGCCTATTCACTCTTGTTTTGAAGAGCATTCCATACCTTAGCGGTTCGTACCAGCTACCTATCTTAAACTGCATCACTTACCAGTCAGTGAAATCGCAGTCAAGAGCTAATTGCCAATTTCTGGCATTCTCTTCTAACAGTCCGTAAAACCTTAGTCTAATGAATTGAAATTGGCAGCAAAGTTTCCTACCCAATCATTTTGCAGCAGAAACTGATTAATACATCAAAGTGTCAGGACATAAAGGGGCTAATGTAGCTAGTCACTAATCAGCCAATAAGTGTTTTGTTCACTCGCGTCATTGCCTTTTGTTAGCGTTAATCAGACCATCGCGTCGGTTGCCTTTCATAGTTTTTCTGCAGATAAGCTCAGGGCTCAAGGCTGAAGGAATGTATTTTTGCGGTCGCACGCAACCGTGTCACTCAAATGACTGATGCGCATGTTTCAGCTTCTTTTTGTTTGGCAAAGATTAAAAACATTCAGAGCATTTATGTACTATTGATGCACCTAATTCTTTTTAGGGTAGGGTAGGGCTATTTTTAGCGTATTCCTATTTCATACATTTATCTCATTCATAAATAACTAGATGATACCCGTGACTTAGATTTAAATTTATTTAAATCCTGCGTAATCTCCGATATTCCGTTTATCTCCATCTCAAAGAAAGCTCGTGCAAAATTTCGTCAAATCAGATAGTGTGTCTGATAGACAGACTTACTTTCGCATTTATATTTTATATATACTTATATTTTATACTTAGTATGGATACTGTAAAAGTGATTCTCGGTTAAATGTCTATGTTGTAATGTTGTATATTATGTCTCTTCTGACCATCGTGTGTCGGTTGAACGTTCGGCAATTTCGTTTTAAAAAAGCACCTTTACGTCTTTTTTTACAATCAGATGAATGCAGAGTTAAACTGTGAAAGACCTGTTAAAATCAAAGCAGGAATTATAATTTTTATTTTTGGTTTAAATAAGTGTAGGTACTATTTTTGAACGCAGTTTATATATTATGCATTGCTTATAAATGGTAAAATAAACTGTAACAAAATACCTAAAAGTACCATCTGCTTCGCATATTTTATTCTTTGTTGCCAAAATAAGCCGACAAAGGGCGGACTCCTCATGGCGTGCAAAATGCTTAACACATTGCGACAAAGCTACACATTTATGACAGTGTAAAAACAAAAGTCCCTTTAATTACTGCTAACTGCTACTAAATTGCTACCGGCTAAGCTGAAGCAATTTGATTTTTGTCTGCCCTTCATTATAATCGCAATTTGCCATACATTATTAGCATTGGTTACGATTATAATTTTTTCTTAGATTACAGGTTATTATATTTTAAGGTTCATCGTTTTGATATAGACACTTTTTCTTTTCTTTTCATTTCATTAGGGCTTTCAGCGAAAATAAAAAGCTGTTCATTGAAAATAGTTTATCAGTAGGCACACAATATGTACCTACTTACTGACATCGATGATTTGTGGTCATGATCGCATACTAAGAGACGAATCGCAGAAAGCGCTGTGATTTTTCCGGTTCTAGAGCTATACTATGACCGGAAAAATCACAAAAGTGAATGCAGCGCATTTTTCTATAGCTAATGCTATTGACTTTAGCAGAAGTCAGTGTTCACAATATTATCTATTTCTCTATGTATCTTATTTCTCATTGCTGAGGGTTTCTCATTGCATTGTGATCCCTTTTTTCAATCGAATAATGGCAAAGCTTTTTTTTATGGTAATGTAGTGCATTTTCGGGACCTTCCATAATTATACGATTTGACTAAGAGTGCCAATTTAACTCTAAGGTTTAACAACTAATTAATTAAAAGGGATAACAATAGCTGGTAATCTTCTACTCTCGCGATTTTACGAAACGGTCGATGCTGCTGAAATAACTCAGTATTTTCAGTATTGATATATTGGCTGCGCCACTTTCCACTTTGGAGACTTTTTTGCCCGTTTGCGATCATCTTAACAAGAGGTCCTACTCCTAACTCCTAATCCGAATTACGATAAATTTTGTTTACTATGACCTTACTTACTTCACCTTTTTTAACCTAGTTATAAAGATTAAGCCTTCGCAACTCGACAAACTTAAATACAGACAAAAACTCGGGCGTCCTGAACGATAAGCTTCTAAACTTGGTAGTGTTACTAAGAAAGTATGTAAGAGTCACAGAGTAAGGATAGTATAATATGTACCTTCCAGAGGTTCAACGAAGCCGTTTAGACAAAGCAATCGCGCGGTAACCGGTAACAAGTGACCCGGGATCTGTATAGTAATACCGGAAGATTTACCACGTGATCAAAAGCTGGAGATTGACTTGTAACGTTTGTTTGTAATGTACCATTTGAGCGTGTGTTTGTAATGTATTATTCGAGCTCTTGCGAGATTCTCTCGAGATTTGCTCTCGCGGTCACGTGACTTGTAATGTAGCACTTAAAAGGAATTTGCGAAAAAACCGGCAGCCGAGTGGAACCAGCGATCACAGATATCTACTCGAGTGCCGCAGTGCTCGCATTACAAAGTATAGTTATAGATAGTTCAATCCACGAAGACGCGCCCCACTATTTTTCGTGCGCGGTTAGCCACGGTTGCGGGGAGTGATCTAAACTTAATTTATCTTCTTGCACGTGTGCCCACATCACTGATCAGTGCGTTACGACTCACGATAGAACTCACACTCTCAGTACACAGCACATTTGCATTCTAACCGATTGGGACAAAGAGTGGGGATTGAACTATCTATACCAGTTAGTCTTTGGTTTGAGTTACAAAAACTCGATACACCAAAATGTTACAAGTCAATCTCCAGCTAAAGGTGTTGGACTATTGTATCTCACTATACTGTGTCGGAGTGCTTCCCCGAAGAACTAATTAATCCAATGAACATCGTCTTTGCACTAACGATGTTCGTCGTTTGCACCTCTTCCTTCGTCTCGATATTGACAAATTGTGTTAAGTATTGCCAGCCCTATGGGATAAATTTTGCATTGTTTAACCAAAATAAATAATTTAATTAAGTTCGCGACAGGTCGAGATCCCAATCGGGGCCTATAAGGCAGTGCGGGTGTGCATGGCGTTCCATTTCCGATGGCCATCTCGACCTGTCGTGTATACTATACACTGATCGATAAAATAATAAAGAACAACAAAGTATGAGCCATTACATTTTTTTTTATAAAAGATAGTACCTATACCTACCTACCTACTCATTTTAGACATTCAGTCGTTAAACTAAATTCTAAATTATTACCTAAGGAAGAGTTATTTCCATTTCAAACAAAAATCATTTTTTATGAAGTCGTTTAAATTACTATGACATTAAGTTGTAGGTACCTAAGCCAGGACGAATTACAGCAATATGATTGCAGCTTGCAAAATTTTTAGTTTGGAATGACTCGTCTTTTAGTAGGATTAGTAGGTAGGTAGTAGGTACCTAGGTAACCTAGGTATGTCGTTATATTTTTACAGAATTAATAAAAACTAGCGATCCCGCCCCGGCTTTGCACGGGTACAATAAAGATAGGTATCTACTATAAGTTGTGTCTGTGGTCAGTGTGGTTATTTTGTTATAGTTCAAAAGAATGGGACAGCTCACAATCGGCTTGATTTCTGACATCTTGCACAATTAATTATTATTTAATTAACACAAAACAATATTAAATCCAAAACATTTTGCTTAATCCGTTACATAGTTTAAAAGATCAAACCGTACATAGGGACAGACGGCGGGAAACGACTTTGTTTTATATAATACGATTATGTTATGTAGAGATTTATTGCGTAATGTGCATGTTGAATGCATGCCTGTAATGTATGTAATATACAAATAATTAATACTATGTACGGCCTACTTTGGTAAAATTCCTTGCAAAATAAAATAAAGCTAAAACGAAACTGTTCAATTTTCGTAATTTTAATTAAGCAAATACCTCATGTTTATTGGCTCTTCGTGTTGAAATAATATTAATCAAATTAACAAAGACTTCGGACGCAAATAAAATTCACGGGTAGTAAAATACGGGGATTATAAATCAATTGAAAAAATATTGCTTGTAGCACCTCACTAGACGAAAAGTTTGAAGGTCAGTATATATGTCTAGTATGAGTTCTTATATCTCACCAACATTAATAGATTTCGAGAATCGAATCATATTATAACGTCATTGCAAAATGGACCCAAAAAATCATTTTTAGGGTCTCGTAACTGAAGGGTGCCAACAACGGGGCCCTATTACTAAGCCTCCGCTGTGCATCCGCCTGAGTCTGTAAGTAGAGTTGCAAAATATTATATGTACTTCTATTACCGCTGTAACAACAAAATATAATCAGAATGGCCGCGGTAAAAATTTAAATCAATTAAACAATTAGAAAGTGTTACCTACTTCTTGTACGATGGAACGGAACCTTACGTGTGCGATTTCGACTCGGACTTGACTGATTTTTTCAATCCCTTGCAAAGATTTCCACTCGGATCGCTAACTGGAAAATATTTATGGACGGACTTCAGCTTTAAAATAAGGGTCCTAAGATCCATTTAGTTGAACGCTAAAATGTTTCGTTGCTCAATTACCATCAACGTTGATGAGATGTGAAGTCTTACCAATACTAAGGGTACCTACTGAATATAATAATAGACTTTATTTATATTTTTTCCAGGAGAAAATCCTTGCAAAACAACATTCATGAATTGTTTCGGTAACAATCATCATCATCATCATCATCATCATCATCATCATCATCATCATCATAAACAACACAATATTATCAGCCCACTACTGCGTACGCCGTACGCGTCTCCTCTCAGAATGAGAAGAGTTGAAGACCACAGTCTGTCATGCTGGCTCAGTGCGGATTGGCAGACTTCAGACACCTTTGATAATATTATGGAGAACTCTGAGGCATGCAGGTTTTCTCACGATTTTTTCCTTCACCGTATTTATCTAAACACACATAACTCCGAAAAGTAAAAGGCCCAGGATCGAACTCCCGACCTTCCAAAAAGAAGGCGGACGTCTTAACCACTAGGCTATCGCCTCTTATTTTTAACAATAGTCCGAACTAATAAATTAATGTAGCACAAAGGTGAGTGTTAAGGACTATAAATATCAATGAATTTTGATGAATGGGTTCACTTGTGATTTATTTCCCGCCTCCGATGCTCCCGAAAGAGGATTGATTTAGATGGTGTCGCGGCCGCGACATCCCGTAATTTGATAGATGCTGGGGGCTGTAATCGCTAGTGCATTACTGTGCATGTAGGCAAGTCTAGACTATAGTACGCGACAGGTCGAGATGGCAATCGGGGTGGGGACGCCCGGCACACCCTCACAGCCACCGCGTTAACCCGGTGCGGTGGAGCGCGGGTGACGTGCGAGTATGCGCGGCGTCCCCTCGCCTCATACCCCGATTGTCATCTCGAACTGTCGCCAACTATGTATATATATATATATATATATACGGTTTACAATTATTTATATAGAAAAAAAAGGTCAGTGACTTCTGACACAGTCATCAACGCCCAGCCCAAAACCTTGGACCTAGAAAGCTGAAGGTTTCCTTTATAATGTGCTCAAGGCTAGATATTTTGAAGTAATATTATTATGTCTGCCAGTCCACACTTGGTCAGGTAGGCTATGTCAAACCCTTCTGATCCTGAAAACAGATTGGTGCTCAGTAGTACCTAAGCACCAATGATGATTATTATGCATGTATGTATGTATGCAATTTGTTTCAAGTAGGTTATTCTCTACATTATTTTATAAATCCTACTTACTGCTTTGACATCGTTTGAATTTCAAATAATAGCGTCAATTTGTGATGATAAATGTTAACATTTTAAACAGAGTATAATTATATATATATATATGTGCCTAATAATTAATTTAGGTTAATTAGTGTTATTGAGTCGTAAAGCTTTGATAGAGACTATGTAGGTACCTAATTAGCCACGACGACGCGACGCGGTCTAAGCCTCCTTACTGTAAAGAGACGTGGCCAGCTGTGGGTGCCGACTGCCGGATTATTTTGCTCACTAGTGGCTAGTATGCAAATATAAGGGCGCGTACACACGAGCATCCTTCCATCCGCAAAAAAAATATCTCTACTCGTCAGTTCTAAAAGCAGAAACGTCAAGAATAAAATATTCCATCAAGAATAATCGAAAATTAAACTTTAAGAAAACCATTTTTGCAATCAAAACATGGTACCTACGGTCATTGATGTTCTCATTCGTATAGACAAAATGCGCTATCATAGTGGGATAGTCGTTTGGGGCGTTATTTTTTCAAGTCATCGGATCAATCGTTTATCAAACTGTTGTGTTAATTCTAACGGCCCCTCAGGGAGAGAGGTATGGAGTCGTTGGATTCTGTCGGATATTTTATTTCAACTCTAGAGTAAAATCTTCTAAATATATAAAAGGAAAAGGTGACTGACTGACTGACTGACTGACTGACTGACTGATCTATCAACGCACAGCTCAAACTACTGGATGGATCGGGCTGAAATTTGGTATGCAGATAGCTATTATGACGTAGGCATCCGCTAAGAAAGGATTTTTGAAAATTCAACCCCTAAGGGGTCGAAATAGAGGTTTGAAATTTGTGTAGTCCACGCGGACGAAGTCGCGGGCATAAGCTAGTGTTATCTAAAACTAAAACTTACTTTGACTTGAGAACAATTGCGTCACTGATTGACTGACTAGTCACATCACAATTGCGTAGAAGAGTAAAGTTTTTTTTACATAAGCTAAATCGAAATAATACAGGGTTTGGGACGTAGAGCCTATAGCTATTAGTAAGTAAAACCTGGAACTGGTATAACGTAGAAATATAATAAAATAACTATAACGACTCCATACATTTTTATGTCCTTACTTCAAAGAGTGATTTCGGATGTCAGGCTCATTAGCTACAGTAACTGATGCAAAATCTTCCAGTCATTTCCCCATTTCAATGCACTATTTTCCTTAAAAAATCCGTAACAATAGCAAGAAGCGCAAGATGATACAAAAAACCATCAGCAGAGCTATTAGAACTTAAAATAGAAACTTTGAAGAACTATAGAAACCCGTTTGTTACCTATATACAGACATAGTACCACCTATTTAAGTTTAAAAAAAAAACATGGTCTGAACATGAAAAGCCGAAAAAAAATTGTTTACCCCCTCGACTTATGATATTTTGTTGAATACGTAGTTCAAAAACATTATGAGGATAGAAAAGTTACCGTTTACGAAATTTTTGAGCTTTAGCTTTAATTTAGCTGCAGAATCCTGCTTTAGGTATACAATATACATGTTCTGACTGACACACGTTTGACCAATTATTTTTATTTCTATTAAAAAAGTCTCAACGGTGATCAAAAAGCTTCTCAAAGTCTGTAAATAAAATGGCATGCCCAATAATAGCTCGCAAATCATGATCGAAAGAAGTTCTCGCATTAATCACTAAATTAACTGTTCTCTTCGTTCAGTTACAAAAAAGTCCCGTCAGCGTCTGCAAATCAATTATCCCCCAATGCCAAGGGATAGACATCACGTGTAATTGACTTGTTCATCATTTTTCCACCGGTATAAATGTCTCACTAGATGGGGCAGTTCATAGTATCAATATGCTCGAGTCGAGCTCTAACGAACTACAGTATCTGCAGTCCGCACTCCTGTCAATCGTAATTCGCTTTAGACACAGTTCGATTATAACAACCGGTCAAGTGCGAGTCGGTCTAGCACTCGAAGGGTTCTGTAAAAAATAACACTTGCTTATTTTTTTTGGTGATATTACCACAAATCACGGTTTTAGGTCAACGGGAAGTAACCTATAGGCTTTCATTTCCTTGACGGGTCTTGACAGATAGACACCCAAGTGATCCTATAAGGGTTCGTTTTTCTCTGGATATACCATCCATCCATCCATCAGCCTGTTTGAGTCCACTGCTGGACATAGGCCTTTCCAAGAGCGCGCCACCAAACACGGTCCTCCGCCTTCCTCATCCAACCGCTCCCCACCACCTTCTTCAGGTCATCGGTCCAGCGGGCGGGGGGTCGTCCTACACTGCGCTTACCGGTACGCGGTCTCCACTCCAGAACACGTCTGCCCCATCGGCCATCGGTTCTGCGACAGACATGGCCTGCCCATTGCCACTTCAGCGCGCTAATCCTTTGAGCTATGTCGGTCGCTTTTGTTCTTCTGCGAATTTCCTCGTTCCGGATTTTATCCCTGAGAGTGATACCCAACATAGCTCGCTCCATAGCACGCTGAGCGACTTTTAGTTTGTGGACGAGGCCAACTGTCAGTGTCCACGTCTGGATATACGGAACCCTAAAATTAGACTTGCGCTATAACTCGAAATTATTATCACATAGTACATTTACATTACAGTAGCTGTAATACCTATAGACTGTTCTATCTGCATAATATCTATGTTCGTAGAAACGGACTAAAGCGGATTACGATACAGAGGAGTGCCAACACCGATGTTCGTTGGAACATAAATTGTTACAAGAAAGCGCCCCATCTAGTTAAACATTTGTATCGCATCAATTTTCCCTTGCTTTCTTCATTTTTGCGATTCGTTCGTACTTTAATTGGAATTATATTAATGGTTATTGTTATTGTTTCGAACTTTTATCCGATATCAGCTACTCAGCTTTGTCCTTTTTATACTTTCTTGTACTGTACACGTGTTTTGACATCGACTCCATATTTTATTTAATGTACTATGATGATTATAATTATTCAATCCATACTTATATTACAAATGCAAAAGTCTGTCTGTCTTTTATCTTTTCACAGCCCTTCCGCTTAACCAATTCAGATGAAATTTTGCAGTTTCTTAAAAGCTTTAAATCCAGATCAAAATATTAACAAATAGAGTTCAGAATATTAGTTTTTAGTTTCTTCACACCTTAAGTACTAGAATAACAAGTAAGTAACATACTAAAATAAGTCTCATAATCAAAAACATTTCGCATGACTAGGTAGGATATAGGTAATATTTTCCATAAAGAAATAAAATTATTAAATGAATATTTATGTTCTGATAAATGGCATCACTAAATAACATTAAACATTGACTTATTGCACGCTTTCGTGACTTGCTTCAATCCTAAATTAATTTGTTCGTTCGGCTGTTTTAATACGATTTTAGTATTCGTATATACTTATTTAACCTTTAACTTTGAGCGTTCGTTCAGTGAACCCTTTCATGATTCAAAGATCATCTTTAAGGAAGACATCATAGTATAATCTCATTAAATGTTAATCTGGTTGCACATCAATTCGTAGCTTTAGTTTTAAGTTTGCGTTATAATTATCACCACTATATTATCTTACAAATCTAACACTATACCAGACAATCAATAAGAGTAATTTATTACCTATTTTGAATAAATCATTTGACTTGACTTGACTAGACTCAATGACAGACAGGTTATAGAAGCCAACATGCCTTTTTTAAAATTTATAAACTAGCGCTTGTCCGCAATGAGACCCTTTCTTTATTTTATTCAAATATAAGTTAGCCCTTGACTGCAATCTCACCTGGTGGTAAGTGATGACGCAGTCTAAGAAGGAAGCGGGCTAACCTGGAAGGGGTATAGCAGTATCGTACCGGAACGCCTACTACTGCGCGAAATGACTTTTTTAAATATGATTATCACCTTCGGTTCTTTTTAACACCGTGTTTGCCCCGCCCCGTGCCAAAAAGCATTTATAACGATCATAACAAGAAAGCCGATACACAGCTACTGTTACTTAGGGTTACAGCATCCGGCTAATAATGATGTGTTCTCAAAATATGTAACGCTAGGGTGTAGCATAACCTTAACCTGATAATTTATCCTTCTGGAGAATGTATTCTATTTCATCCACGAAGAAGAAAACTGGCTTATAGCTGAACTGCATGAATTGAAAATAGGTGTAACCTGTGACTGCTACACAGCTGTGATACTGTTGAAAAAAAACGGATTGGTGCAGATCAAACAACTTCGTCGCTTTTTCTACAGTAACTTTATTTTTATAGGTATAACCTGGACTTTTAAATATCGAAGGACATTCCTTTAAAATAAACTTGAGTCAGAATTTTCCGTTGGCGATTGCGAGTATTCATTCGGAAAATATTGGTCATAGATTTCCTTTTACAGTGGAATCGGTCAGGTCATTTTGTGGGTCAAACGGATGTCATGTTCCTTTAGTTGGAAAATTCATGCAACCATTGAAAATCCCTAAGCTATTATGTTTTCAGGTAACTTTCAAGTTAAATTGTCTGCCTAAGATTTTAACCCTACGTACACACGAGCACACTTTATATAACAGTTTTTGGGTCGATACTAGGTCACTAGGTCTAAAAACGAGTTTAATTTGCTTTATGCAACGAAATTTGATTTCAAGTCTCTACTATCAACAACTAAAAATTCGTCTTCATGAAATAACAATCGGTAGTTGAGAATATACCTACTTAACCTTTGTACTATTAAAATGAAAAACCACTTTGATATACTTTAGAAGGCTTTTATTCACTGTTCACATAGTAATTATTATTTACATCCACACAAGAGCAAACACCTCATTTACGCGCCATTTTAGAGTGACGTTTTCCATAGATTCGCTACTTCGCAGAGCACGCCATAGATAATACAATCAACTAGTTTTTATCCGTCTAACAGTACTTAACGTACGAAGCCTGATGCCCATTTTATATGTGCTGGACCTTGCCGTAACTAGGTCACATCCACAATATGGAGACAAGAATACGTAGCGAAAAAGTAAAGTCACCTCTCCCGACAATGACCCTTTACATTGAGCTATAAATCGTAGAGATGCAGATCTTATTCATCAAGCGCAGAATAATCGCCCCCACATACAAATATTTTAAATTAGGTACGTATATTATTTTTTACTCTTGTAGTCCGGTATTGTAATCGACATGTCACTCTTGCCCTTGCGCAATTGCAAGTCAAAAACGGAGAGGAATGAGTCAACAGGTAGCTCACATCACGGCTTGCCACTCAATGCGCTCTCTTTTGCAAATGTGTGATTTGCGAATGCACCTTAGCAATACTACAAGAACTGCGCCATAATTAATGGTAAAGATAGTGACATTATTGACAATACACTGCATGAATAAAAAAAAAGGATGACTGGTCGTCTTGTTCAATCAGATTGAGGCTGTTTTGTGGAACATTAACCACCTCTAGTAAGTTTATACCGGTACCTCTATGACCCTTTACATTGTAATTCCTTACGTTACTAATAGTATCCAGGGGCAGGGGCTGACAGGTTGACACGTCTGTCCCCATGATTAATGGCGCCCCAATCAGATGCACGTGACGTCACGCCGGCCGACACTTTGTAATTCAAAGGGTGAATTGGAAAATGAGATAATTGTTTACACTTTACAATGTAATAAGAAAATTTTGGTCATCAAATTTAAAATGGAACGTTATTTTCTTAGTTTTTCCCATTTAAGGCTTTTGAAGGATAAATACCTACCTACCTACCTAATCGATACTAATGTTACGAATGCGAAAATATCTATATGTCTGTCTGTTACTTTTTCACGTAGACTGATAGCTTGCACCCCAAGAAATGGACATAGGTAAAAACTAAAATACATAGTTCCCACGGGACTTTTAGGCCCGGGCTCATCCAATGTATCTATACAAAAATATTGATTTTTTATAAAACTCCCATTTTCCAGGTTAACTTTTTCTATGTATATTAGTTTTGTTACTTACAGGCTGTCATATAATTTTGCTTTGTAACATTAACATTAAATATTATGAATACCTACTTACTGGAATAAAAGTTAGGTGATAGCCAACGCTTTACAAAAGAACAGTAAAATATAGTTCGAGGTATGGTAAAAAGTTAAACAAGGCATTATTATCCGACCTCCTCGTAAATATGTTGGTCAGAGCAGTACTGCAGTCCGCACATAGGTAGTTATATAGTAACCACGCATCACTGATAAAGATGGTTGTCGACAGCACGTTGTGATGCTAGTGGTTGCTATAATTTCTGTGCATGATAATGGTACAATGAAGATAGAACTAAAAAATCTATATATTACTAGCTGATGCCCGGATTTAGATTTTCAAAAATCCCATGGGAACTCTTCAATTTTCCGCGATAAAAAGTAACCTATGTCACTCTCCATGTCCTGGGCTATATTCATGCAAAAAATCAAGTCAATCTGTTGCTCAGTTGCGGCGTGATTGAACGACAAACCAACAAACCAATAAACGAACAAACGAACACACTTTCGCATTTATAATATGGGTAGTGATATAAAAAAGCTGACTGACTGATCGATCTACGAGTATCAACGTATAGCTCAAACTACTGGACGGATCAGGCTGTTTGGCATGCAGATATAACGTAGACATCCGCTAAGAAAAGATTCTTGAAAATACAACCCCTGAAGTGGTAAAAAAGGGGTTTTAAATATAATTTCAGATGACTAGTTTGACAAAGTCTGTATTTTTTGAGTACGAATAATACTTTACTATTATCGCTTACTGTCAGACTGCGGCAGTGGAAAGTTGTTGGTTCAAAGCGACGAACGCAACATCCGTAACCGGCGACTGCACAGGATATTGCACAGTAAACTGCATCGTGTAACGGAATGTTTACCGGACCATATTGCCTGCTTTTGAAAATGTATGTGGAAAATTCAAAGTAAGCACTGCAAGCACTTTCATCTAAGTACAAGACGTTTTGTTGTCTCCTCTTAAGAGGATTGAAAAAACTCTTTATTAATTTAGAATTTTAGTTGTGTAAGTTGTGCATCTATGTAAATTCCATAAGTTACAGTAGCCGGCAAGAAATATTGTACATCGACCTTTTTTTTTTTTAAAAGAATATTAGCCATATTAAATGACTAATATTCTCCTTTCCTCTCCAATTAAGCGTCAGGCTTGTGCTAGGAGTAGGTACGACAATAGTGCAACGGGCGGGATTTGAACCGTCGACCTTTCGGTTTTCAGTCAACTCCTATACCGGTTGAGCTATTGAGGCTCGAATTAGAATGAGATTTGGGCTTTGTAAAGCGTTGTCTCTGTCACTCATACCTATGTGACGTTTTGTCGGTGTCAACGACAGAGACAACGCCCTACAAAACCGCTATCTCGTTCTAAAGGTCGATATACAATATTTCCTGTCGGGTCTGTACATATTAACTGAAAACAACCAGCTTAGGGATATACGCTGTCTCTACATGCCTCAACCTGAGAAATGCCACGTGACCTGGCCATGACATTTTGTGGGATTTAAGCAGTCTTAACCCAGTGGTTAAGCAGACTGATCCATTTGAGCAGCCTGTTTTCCTCAAGTTAATGTTGCTTTACATGAGGCTACTCCATTTGAGCAGCCTCGAGTTACGAAACGAATGGCAAACGAAAATTCAACCCGGGACCATTATAAAACCACAGCGGTCATTACTACGTTTTTGACCAGATAGGTCGATAAATTAATACAAATTTAAAATGAATAGGCTGATTTTATGTGAAATATACGAAGCCCCGAAAATACAACTCAACAACGTGAAATAATTTAAAGGCTCTTTCCGAAATAAACACGAAATCGCATCTATTCTCGTTCGCAACTGAATCGTGGACAGCGGATGTCCACTTTGTGACACCTCCGGGATCCAAAATACGGTAGTAGTACAGTTTGGTCACAGTATTTGCTATTTCGAAATGATTCTCTGTTAATATTAAATTGATTCCTGATAATATTTTGAGCATAGCATTATTCAATCGAAACAAATTAATTATTTACTAACTCAGATTCGAGTTTATAAAGATGTTAATATTTAACTGATTCGTGACAGTATTTTGAGCAAATAAATTATTTACTAACTAAGACTCTCGTTTATGAAATGTTATCTTCTATATTAATATTATGAAGAGGTAAAGTTTGTAAAATTGTTGGTACGAAGTAATCTCTGGAAATACTGAATCAATTTTTAAAATTCTTTCACCAGTTTAGAAACAGCTTTCTACTGGTGAAAGAATTATTAATCATTTTTGATTTCCATACTAATCTTTCAGAGTTTCACTAATAAATATTTTTTGATTCCTGTTCGCCTAACTTTTAATTCAAAATGATTTATACGCATAAGTTAAAACATGAAAACTTATACCTATAGACTATAAATTAGATAACTACAAATCTCAGTTTAATATTCTGTTCTATTCTGGATTTATGCACTAATTTCACAGTTTAACTGCAAGCGGGAGATGGTTTTGTCAGCGCTAGTATTGAACTCAGCGACAGATGTTCCAAATGTGGTTATTACCTACATGGCTATATTTACTATATACGACTGGGCACATACTGGCTTCTATCGCCTAAGCGATAGTTACTTTTCAACAGCTTTTAGCTCAGGCTTCCATCTATATCCACTCATTCCTGAGGGTTATTGGGACCGATGGGTCCCGGTTATTAATATCTCTAAAATATTTAATTATACTCGGCAAGGAGAAAATAAACCAGTCCATACCATCCCATAAGACAACGTTTTTTGTTAAGTATCAGTTTACACAAAACTGTCACACACTATGACCTCGCACCGGAAGACGCAGCGTTGGAAGACCCCTCAGTAGGTGGACGGACGACATCAGACGAGTCGCAGGGACGCGCTGGATTCAGGCAGCGCAAGACCGTGGCGTGTGGAAGTCCCCACAAGAGACCTATGTCCAGCAGTGGACGTCTATCGGTTGATGATGATGATGACTATAATCGTTTATGAAATAGTCGAAATCCATTTAACCTGTCCCATACGGAAGAATCCGTAAACTTGCTGCATCTCAAGAACATCCTTCATGATTATGATTGCGACTCTCAGCAACAATAATTACGACGTAGAAAAGAAGCTGCTGTATTAATATATAGAATAGAGCTTCAATAGCTCAACCGGTAAAGGAGTGGGCTGAAAACCGAAAGGTCGACGGTTCAAACCCCGCCCGTTGCACTATTGTCGTACCTACTCCTAGCACAAGTCTGACGCTTAGTTGGAGAGGAAAGAGGAATATTAGTCATTTAATATGGCTAATATTCTTTAAAAAAAATATTAACATACTACTCAAGCTCTTACCTAGTTCTAAAACTGCAATATGGTATTTTAAACTCAAACCCCAACATTAATAAAAGCTACAAATTGACTCCAGCAACTAAACTTTCCCGTTTGAATTATGTCAAGATGAAAATAGTTCAAATGGCAAATGGCGCTCCAACTTTTAATAAGCAGCTATGAGAGTTCTACACAAGAAAGTAAATTAGAATAGCGGGAAATGTAGTTTTCAGTACTGGATATAAAATAGGCGAATATTTTAGGAACTCAGAGCCATGAGTGTATGTTTTCAATTTTACATAACTGAAACCGAAGTAACACTTTTCTGTTAAAGTGTGGAGATGTCAGATGACAAACCACGACGTTGGTCTGTCCATACTAAATCAGTATTTAGCAGGTTAGGCCGCCTGCTCGTTTGCTCGCTATATCTATTAAAAAAAAAAAAAAAAAGGTTCCTGGAAGACTCCGTAGTCCGTGTGAACGTGAAGTCAGATGTATACACGTATAATATGTATATACCTACGTGACATGAGCGTTCTATCATTTAGTAAGGTGGACGAGAAATCTTGTGATCAAATTGAGATATCTCTAGCAAAAAAATACTTTTTTAACTTGAAAACGTACCACCTTTACCATCGTGTGATATTTTGATTAATGAATGGACAAAGATAATTAATTACATTATGTACTTATCTAAGCAAAAGAAATCAGTCTCAGTAGTATATACAATCTAGGTTCAAAATTATGTTCTAAGAATGAAATGAATATTCAGTAGCTTTGAAAAGATCATACTTATGTTGCTCGCGAACTTTGTCGCTTCAGAAAATTTAATATGTCCCATAGCTACAATAGGAATGTTTTCCTTTTGAACTGTACCCAAGGGCCGTGCAGAGGCCATTAAAAGAATAACATCGTAAAGTAATTTTCTTTCGAACAAAACTTTTCATTTGCATTGTATTCAAAATACCTAATGCTTGTAATTTACTCGTATAGCAGATATTAGGCATGTTATTAGCTGTTTCAATAATTTTACTGTCTCAAAAAATTGTACTGTGACTTAAAGCATTATTCATTAGACTATCCAGCATATATGTCCAATAAAATTAAAGTGAACTATCCTCATTATAGAAAAAATCAACTCTTGTATAATATCTACATGAAATGATGAAAATTTACCAGACCGTTGGCATGAACAAAAATTTAATATAATCCATTGGTATGGACTACCAAACGTAAATATCAGATTGTCAGAATGAAGCTTAGACCCCTTATTAAAAAGGCTTAGCTACAGTTTTCCAATATCTTGCATTCCTTACGAAGGATTGTCATTATTCGGGGTAGCAAAATACTTGGAATGTTTAGCTCACTTTCTTATAAATCATTTTCTTTATTTTATTACTAAAATCTGCGGAATTTTTCCTAATATTTTATCCCGCTAAGGCAATTAATATGTTTAATGAACTAGGTGTACGTTTTTATTGGTATACAAACCTATAGTAGGTATATTATTATCTTAATATATAAAAGGAAAAGGTGACTGACTGACTGACTGATCTATCAACGTACAGCTCAAACTACTGGTTGGATCGGCCTGAAATTTGCCATACAGATATCTGTTATGACGTAGGCATCCGCTAAGAAAGGTTTTTTTGAAAATTTAACTCCTAAGGGGGTGAAACAGGGGTTTGAACTTTGTGTAGTCCACGCGGACGAAGTAGTGAGCATAAGCTAGTCTCTCTAGATAGGTAAATAGAGTGTTGTTTGGTTTTTTCACAATGGGGAAATCCAATTAGGCAGATTCGACAAACGAAATAAATATAGGTAAGTATATCTCAGAATAAAAGCAGTACGTAAAATTAACACCAGAAAAACCATTACACATTTACTACCAAAGCTTTTTGAGGCAGGTAAGTTTTGAGGAAGGTTGCCACCTTATTATATTTTAATCAGTTTTCACCCATTTCTCGGGCAGCATAACACCTGAAGAGCGATTAAAAAGTTTACAGTTTCAATTAAGCCGCTTTTTTCGTTAGTCCGCACGGGTTCTCTAAAGTTTCTGAGTTCAAAGTTTCCTCTCCTACTCATAGTTGCAACGGTTAAGCAGGAACCAACTTTTAAAGCTTTGATGAATTCTCTGAAGGTTTTAATCTTTCTTTAATGGTTTGTTTCAGTTTCCATTTTTTGTTTAATTTAACTTTAAAATGTTCTAATCAAAGAAGTTTGTGCTTGCTTTTGAGCTCGGCTGACGAGACTAATAGCGTTATAAAAACTCATAAAATAAGTTTTCATCTCGAAAATTGTTGTGGACTGGGTAGTTCAGGAAATTATTTTGTTATATAAAATTCTTTTTAGAGGTTAGCAAGCCTTTGACTTTTAAATAGTCTTGCTTAAAATATATTACACAGTAAATTTAAATAAGGTAGCATATTTCACTAATAAATATTTAATGCTACTAACAAAGGAGAAAAGATGAGTAATATTATGTACAGATAAATATTATTCTTGCATCTTGTCTAAATGGCGCATTCATACTCTTTCATAATCAGTACCCTTATTATAAATGCGAAAGTGTGTTTGTTTGTTGGTTTATTGGTTTGTCCTTCAATCACGTCGCAACGGTGCAACGGATTGACGTAATTTTTTATGGGTATAGATAAAGACCTGCAGAGTGACATAGGCTACTTTTTATCCCGGAAAATAAAAGAGTTCCCATGGGATTTTTAAAAAACCTAATTCCACGCAGACGAAGTCGCGGGCATCAGCTAGTATTATAATAGTTGAGTCACGTTGAACGATTCCGTTGGATATGGCGTTCGCGTTGCTTGAGTACTTACTTGCAAAACTGAAGACCATACTGAACTAATAGGTTGTCAGGAAAAGATCACCAAGTGATAGGCCCTATCAAGGTGTAAAGGCGGCCCGCCTTTACACCTTAATTTGTAATTAGGTACCGTAATATTTTATGTTATGTATGTACTGTTTGTGTGTAGTAATGAGTTTTTACTTACTTTTTTTTTTTAATAGATATAGCGAGCAAACGAGCAGGAGTGTCACCTGATGTTAAGTGATTACCGCCGCCCATGAACATTTGCAGCACCAGAAGAGCCGCCGATGCGTTGCCGGCCTTTTAGGAATTTGTTGGTCCGCCCCTTGAATAACCCCATGTTATAATCTAGTGGGAACACCGCCGATGGGAGTTGGTTCCACAGTTTGCACGTGCGTGGAAAGAAGGATCTGGCGCAGCGGACGGTCGAAGTGCACCAGACACCCAGATGGTGAGGGTGAAATTCCTTACGGTGGCGCGCGGTGCAGTTGTAGAAAAAAGAGGGTGGGGTCAAAAAGCTCCTCAGAGCACTCCCCATTATACATTATACTTATTCAAGTCAAGTAATACACGAGTAATACCAAAGCTCAAACAAGTAGGTAAGTATTTGGCATAACAAAACAGCATGTATCAATTTCTAAGGACCTTAACACAGAGCACGAGCAACACATAGAGACGTTTCTGAGCAAAAACTTATACAGAAGAAAGCAATATAGTGCCTATGCTCATATTAAGAAGTTGTTGCTAAAATTCTACTGATACTCTCTGATGGAGGAGTATAGTTCACCATGTTTGCGTAGGTAATAATGTCTCGTCCCTCTATTATATCCGTTGAAGCTTTAGTCACCTTCCAAGTACGTTTGACCCCTATTAGACAGTCCTTGGTAGAACATATTTATACTACCATTCAATTATCTCAAACAGGCCAAGTTTGTCAAGTTTTCATCCGCCGTTTCTCTCTCAGGTAAATTCGGTTACACGAACAAACACAATTATCTTGGAGCAAATGAAACTGTGCTGTCACTTGGACCTCGTTTAGTGCCTCTTCATTAGGAACGAGTATTTACTTACTTAAATTAAGATATCGGAGATAAGATCTTATGTCTGTCGCAGACAACCGAAATCATCGATGCGACCAAATTCAGCTGAAGACTAATAGTAAGCTGTTGCTGCTGCTGTCTGCGCCCACTGTCGGCTTTTAGAGAGCGCGCTATCATATACTCGGCCTTCCTCATCCACCCACTTCCCACCACCTTTTCAAGGTCTGGAGGCTGTACCACATTGCGCTTACGGGTACGGTACGGTAAAACGCGATTGCCCCATGAGCTCTGTGTTAGGAATCAGTTCTCTAAAAGTACAGTAGGTGCGATCATTATTATCTGAGATACTATAACTCAAGTATCTCACATAATAATGATCGTACAAGGTTCTTGTATGACCAGTGACATACATGTAAGTAAATCCATGTCTGTGTTTTATGACTAACTCTCAACTACTGTAAAAACCCTGCCAAGTGCCAATCAAACTCGCACACCGACGGATCCGTACTACTATAGTCGTATTTTTTCGACATTTTGCACGATAAATGAAAAACTATTATGCATAAAAATGAATAAAAATCTTCTGTGTGGTATAAGACCTACATACCTACTTGCCAAATTTCATGATTCTAGGTCAACGGGAAGTACCCTATATGTTTCTTGACAGACAACAAAGTGATCCTTAGGGTTCCTTTTACCTTGTGAGGTACGGAACTCTAAAAAAAAGAATAGAAAGTATGATAATATCTTAGATTCTGTTTCGTCTGCATTATCATGACTGTATTCAGTCATATATAAAAACCAGCCAAGTGCGAGTCAGGCTCGCGCAATGAGGGTTCCGTACTACAGTCGTATTTTTTCGACATTTTGCACGATAATTATAAAACTATGATGCATAAAAATAAATAAAAATCTGTTTTAGAATGTACAGGTGAAGACCTTTCATAATATTATGATACCCCACTTGATATAGTCACTCACTTCGAAAGTTGAAAATACTAATTATTAGTTCATGACCACAATTTAATTTTTTTTGTGTGATCTAACCCTAAATTCGCGGTTTTCAAATTTTTCCCCAAATGTCAGCTTTAAGATCTACCTACCTGCCAAATTTCATGATTCTAGGTCAACGGGAAGTACCTACCCTGTAGGTATCTTGACAGACAGACAGAAAACAAAGTGATCCTATAAGGGTTCCGTTTTTCCTTTTGAGGTACGGAACCCAAAAAATAGACTGACTGACATAATATCAACGTCCAGCTCAAGCCGCTGCGTCTTGAAACTTGAAATTATTAGAGGGCAGACAAAAATGTGCATGTCTTCATGAAATATAGCTACGACAAATATATGACAACACTATGTGTCTACCTTCAGATAAAAATCAATCGTCTGCGTTAGCTCTTTTTCTGCTGCTTATTTAGGTCAAGTCAGGTTTCATTATCAATTAAGCCGGTAGTCAAGTGTTATTGATGCTCCGATATGAAGAAGTGCCTTTGAAGATGTATTGAGTTTAACTTCCATAATGATTTTAATGGTATTCAACTAGGCTTAAACGGTGTATCAATTGATAGAGACAACTTATTATCGATAATCAAGATTCAAACGAAAAATATGTAATACTAGATTATACTCGCGACTTCGTCCGCGTGGATTACATAAATTTCAAATCCCCATTTAACCCACTTAGTTGTTGAATTTTGAAAAATCCTTTCTTAGTGGATGCCTGCTCTTTACAAAGAGCACACCCTCCAAATTTCATGTCTATAGGACCGGCAGTTTAGGCTGTAGGTACGTTGATATAATAATATAATTCAGTCAGTCATCAGTCAGGACTTTGAAGTTCATATATTCAGATAATTTTCACATAGTTAAATTTTCAGAGCTGTAATTTTTTTAATGGTACGTAAGACTTTAAAAAATATATCTTCAATGTCGTGGTTGGAGGAGTGTTCCAGTCAGATCAGAATCAGGTAAACGTGGAAGGGGCTTATGGCAGTTTTATTAAATTTACTAGCTGATGCCCGCGACTCCTTCCTCGTGGATTTAGGTTTTTGAAAATCCAGAGGGAACTCTTTAATATTCCGGGTTAAAATATACCCATGCAAAAAATCACGTCGATCCGTGGCTCCTTTGCAACGTGATTGGAGGACAAACCAACAAACCAAGAAACCCAACAGACAAACACACTTTGGCATTTGTAATAGATATGTAATATGGGTAGTGAAATATGGGTTGTGATGGGTAGTACCCATCTACTCGTTTTCTACGGGATATCGTACTGGAACGCTAAATCGCTTTGCCGCACGTCTGTTGCATAATACAGTAGTGTGTTGACCATTATTGAAGCTTTCCACCAAACCAGACATGAACAAATTTTGAAATTATAAATTGACCTAACTGGCAATTGTACTCAGGACCTTTTGACCTCTGCAAAGTTCATTACTGCGCCATAAAGATCTTCAATGTGGAGTCTGCACGTGTAATTTTGATAAAATCTTATTTACTTACTGCCTTGAAATAACAAATCGAAGAAAACAACTCAGTTTAATATAAACATAATAGATACCTATTCCATTTTTACAAATAATAATATCTATAGTCCGTGATAGGTTGAGATGGCAATCGGGGTATGAGGCAGGGGGACGCCACGCACACCCGCACGTCACCCGCACTCGCCCGCACCGGGCTAGCGCGGGGGCTGCGCGGGTGTACGGGGCGTTTCCTCCCCGATCGCCATTTCAACCTGTTGCGTACCTACTATAAACATTTCTCGAATAATTTCCTACGTTACAGTAAAGTTATGAATTGATATCAAACAATCTGTCAAACAAACATTCTATGATAATATTCATCGATGATATTTGAGAAATCCTATTTGTTCCGCTCGTTCCCAGTAGGGTATTGGCACTTTCCATGAAATTATAATATCCAAATTATTAATAAGGTTTTATTTATTATGGCTCACTGTTATGACCATTACTTAGGAATCCTTAGGACTGTCTTGTAACATACTATTTTATTAGGTTGAGTAAGTATAATACAGATCTAGCCAATTCATGTATTTGACTAATTAGTAATTAAACTTTAGTAATAAGCATAGACTAAAGACCAAAAAATATATTCCAAATAATTACAATAAATAATCTTGACAAATTTTGCAGAGCTTTTCAATTTTACATATAAAAAGCTGTTTTCACAAAAGAGTTTAATAGCCTAACTAGCTTATGCTCGCGACTTCTACCGCGTGACTATTCAAATTTTAAGCCCCTATTTCACCCCCTTAGGGATTGAATTTTCAAAAATCCCTTCTTAGCGGATGCCTATGTCATAATAGCTATCTGCATGCTAAATTTCAGCCCGATCCGTCCAGTAGTTTCAGCTGCGTTGATAGATCAGTCAGTCAGTTAGTCAGTCAGTCAATCAATCACCTTTTCCTTTTATATATTTGGATAAGTTATAGATCGGAGCGATAGGAATTAATTTCTTGTGAACTTACGAGACGAGTAGGTACACAAACCTTTTAACCTCATAATATTTCTCAACCCAAAGAACACATCCTATTATGTACAAAACGATGGTCTCCATACAAAAAGGACTAGATGCACCTTTACTGTTTTAAGGGTGCCGCTGAAGAGAAAAACTAAACCAAAAGGGACAGGTGCGAAATCCTTCCACAGCGGGGGTCCGAACCTGTCGAGTCAACCAATAACCTTAATTGATAGGAATCGTTAACCTTTAAATACTCCTACGTTTCCTTTAACATAAAATACTCTGATACTAATCTCATATTTTTTTCTCGGTTATTTTATACGTCGTCGATCGTTTTATTTTCGGGTGCCCTCACCACGTTGTTCGTTATTTCGTAATAAACAGCCCGTGCTTTGACATTTGATATTTCTGAGATTGGAAGATAGCTTGAATATGGTTTTGATTGCAGAGCCTGACGTTATAATATTTTGTCCGTTTTCGTTATGGTCAACATCGCAGTAGCTCTTTATTTTTACTAATAATTATGTTGTATCATTAATATTGACAACTTTATCAAAATTCATCAAAGTTAAATTTAAAAATTTCAAGACACTAGGTACCTATATTTTGTTTGAATTAGATTTTAAGGAATGTTTTTTTGTAAATGTTTGTGTTTATAGTGTGTTGGATCAACCAATAAATTGATTTCTATTCTATTCTATTAAAAAAAATCGTCACTTAGGTATGTATTAAAATTTTCAATGTAGGTATTAAGGTGCTCGTACTATCTAATAACGACTAAGTTTCTTCAAGCTATTTAATTTACTTTATGTTGAATATAATATTTATGATATATTATAATCTATATAATGGGAATAATAAAGTACTAAATATTAATACTTTAAGCCTTTTTATTATTCGCAATTTATTATCGCATATGTCTGAAATAGACACTGTAGAAGCAATATCGAGAGTTTTTATGGATAAAGTATGGA
Source organism: Maniola hyperantus (assembly GCF_902806685.2). Lineage (NCBI taxonomy): Eukaryota > Metazoa > Arthropoda > Insecta > Lepidoptera > Nymphalidae > Maniola > Maniola hyperantus. Next base: position 9,554,678 of record NC_048546.1, read on the forward strand.
TTAATATCAGAAACTTTAGCCGCAGTACTACACGAGCTGAATGTATGAATTGGGAATTCTTTATTGCCATTCGGAAAGTATACGCTAAAAGTTTAAACGATGAGCGGAAAATAATGGTACGGAGATATTTTTACTGCAATATGGCTGTAGGAGATCGTGATTTAATACCCAGCTTTTTCACATTACTACTTTTAGTTCTGAGACCCTAGAGTAACGTTTCAAGTTTTAAATATATTGTGTTAACGTAACCATGAGCTTTGAAGTCAATCCTGGTAAATCTAAATATATAAAAGGTGACTGACTGATCTATCAATGCACAGTTCAAGCTACTGAAAATTTGGCATGCTAAGCTAAGCTAATAGCTATTATGACGTAGGCCTCCGCTAAGAAAGGGTTTTTGAAAATTCAACACCTAAGGGGATGAAATAGGGGTTTGAAATTTGTGTAGTCCGCGCAGACGAAGTCGCGAGTATAAGCTAGTCTAATATATTATTTTCTTCTTCTTCTTCTAGTGCCATCCCCTATCGTAGGTTGGCAATCATAAGGCTAACTGGATTTTGTTCACCGCTGCCCTAAAAACCCTGACCTTGTCTCATGTTGCATCACTGGCGAAGCTTCTTAAGCCAGGATGTTCACCTAAGGTCAGGTTTACGTTTGCCTATTACGAGTATCTTGCCTTATAATATAATAAGTTATAACAGTTGTAGACGTATGTCGTATTTAGTTCAGAAAAATCTGTTCTCCCTCTTTCATACGAATTTAGTTTTCACGTTAAAAATGTAACTATGGTTCACATTTTTAAGCAGAAAGTATGCCTAAGTACCTACACTCAGAGCAATTACGACTCTTTCTGCTTGTCCTTTTGGTTTGCAAAATGCATGTGAAACTGGTCAACCGTAAAACGAAATCATCGTCATCATCATCATCATCGCCCATCACCTTTGTATACCAACTAAGTTGGACGTTCACCTCTTCAAATGAGCGCCGCAAGTGATCTTTTTCTCAAAAAGTTTATAGCCAGTGTCACTCAGGATGATGTAAGGATTTCAACGATATCCCATACATCCAAGTCTGTTCAGGCATTTAGAAGTTATGGTGAAGTAAATAAACTCACATACATACCTACATAAACCCTGAAAACATTACACTCCTATTTTTGAGCAGTTGTGTAAAAATATATTATGTACTAAGTAGATATGCTTAAATAGCATACTCTGACCTCGTTTTTAGACCATAATAGCATTATCTTCTAACCGTAAGAAGTTTCGTATATAAAATTCCACGAGCATTTCAATTCATTGAAGAAACCTGTTGTAAAATATTCAAGATGTTATATAAGGAGAACAGACTACAATGGGGCGCTGCACACACGCTGTCGGTAGTCTTTAACATGTTGTAGATGTCTAGATAAAACTCAGGTGCTCTACTGAGACGAGGGCATAGCTTAGGAAATACAGCTAGATCAGTACTATGATTGGACTTATTCAACTATAGACATTAAATTATTGTCTGCGATCGGCTGACCAAATTAAGTCTGCTGTATAGGTGGTCTCTGTACCAGGCTATCAGCTAGCAGGGAGAAATGGCAAATGCTCGTGAGGTGCATAACATCTGCTCCCAAAGACGTCACTTCGTGATGACCACGACCACTGTACCAAGAGTGTTACGACGAACAAGAAGAAGATACTGAAAATGAAGGAAATTTCAAAGGACGCTTGCGGTGTGCATAGGCGGGCCGCGCGCCGTCATTATGCCAAAGTAAAATAAAGCTTTTTAATTTCTTACCAAGATAGATGCCTATGTGCGTTGTGTTTTAAGGCAAACCGACTGCAAGAACAAAATAGTAGCGATGCTGTTGAAATGTAAATAAAACCCAGGTGTTATGCCTACGGACATGTCATAGTTTAGAAAATGCAGTAAGATCGGTTTTACATGAAAATTATTTCCGGAAGTCTGTCAACGTACTTTTCAATTCACCGAAACATATGTGCTGTCTCTAGAGCACACAATATTAATACTATGCATCAGAGGTTTCGTATCCTTCCACAGCCTAGAAAATACAGTTAAATCAGTGACATCTTTTTAAAGCTTGGTGTCAAACTAATTTTGTTTTTTAATTTACAACAATATTTTGCTTTATATAGAAACCAATGTAAATATGGATAATAGTATGATATGGAATAATAATACTTTTTTCACCTTTTACTTTTATACATTTTAGATTTTTAATTAAAAAAATCACCAATAGTATGCTATCTCAATACGTTGTCAAGTCGTTTAGTTAATCTATGAATGACGCAGCGAATGCGAGAGGGTCCGTCCTTGTCCCTTTATCTCTGCTCACTTTGTATCAAAATCGATGAGGTTGTGCTGATAAGAGTTTTGATCCATTTAGACTAAATGCATCCTTTGTCGTTAGTCTGGTTAGTCAGTTTTTTGTAGGGATCGATGCTTATCTTGATGACATTAGGAAGTTTTGAAAATGCCTTTTGTGATGTATGAATTTTGGGTTGAGTTATTTTTCTTCATTAATGAGGAAAAAACTTTGGTTTAAAAGGGCAATCTAGAAGAATTTAGCTTGATCTTAATTAAAATAATAATCTGAATTAAATTATGGCGAATCTGTACTTGCCCAGCGCGGTAGACTATGACTTTCGTCTATAAATTTTAGGACATTAAAATAGTTTCAGACTTTGCCTTGATATCTGGTAGGTAGGTACATAATTTATTCAGACAGAGCGAATTCTGTTAGAGAGAGGCCTTTGAAGAGAGATTTCGGTTTCGTAGAGCATTGACTCTGTCACTCATATCATACCTTATACCTACAGTCCTCGGCAGGTCGAGATGGCAATCGTAGTATGAAATGAGACGAGGGGACGCCGCCACCCACACCCGCACGTCACCCGCGCCCCCCCCCCCCCCCCCCCGCGTTGTGTTAGTACTTTCGTCGCGTACTATTATGTACCTATGTGACGTTTTGTCGGTCTCAACGAAAAAAAAAATACGAAACCGCTATCTCTTTCTAAAGGTCGATGTATAATATTGCCAGGTACAGTGGTTATTTTAATCCGACACTAGAGTCGTTTGATATTAATAATAACACACCTTTTGCTAATCACAAAGATCAGTAGTCAGTACCATGTATAGCCTTAATACATCTAACCGTACTTCATTACAATACAGGTACGTATGTTTACTAATATAACTGCTGTAATAGATTTTAGACTGACATTGATGGGTAGATAAGATCGTCCGCCCGATTCATTAGCCGTAATGATATGGTTCGTTAATCTGGGACAATCGACGATTCTAGTTGTGAAATCCTGTTTGCTCCTAAATGGGAATTAATGACAGTGGTGTCCGGTGAAATTGATAACCATATTTTAACAAGGCTGAGGTTATGGCCGTTGTTAGGGTTCCGTACCTCAAAAGGAAATAAGCAACCTTTATAGTATCACTTTGTTGTACGTCTGTCTGTCTGTCAAGAAACCTATAGGGTACTTCCCGTTGACCTAGAATGGCAGGAAGGTAGGTCTTATAGCAGACATGAGGGGAAAAATCTGAAAACTGTAAATTTGTGGTTTATAATTCACCTAGACCTAGACTAGACTCGCAGTTTTATCAAGATACTTAATGAAAAAAAGAAAGAGACAACAATAAAATAGGTATCTTAATTAACATTATTGTGCCCCACAAATAAGTTACCCGCACCGCTTTCACCACTCGAGCATTTGCTTAAAGTAAATGATTCGAAGTATCACAAAAAATATGAATCATCATACACAATTTGTCGAATACCAAAACGATTTTATATAAAAAACACTATCGTGGAATTTAAATAAAGTTGCGGGCTGACACAAGCAAGCCTTATTTGCTAAGTCATGCTCTAATAACCGACGTTTATGACCCTTGTAGGCATTTGTATTGGAAATTTTGTACATAGACTTTAACAAAGCTTTATTATGCTTTGTTATTTTTATCTCCGCTGTCATGTAAGCGAAAGTATGCGAAATACGTACGAAAGTTGGTACATGCGCTACTTTCTAGTCAAATGGGGGCGTCTCGGGGGATGACTAAAATATTACGGTCCAGTTTATGTGGCACAATGCTGCGAATACTCCTCTCATTATTATAGTACGCGGCCAAAAGTGATGAACATCGATCTTTAGAAGGAGACAGCAGATTTGTAGAGCACTGTCTCCTTCGCTGAAACCGACAAAGCGTCGTTTGGGTATGAGTGACAGAGATAACGCTCTACAAAAATGAAATGTCATTCTAAAAGCCGATGTTTATCACGTTCCACACTCGCCCAACGTGGAAGACTATGGCCAAACCTTACTCATTCTGAGCTCTGTTATGAGCCGGCGATGGGTTGATCATGTTGATAATGATCGTCTCAATATAAATATAGGATGTGTTTAGTTACTTATTGGAAGCTTTGGCTACAACTAAAACGTTGACATTGGAGGTCCGAATTTGTTCTCCGTACCTCAATGCTTTGAAGAACTCTTTTGTTTAATTCGGTAGCTAGACATTGACTGCAATCTCACCTGGTGGTAAGTGATGATGCAATCTAAGATGGATGCGGGCTAACCTGGAAGGGGTATGGCAGTTTTTATTAAACCCATACCCCTTTGGTTTCTGCACGGATCATACCGGAACGCTAAATCGCTTGGCGGTATGGCTTTGCCGGTAGGGTGGTAACTAGCCTCGGCCGAAGCCTCCCGCCAGACCAGACCGGAAATTTAGAAATTATAAAATTCCAAACCCCTGCCGGGAATCGGACCCGAGACCTCCTACTAACAAGACCTCAGCACTTACCACTGCTCCAGGGAGGTCGTCAAGATAAGAAGGATCTCAAATCATTATTATCTACTACTCGTGCGCAATAAGTTGAGACCTGGGGGGCGGTGACGCCACAGACGCGTGGTTGTACTGTAGACAAAAATCAGAGCGCGTCGTCGTTGCGTGACGTAAGCAAGTACGAGACTAAGATGTTAAAAAATGGCGTTGTCTACAGTACAACACGGAAGCTTGAGGGGAAGTTACAGGGCAAGCGGGCGGAGGGTTGCACTCCAGGCGAGTCTCAACTTATCGCGCACGGGTAGTACAGAAATCCTCCCAAAATTATGGGATTAATGGTAAGTTTATGTGATTATCTTCAGCAATAAAGAACAAACAGAGAGAATTGCCGTCCCACCAACAAAGCTACTGATAACAAACTTAGCGTTACAATATTTTTTGGCTATCATTCGTAGATTCATCAGATCGTAGAATTAAGTTTAACTAGGTAAAGGTAGGTAACTTTTTAACTAGGTATGACTTGTAGGTAGGTAAGTATAATACCAGCATGCTGAATCGCTTGGTGGTGTGGTACGCTTTTACTTTTACTGTACCAAAATCAAAGCTTATGAGACATAACCAATTATAATTCTATATAGATATTTATTTAAATATCGGGAAGTGGGTGGATGAGGAAGGCCGAGGATCGTGTGTGGTGGCGTGCTCTTGGGAAGGCCTATGTCCAGCAGTGGACGCAAATAGGCTGATTGATTGAGATATTTATTTGAATGCAATAGAGTCTATTCTCGTTCCAGTTGTCTTCTCGTTCCAGTTGTCAGATGAAGTATGAACTTTAACATTTTAGTTTTCGAAGCTGTAGGTACATCTAGTATGACGAATCATATTCTCTATGAAATAATCAATTAAAGAGAGGGGAATCTGGATTAGATGTTATCCGACCCTGTCGGCACATGAGTTCAATCGTGAGGTCTATAACAAGACTATAGGTGGAACGATCGTTCTTGGTACTTTGATTTAGAGAATGTTTCGCTAAGGTAATTTTCTTTTGAAGGTATCCGTTTTATAAAACGAATATTTTTTAAGGATTGAAGGCGTTAAATGCTTGTTTTGGTTTGTTTAAATTAACTATTTGTTTATTACTTATTAAATACTTGCCAACCCCACGTAGCGTGGGATAAGGTCAGGAAGAAGAAGAAGAAGCGTAAATACTTACTATTTTGCCAATATTGCATGAAATGTAAAAGAAACAAAATAATCATTTACTACAATTCAACAAAAATAATACTTATAATATCTTTCAAGTAAGTCTCCTTTTCCATTTCTTTTGCAATACCGATTTTGAATATTTGCAAAGATTGTATGTTCTACAAACTGTAATAAGTATTTGACTGAGAAATTCACCAGTTATTTTTAGGGTTCCGTACCTCAAAAGGAAAAATGGAACCCTTATATGACCGGACCTGGAAGGGGTAAAGGTACCTATACGATAAATGTCGTTTATTACAAAGTATCAAAACGTATAGTTTAATGCCGTGTAATCATGACAGCAGAACTCGACATGTTTTGGTACCATTTTGGTCAGGCATTTGAGCTATTGTCAGCGATTTAATTGAAACAGCGGGAGTCGAACTGGACAGCCTTACGCCTGGCGAAGACACAGGAAACAATGTTTCGTATGAAAAGTTTTATTTAGCTCCTTAATTGCCTTCATAATATACTTTAATTAGAATCGGGCCGTGTTGTTCATGATTAATGTTGTACAATAAATAAGACATGCAGATGACTTGAGAATATCCCTTAGATAATCTTTGAGATAATCTCTATCACTCCATGGTGTCCTAGTCCCTACTCCCTAGTAATAAGGTCCTACTATTCGTCGATCCTTTTTCGATATTACAAATTAATAATAACACGAAGTCACAGGCATCGTCTAGTCTATCTTCTCTATAATATAAAAATTAATCACTAAATGTGTTGCTCATCGCAAATCTCAAGAACCGCTGAACCGATTTCGCTGATAATTCTTTTTTTATAATATTCCTTGAAGTACGAGGATGGTTCTTACGGTGAGAAAAAAGTTTGAATTGACTGTTAGGCGGAACGAAGTTCGCCAGGGCAGCTAGTTTTGTATAAATAACATAATAGAAACCATCAGATTTCAGTTATTACTGAAATCTGATGCTTTACTTGGTGTAATTATTGAATTTCAGACCAACAAATTATTCCTAGTGGACATTACCTTGTTAAAGATGTACAGGAATAGAAAACTCATTAAAGAGTGTTCGTATCTTATTAGGAGTCTATAAATAAACTTTAATGGTACACTTTCGTTTCGCAGTTAACCGATTAATAATCCAAATGAAATCAATTATTAATCGAAGGGAACCCTAATAAATGATACAGACAATCACCCTTTGATAAATGAGACTTGTAAACTAATCCAACAAGTTTGACAGACGGAATTATTTTGTGCAAAATATCGGTAGGCTACTTAAATGTTTCACTGGGAAGTACTATGTCCAGTTCGGAACATTATAATTTTAAAATATACATAATATTATATATATATATTTATTTATTTATTATATTAATTATATAATATTACAAATAAAATATTATAATTACTATTTTAATCAAAATTGATTTGGTAATACCTCAGTACCTAATTCATTTTGAGAGAAGAAAATGAAAGACTTGTATAGCAGCACATCGGACATGCCTATTGTATAATATACATATGTATTATTATTACGTCCACCAGTGGCCGTAACGCATACTTATATAGATAGGGTAATAACTGTAAATGAAAGGTGCAATTATCGTTTCATTAAACATAATTAATAGTTTATTTAGGTATGGTATAGAACTTTTGTAGTTCTAAAAAGAGTATCTATTAATTTAATATCTAAAATAGGGTAAAAATTCCAGACTAGCATTTTTTAAACATGCTAGTGTGGCCTTTGAGCCATTAGCTTTTAGCTATGTATTTTGTTTCAATAACTTTAGGTATGCTTCTAATCAGTAAATAATTTTTTTAGTAGAAAAATTAGCTACACAAATAATGAGGCCGATTCTCTTGTACACAATCTCTAAACTAAACTAAATTAACATGTCTAAATCTAGTGCTATTCTTTTCCGCAAGCAACATTATGAAAGGGATAGCAATAGATTTAGACGTGCCATTTTAGTTTAATTTAGAGATTGTGTACAAAGGAATTAGCCACAATGTTGACAAAAGTTAATTATTGGGCCTTACATGGACATCATTAAAATAATAATGATCTGTATTAAAATAAACTGTATAACAAAGGGTAACCTCAAATTATCTCGTTTTAAAAAGAACGATATAAATAAAAGCAATTAATTACAATGGAATGGCGCTCACGAAATCCCATCCGATCTGCTCTCATTCGAATAAATTCTAATTTTAACACCTGCTCGCCTACCAGAACCCATTATGTTGCATTAATCGACAAAATATTTTTAGAAAAAGTACAAATTGTTATACCTACTAGTAGAAATTATATATTCTTAATAGTTATACTAGTAGGTAGTCTTATGTTTTGTAACTGAGTACTTACCTATACTAACTAACGCCATCCAGATCCAGGTAAAAAGTTTACCAACGATAATTTGTGAATAATATAATTATTATTCAACTGTGCATACCTACCTATTATAAAATTGTAAGTGTTTTTGTGGTCTTTTTAAAGTAATCTACTCTACTTCTACTAATTGAGATGCTTGCTACCACATTCATGCAGACAAAGTTAAATATAAAAGCTAGTAAATGATAAAATATTTTATGCTTTAACAAATTAAAAGCAGTTTTAAGGGATAAGCTACCTGATTTTTCCCTATAGAACTTGTGTCCCAACCAATAAATAAATTGCTCCTATTTTAAAGCACCTTACTAAAGAAAAGGTACTTCAATGAATGATTCGTAATAAGTAGAAAAACTTTTAGTTAAATTGGTCTTTCGAACGAAGTTAATTAACAAGACATAATTCCGGGCTTATGTAAAAAAGTGAAGCCAAAGGACATGCGACAATTTACATTTTCAAGTAGTTTTATGTGTACGGGCTATTAACTGCTTGATTTACTCATCCTCCCGGGTCGCTTAGAGCCATTGTATCTTCATAAAACTGCCCAATTATTTCCATTTCGTACTTATCTCGCATCTAGTATCAATCTACTCGTATTACACAAAAATTTACGAGACTGAGGCTTCCTCGGCCAAGATGAATAATAAATTTCGTTTAACAGCCTCATGTCAGGCCTCAGTCCGATGTCCGTTTGTACAACTCCGCAGCACAGCATCTGATTTATAGCTCTCTTTGTTTCGTATTTGCGTCCTTTATTGTTTTATTGGTGGACAGTTTCTTTTTTTTTTTGGGTCTGTCGTCTTTTGTGGGTTGCCATTTATAGGGTAGACCGGCACGCTTTGCTAAATTTTATCGGTCCATTAGTTTGTAGTTTTAGTAAAATCAGATGAAACACATTAGTTTTAATTTACATTTGTATTTTTAGGGCAGGTGATACTTATGTACTTTTTTGGCATTGGCTACCAAAATCTATAGTTAATATTTCTTATGATGTGTAAGTAGACCCAAAATCGAGATAATATGTACGAGTAATTTCTTTTTCATTTGTTTTAAAATAAGAAAGACCTTAAAAATCTTTACATTTTTGAAAACTAAAAATTTGTGAACATCAATGGCCAATGGAAAATTTATTAGAAAATTATTAACTTTAGTCCCTTAAGTCCTTTTAAAATGCTTTTTTGATTACGCAGAATGTGATTAAAATGAATACCTAAGAAAATAAAATTTCCAAGAACAGAGGGGCCATAAAGAGCCCCCAATATCTTTTATAAGAGAACAAGATCTCATTAAAATTTTATTCTCAATGACCGCATCGAGATAGGAGCACAATAAAGTTGTCGGCCTCATGTGAACGCTATTCACTAAGCGAGTTACAATTCCCTTCCGAGATACTGTACTAATTAGCGCAACTATACCTACCTACCAACACACAGCGAGCTACTATATCGTATAGTATAGGATCCTAATATGACAGGGGAGAAGAGTAGTGATTATGTAAAAGTAGATCTCTTCTGAGGAGAATTTGCTAAGTGGGATCAAGTTAGGGTAATCCAGCTAAAATTAAAATGCTTGAACCCACAAAAAGCTTGATGCCAGTGACGCGCGACCTCAATGGCACAACTACGCGACATGACGTTCTAGAAGTTCTTAGATAAGGAACAGAACGCTATGACAAAGCGTTACTGGAAAATCGTAGCATCTATACAATAAACTAATACTTGCACCAATACGCGCTAGGTGATTAGCTGGTGATTATGACCAGTACTGAGTACTGCTCAAATCAGAGATCAAATAGACGGAGAACGGGGGGTAATGGTAATATTTTGAAATGCCAAGATTATTCTCTAACCCAGATACCGACTTGTGCAATCAAAAGAAATGCACTGACGTAACTAGGCCACAATACTCTTTAGGTCAGAGATCAGATTAAGAAGTAGGTACCTACATCGCCTTTCCCAAACCTGTAAAGATTGTCGCTGTCTACGAGTTATCTGCACGTCATACTGCATTATATGCTGGTAGGCTAAGCTATTCCAGCAATGCTGCTACAAAGATCCAACCCTCTTCTGCTATTGTAGGAGTGGTTCTGCAGCAGCCAGCTAGAGTTAGATTTTGGCTGGCTAAAATGACCAACCATTTCGTCAACCTACTCAGCAACACCGTCGTGATCTTCCCTGAAATCCTTTAGGTTTCCGACATGGTCTGGGCTGTAGATCAAATTGAATAACACCACTACGCTATCACGCATGCGCTTCAGAGAAGAACCAGCAAGAAACATTTGAAAATTTTGTAACATAGTATTTTAAAGAACCTGTTTCATGACAATCTAAAAAGAAAAAGGTAAAAAAAAATAAAAAAAACGCCGCGTTAAGCTATACAAAGTCTCCGATAACCATGTCGGAGGATTGCCAGCGAAACATACAAAAAAACATAGTATTTTAAAAGAATGCTAAATATTAGCTGAAAACTGGCATCACGTTTACTACAGATGCAATAAATTCGGGAATGTTTTTCGGAATAAAACGTTTTACAACTCCAATATGTCTCTCGTCAACGTCGTCGTGTCGTTGTTTAAAAAGTTACTTGTTATTCGACGTTCGTTTAATTTATTGAGACGTTTATTGCTAAGGTTTAACGTTTACTAATTCAGTCTAAATATAACGGAAAAATTCAATGAATAAAATGTTATTGTTCAAGGTTGGAATCTTCTATATCATATTTCATTCTACTGTCCGTTGATAAAACATTTATTACTACTGTACAGGGGTCTCCTCTCAGAACAATAAGGATCTGGCCAATATCCATCACTCTGGCCAAGTGTGGATTGACAACCGTAAAAAACATTGAAAACATTATGGAGAACTCTCATGCATGCAGGTTTCCACGATATTTTCCTTCACCGTTAAAGCAAGTGAAATTTGGTTGCTTAGAAAGCACATAACTCCGAAGTGCATTCCGAGGAGCGAACCCCCAACCTGCCGAATACGAGGCTGACGTATTAACCTCCAGGCTACCGCCACAAAGTTAGGACAATGCCCCTAAAAGGTATAATACGCAACAGGTCGAGATGATAACCCAAAATGAAGAATGGCTAACCCAATGCGGGCGAGCGCGGGTGACGTGTGGGTGTGCGGAGCGTCCCCCCGCCTCATACACCGATTGCCATTTCAACCTGTCGCGTACTATACCTACTACATACTCGTACCTCTAACACCAATTTCTATCTTATAACAAAAATTTAAATGCTCCAACTCAATGGCTGGCATTTACTTATTTTAATTTTAGACAAATACAAACAAGTATTTTTAGTGTAGTGGTGCTAGAGACATCTTCAGCGTTCGTTCATTGCCAAATCAAGGGGGCTCTGTCTTGACCTGTCCTGTTCTGCAAACAAAATAATTATTATTCATCAGGGGAAATTCTTCAGAAAACAGTACCTAATGAGAAATATGACGTAAAGAGCAAGAATACCACCAAAGAATTTCATTGTCTCATTTCTATATTGGCGTTTCATATTATACAATATACATTTTAATATTACCTATAAACTTTTTAATGCGAAAGTGTGTATGTCTAGTCTATGTCTATCTATCTGCTAGGTTGTGTGTATGTCTGTCTGCTAGCTTTTCCGGCTCCGACTGCCTCCGGGATACGGGATTATATTATTTTGCAAGACACCCATTGTCATTGAATGAGCATATTATTCTTTTGTGCAGCTGAATTAGTTGTTTTAAGTATAGCATGCCTGAGAGTTGATATTATAATGCTGTCAAAGGTGTGTGAAGTCTGCCAATCGGCACTTGGCCAGTGTGTTAGACTATGGCCAAAACCTTTCACACTATGAGAGGAGAACCGTGCTCTGTAGTGAGTCGGCGATGGGTTGATTATGATAAAGTAGCATTAAAATTTAAATAAATATTTTGCAACTAGCTGATGCCCCTTCGTTCGCATGGAAGTAGGTTTTCAAAATCCCGGGGGAACTCTTTGTATTTCCGGGATAAAAAATAGCCTATGTCACTCTCCAGGTCTTCAACAGCTGTACCTACCCATGCTAAAAATTACGTCGATCCGTTGCACCATTGCGACGTGATTGAAGGACAATCCAACAAACCAACAAACCAATAAACCAACAAACAAACACACATCTCGCATTTATAATAAGGGTAGGTACTTACTAATAATCATTTTTTCACACGATTGTCGCAAGAATTCCTTCATTCTTTTTCTCTTTTTTGCATGAAAGTACGAAATAATTGGCTTTTGCCTCCGGCTGCAGTTATGTGGTTCCTTTTATTTGAAGCATTCCGAAAGACAAATTCAACAATTTCGCACTCGCACCTTTATTGAGGCATCTTTTGAACAGGGGTTCAATAATCGCTTGTAATATTTAAATCACCACCTGTTATGACACATCGTTCTTCTTATTATACCACTTGAATAAAAAGAACATCGCACCTCGTAAAGTTAAGGTCAGCTCACACTGAAGGAGCATCGCGATGAGATCCAACGAGAATTTACATAAGCATTACTTCACTAAGATAGTGCTTAGGCTATGTAGAGCTAGGCGGTGTTTGACATTGACCACCTCTTAGTTTCACTTTCATCTAGTCTCGCTGAAAAATTTAAAGGCGTGAAGTAAAACTGTTATCACTGTCATTTACAGGATAGTTGACACAAAGCCGTGATAGTCTAACTAGTGGTTAAAATGTCCACCGAGAGGATGGTTCGGGAGTTCAGCGGTTCGATCCCGGGCAAGCACCTCTAACTTTTCAAAGTTATGTCACTCACTATCGTGAGGCAACTTATATGCCTGAGAGTTCTCTATAATGTTCACAAAGGTGTATGAAGTTTGCTAATCCACACTTGGCCAGCGTGGCCACGTGGCCAGATCCTTGTTATTATGAAAGGAGAGCCGTGCTCATTAGTGATGATGATGATTTACTTGATACCATTTTGCCGTTGTGTGTAGGGGCGCCACTTACAGCTCTACTAGGTATTCTAAAGTCACATGACTGTAATAAATGGATCCATACAAGCTGTATGATATGTACATTGTACATACGACTGTATGATCGTATGGCATATCCACTCAATAATATTATCGAATGACCTATTACCATTTAAAATTTATTATATTCTCATCACTTCTCGCTAACAGTGTGGATGTGCCTTTTATAGTATTGCCATCTAACCAGCTGACTGCGAAATATCATTCGCAAAGCGGTTGCAAAGAAGTATGCCCGTGATTATTCCACAGGGAAAATAACTGAGGATTATTCACACTTGTTTTCTCTATTGAAATTATTCTTACAATCAAACGTGTTATTTGAATTCCAAATTTAAATTATAAGTGGTAAAGTTTAAAATCAATTGTAGAGATTATCTCTTATGATGAATAGCGTATGAGAGAAGGCATGGTGCATTTATAAAAAGAAAAGAAAGGTCTATCGTTAGCATGATGGTATAGCGTTCCGTTTATAAATATTTATTGCCTAATTATTGAGGGTTAACACCTAAGAAGTTTTTGGCCACAGGCGCCATAGAAATTGAACCATATTTTAAATTCGAAAAGGAAATCATTTAGAAAGATAATACATTTATTATTACAAGGGATAGAAAGACTAATAAATACTTATTCTTTTTGATAGCTTTTATGGCACATCCGAGATTGTTTTAAGAACAGGTATGCCGTATGGTCCAAAAAATATCACAATTAATTTTTATTATGCTTTCCGTAGTTGTGTGATTCTGTGCCTATGCAGGCTACTATAGTAATATTAGAGACTAATACTGCCACAGGGTTCCGTGTATAGGCGATGCAACTTGCAAGAAACAATGCTGGGCAATAATTGTAACTGCCGTACGACGCGCGACGCTGTCCTGTCCTGGACATAAAATCATAGGGCCGAAAAACTTTTTTTGTTTACTCCACCTAATTGAAAAGCTGTGGTAGCTTAGTGGTTAGGACGTCCGCCTTCCAATCGGAGGTCGGGGGTTCGATCCCGGGCACGGACCTCTAACTTTTCGGAGTTATGTGCGTTTTTAAGTAATTAAAATATCACTTGCTTTAACGGTGAACAAAAACATCGTGAGGAAACCTGAGAGTTCTCCATAATTCACGGCATTCCGAACCAGTGGTAAATTAAAACTACCTGACTATTCATAAATACTTGTAAAAAGTTTACACGAATAAAAAAACATTCTATTCTATTCTAATGTTCCCAAAGGTGTGTGATGTCTGCCACTTGGCCAGCTTGGTAGACTATGGCCAAAACCCTTCTCACTCTGAGAGGAGACCTGTGCTCTGTAGTGAGCCGGTGATGGGTTGATCATAATGATGATGATCGAAAAGGTAGGTACTTAGGTAGACTAAAATCTTAAGGGTTCTTGGTCACTTTTTGGGAGAAAAAAATCACAAAATTATGAGCGTCAAAGTTTTTAGTAACTAGCATGACTATGGAACACTGTCTCACGTCACGGTAATGTTATCTATATTACCGTGCCGTACCGTTCTGATACGCACTTTAGTTTTTCAAACAATTGTTTTTAAACAAGTTAAAATTGGCTGCAAATTGGTATCTTTTGAAAAAAATGAGTACCTACACAAAACTTCAAATCTAATTATATAAAAGGAAAAGGTGACGTAGGCATCCGCTAAGAAAGGATTTTTGAAAATTCAACCCCTAAGGGGGTAAAATAGGGGTTTAAAATTTGTGTAGTCCACGCGGACGAGGTCGCGAGCATAAGCTAGTAAATTACAAAAAGCCATTTCCCCTTCTTTGATATTCAAGGTGCGATGTTAGTAAAGTTGTCCGCCTATCATTCCATCAGACTAGCAACTTGTACGTGTTGTTTGCAAATTTATATTGTAATGGCCCGTTAAAGAACTTGTTTAACACCGCTGTTAACATTATCGTGCTCTTGATATATTACTTAACTTTTGTTATCTTATAACACCTCGTTAGCGC